>NC_134366.1:173863733-174175867 GCF_035582795.1 Mycteria americana | reverse complement strand
CTTTGAGGTGCTGCAGCATGGACTTATCCATAGCCACAGAAGCTTCGAGGTGTACCTTCTCCAGCATGGACTTACCCTTGGGCCACGATCCCTTCAGAGGTATACCTGCTGCAGCACAGACATAACCATGGTCACAGACGCTTCTGTAACTGCTCTGGTGTGAACTTATTCATGGCCACAGATGCTTTGGGGCATCCTGCTCCCATGTGGACTCATCCACAGGTCACAGTCCGTTTGACTCAAGTTCACACTGGAGTTCCAGCCTATCCAGTACAGCAGCACAGAAACAGAAGTGATGCCCTGGGCATCTGCCAGCCCAGGCGCGTGGCCATTGCTGTTATCACAATGTTCCCAGGCACAGCAGAATAAGATGATAAGCAGTACGGCAGTACAGCAAGGAACGAAAGCAAAAAGCAGCCACTCACGAGCACTAGACTCTGATATACAGTGAGGCAAGCAAGCCCCATGGCAAGCACAGGAGCCTGCCAATTAATAGCTAAACAGCAATAACAGCTATGAATTCTATCTAGCACATTCCAATCAAATCTGTCGTTATCTTGAACCCTTTGAGCCCCACGTTGGGCACCAAAAAGGACTGTCATGGTTTAACCCCAGCCGGCAACTCAGCCCCACGCAGCCGCTCGCTCACTCCCCCCTGGTGGGATGGGGGAGAGAATTGGAAGGGTAGAAGTGAGAAAACTCGTGGGTTGAGCTAAAGACAGTTTAATAGGGAAAGCAAAAGCCACGTGCACAAGCAAAGCAAAGCAAGGAATTCATGCACTCCTTCCCATCGCAGGCAGGTGTTCAGCCATCTCCAGGAAAGCAGGGCTCTGTCATGCTTAACAGTTACTTGGGAAGAGAAATGCTGTCACTCCAAATGTCCCTCCCTTCCTTCTTCTTCCCCAGCTTTATATTGCTGAGCATGATGTCATACGGTATGGAATATCCCTTTGGTCATTGGGGTCAGCTGTCCCAGCCGTGTCCCCTCCCAGCTCCATGTGCACCCCCAGCCTACTCACTGGTGGGGTGGTGTGAGAAGCCGAAAAGGCCTTGACTCTGTGTAAGCACTGCTCAGCAATAATGAAAACATCTCTGTATTATCAACACTGTTTCCAGCACAAATCCAAAACATAGCCCCGTACTAGCTACTGTGAAGAAAATTAACTCTATCCCAGCCAAAACCAGCACACTTTGCCATCAGATGGATGCTTTTTCTCCAGCTCAAGCAGATGATCAACAGCCGATGGCAACGCCTCTCCCCACCCTGGGCATCTCCTCTGGATGGCTTGGTTTAAAAATAAACCCCAGGATGGCCAGGGGATCCCAGGGTGGAGGGAGGGTGGTATGAAGTCCTCAAGTGACGTATCGAGGAAGGAATGCCCACCACCACGCTCCTCCATGGTGAGATGGGGAGAACTACCTGCCTCACTTGCAAATGCATCTTTTTGGGCACATAGCCAATGTTCCCAGCGTTCACCGGCTGGTGGGGAGGAACGTCCTTGAGGAATCCCCCTCCATCGCTGCCAGCATCCGGGCTGGGGTCCCGACCTGTCCCTCCCCATACAGGGAGACATTTCTCAAGCATCGTGCTTCGCCTCTGCTGCCGCTGCTGCCGCTGAGCACCCCCAGCCAAAACGCATTAAACGGCTCTGCGGGACCTGCCATCTCTCTCGAATCCATCTTCCCTCGAATCGCTGTATTACAACCAAACAGGATTTGTTCCACTACAATTTGTCAAGATTGGACAAGGCCTCAAAGTTGGCGGAGACATATATTAAAGGTTTCTCAGGGATTGGAGTGAGAGAGGCAATTACCTTCCCGGGCTCAGAGACGAGGGAGTGCGTCTCCCATCCCTGTGGCATAGCGCAGGAGGGCTGAGGGGGTTTCTTTTCCTTCCCTGTCAATAAATAAAAATAAGATAAAGACCCACTCCTCCCTCCCTAAACTGCCACATGCTGCAAGTGGAAACCTAAAATGACAGCGAGCTGGCTCAGCAGGGAGGACAGCTGCATGCGTACCGGCATCGCGGCCGCCTTTGTCCAGCCGTGATGGCCATCCACGACCGCAGTGGCACCTGGGGACAGACGCTGGGATCCGCCCTGACCTGAAGAACCTGTCCCCAAAAGGAGCCAACATCTGCCAGCCTCCTCCTCCAGCTGTGCCTGGTCCCTCCATGGCGCCTGGGAGGGCTGGAGACCTTGCAGGGTGCTGGGGAATGAGACGGGGGTGCATTGGGGTTGGGTGCCCCACACATGCCACCCCAGCACAACAGGATGTTTGGTTGCAAACACCAACCCCCTTAAGCTTCTAATTTCAGGAAAGAGGGCTGGCTTATGGGGAGGGAGATGTTTGCCTGCATGGACCCCAGCAAGGGAAGGGGTGGAAGTAGCAAACAGTCATGACTGGGGCATCAGATGGGGCACTTCTGGGAAGGTGGGAGGAATGAGATCACGGCTCTGGAGGGATGCCAGCCCGGCCGGGATGGGGAGATAGCATTTTGTGCCAGCCAAACCACTCTGCTCCAGTTGATGCAAATAGTCTAACATCTTTAGGGGATCTGTGCTGCTTAGAGCTCACCTCACTCCCCATTATTTGCCCCCAAAAGTAATTTCCAGGGCTCTCCCAGCCTGGGAGGAGTGGGGAGCAGGGGAATATTACTCCAGGAAAGAGATTGTCTCTGAGGGAGGGTGTCTTTGAAAATATCTCCTCTGCACAGTCAGGTGCGTGTTCCTGGGGCTGGCTTGTGTTAGCCTTCATTTTGGGTAATCTGGAATAACTCCAGTGAAATCACCGGGGACTGCAGTGGAGTAGACCCAGCGTGAGCTGAAACAGAAATTAACCCTTGGCACATGCCCATGGATTTATCTGAAGGCCCTTTGTAGGCAAAAGATTTTATTACACTGGCTTAAGTGGGCTTTGGATGGAGCCTCTAGAAAATGCAGTGGAGGGTTGCTAGAAACCTACCTAGCTAATTAATCAAATAAATCACCCGCATTCGCATTCACTCATCTGAAATGGAGGTGGCACAGTTTTAAGTACTGCTCCAGGATCCCTGGCTTTGTATCTTCTGGATTATTATTATTTAATTATATTGAAGCTGCATTTGGAAGCTGGTAGGCACCAGTTACCAGGTGAGAGCTCCCTGCTTTATTATGAGTTGTGGAAAGATTTGATCTTTCTGTTCTGATGATGAATTTTCACTGATGATATTAAGCTTATTTCAAATTAGTTAAAAAAAAAAATGTTTTCTATTTTGAGCTGAAAGGGAAGCGAAGAAATAACTCCCTACTGAGAGTAATTCTTATCGTTTCAAGATATGATGACAGATGAAAAGGAACTTCAGAGCTGATATAAAATGAGATTCCTAGCTTTGCGGGGGAAAAAGGGCCAATATTTTGTGGAAATTTTCATGGCAAATACATTCATTTATTTTTGTTGACAAAACATTGATTTGAAATGCTTTGATTGCCCTGCTCACATCTGACAATAATTGTATATCTCGTGGTGTTAATTTCTTATGGATTGTCAAAGAGAATTGAAAGCCAGACACATCACAAGTACAACAGGGAGAAGGATGGTTTTAACTTTCCCTTTCATTTTGTTTATTAACACAGAATATTTCCCTACTTTGGTTTCTGGCTGGAGATTGCAGTTTCTTTCTTTCTTAAAGGCTCAGCTGTGCCAGCACTGCACTCCTGCTGACTTCCATGCTGAACCTTTTCTAGCCTCATTTTAGCACCGTTGGGTGCTGGGGAGTGAGGATTACAGCACCAGTCACTGCAAGGATTTTGCTTTTTGGGGTGTTCGAGTCTGTGCGTTTCCCCTGGTGATGCACCCTATCTGTCCTCCATCCCTGAGCATCCTCTTCCTCATGTGAGTTATGGGTCAAGGCTCTCTGTCCAGGTGTGATGAGATACCCTGACATTTAGTAATAATGAAATTACGTTCAGGACAGGATCCCCTCTCCGGCAGGGCAGGAAGGGCTGCAAAGCTGACCACATTGCTTTTTTTTTTTTTTTCCTAGTAGTTTAACTTCCCAGAAGCTGCTGGGTGGCCTGATAATGGAGCAGGGCTTGTCCCACACTTAGGGCACCAGCGTGGTGCTTAGGAGATTGGGTTTGACACCTGGAGCCCTGGCTGGGCAGCTGGGAAAGTCACTTAACCTCCATGTGACAATGGAAAATGGAGTTGGGGCCATTTTCAGCAGCTCTGGTGCTCTTTGTAACAGAGTTTCCCTGGTGCCTGAACTTGTCTCTTACCTGTGCAATCAAGGGAAGGTAAGAATCTCTCCCTATTTACAGCAACTGCAATTAACAGTCTTGCTTCATTACCTGCAAGAAAGGTGTGACTTGTATTGTGAGCCCCCAAACAAAGCCACGTGGCTCACATAAAGTCCTAGGTGGTCTAAAGCCTCTTCATCACCCTCCACCACTGAAGTGTGGAGTCAGATTAACTCTCCCTTCCCTGGTTCTGGGTCAGCCTGTAGAGGGGAATGGAGGGTGAGATATTTTAGGGTAGAATCACTGCTAATGGGGAAGCTCAACACCCCAAGGTGAAAATTTGACTTAGAGCCCGGCCAGTGCCACGTCTAACCATGGGGCATGTCCCCTCCTTCTGTCCCTCTCCAGGAGCAACCAACAGCAGATGCAAGGGACCTGTGTAAGAACAGGGCATGTGCATTGACGCTTCCCTGAAATTCCTTCCTGGCCTGGATTTGGGATGGGGGCAGGGGTGAGAGAGATCCAACTGTCCTTTGCTGCAATGGCTTTGATATCTATCTGGGAAAGCTTGCTAAGCCATCCCCCCTGGAGACTGGCTCATTATTATGATAATTTATGTTAACACTCACCTCCTTGTGGTTGTCTCTTCACTATGCATCAGGGCTTCTCAAGACTTCCTCCAAGTGGAGGTTCTAACTATCTGAGCATGGGACTAATGTGGACATGACTACATCAGCAATTACATGCACCCAAAAGGGGTATAATTAGGGAACTGCTGGCCTAACAGGGATGAATCTACTTGCAAACCGCAGGAAGGACCAAGTGAAAGTTGACAGGATTGACGTGGTCCTTGGGACAGCCCTACGTGCCTTTGTGCTGTGGCCCTGGAGGAGATGGGAGAAGCATGTGTGTGCAACAGCCCCTCTGTTCCCAGGAGGCAAGACCCAAACCGGCAGCCAGGAAGGGGAAGGTTGGACAAGCCTCATGCGAGGTTAGTTCTCCTTTTCCACCTCTGCTTTCTTCCATGCTCTTGGTGCATGGAGGGCTGCAGGACGAAGGCAGAGGTGATGGGCAGAGGGCTCACAGCCAGAAGGCGCTGGCATGACTGAGGCTGAGACATGCTCCCAGGGAAGATGCCACTTACTTAGACTCACTGTCTGCCTGTCTTTCTTGCCTCCTCTTGTTCTTTATTGCTGCTGCTTTCACCCTCTCTCCCTCCTTCGAGCTTCTCACAGCCTTCCTGGCTGCCTTTCCCTGCTGGTGGCCAGCCCTGGTTGGATTAGGTCAGGGGGCTACAGAGACAACAAGAAGGATGGGGAACCACGACAATTTGTCCCGCTCGTCCCCATCTCCCTATCTGTCATCCCCAGTTCAGATCCGCTTCCCCTCTTTAAACAAGATCTCAACTGACCGTAAGGCTTCTGTCACTCCGACTACCAAAATCAAACCCCTTCCCTCATCAAATCCCTAATCAGCCGGAACAGCACTGTAAGCCGTGCTAAATTGACTCCTCTTCGCTCCTTCTGCTGACCACTGCCCTTCAACAAGCCAGCCCCATCTCTGACTCCGAGGGCAACATTGCATCTAATTATATTCCCCCTGCCTTTCCAAATCCTCTCAGGCACCCAGGCAAGCACAGGTATTGAGGAGGGTGGGAGGATTAGCGAAGAACCCAGTCACGTATTGCAGGGGGAGACATCTTGCAGCTGTGCACGCTTGCATGCTTGGGGGGGATGTCTGTGGGGGCTCCTGCTCTTAGGAGACAGGAGCTCCTGCTCTGGAGAGCTCTTGCTCCTAGGGACAGTGCAGCAGACAAGGGTCCTGCTGGAGGCAGTGGCACGGTGAGACCTTGCAGGTGAACGTGGCAAAACTGTGCAACCACATTCACCTCTTCCCAGGAGAAAGTAGTTCCCTTCTGGCAGCCCAAGAGGGAGGAGAAAGGGATGGAGGGAGGACGGGGAAAGTTTTGCACTCTGGTGGCACTCACATGTCCTCCAGGGTTGTCCCTTAGCTTGTTTTCCAGGAGAAAAGAAATATCCCTGGGTCCACAACCAGGTACTGAAAACATCCTTGCAAATGGCTTTATGTTAATTGCCCTAGGAGTCTGAAAACATATTCAGAAGGAGGGACTGAGGTTTCTTAACTGTGATACAAAAAAAGGAACAGTGGTCTAAATGAGCAGTGGTTTAAAAATGCTGTAGAGATCTGCCCTCCCTGGAGAACAAGCTTGGTGAAGGGTCCTCTGCTGCTGGGCCCGGCTGGCCAAGAGAGGCCAGAGCTTCTGGGACCACGGGAAGACATGGGAGGATGGGCAGCCACCCAAATGTGGAGCTGGCATGATACTCAAATTTGTACTGATGCCCTCAGCTGTGGTAGCAGTGCAGGGACTAAAGCACCCTCAAACCAGGGTGAGAAGGTCAGTGGAGGTGGTAGCAATGTGAGGGGGTAACACTCATCTTAGCTAAGTCAGTAGTGAAAACCTACCCTCAAGGTATGGGGAGACAGGATGAATGGAAGGATGTGATTTATTCCATTTTCCCCACTCCACAGGATTTTCCCCAAGATGCCATGTTCCTACCAGGAATATCTTGGTGTCAAATCTTGGGGCTGCATTTTCATCCAGGAGATGTGAATGGATTACCAAGTGAGGGAATGTAATTAATTTGATTATGCATAAATAAACCTGGGCTTTGGAAATGGAATTAGCGCGGGATGTTTTAATCAAAGGAGAAGATGAATAGGCAGTCGGATAATACCCAGGCACTGGTCACAAGAACCACAATTTATAGCCTGTGTTGCCACATAGTCAATTTGGGTTTAATTTCATTCCATTGCTTGAGCTCTCTTTTATGGCACCTCTCTCTGATGGAAGTTGGGTGATGAGAGACGCCTGGGTTTTGGTGTTTAGAAGTTGAAGGTTATGCTTGGCTGGGATATTTAAGGTAACGGTCCTTTTTCTGCTGCCTTTGGGGTGACCTTTCATAGTGCCCGGAGGTGAACTTCTCCCCTGGCTCCTGCAGCATCTCCTGGGACCAGGGGGTTGCTCCTTCAGGTGATTTAAGATCTGGGGAGCACAAAACGTGGGCTAGCAGAGCTCACAGCAATAGAGAGATGGAGTGGCCTTCATTCCCTCTGTTCAGCCTCTCTAGGTAGGTAAGGTAAACGGATATGCCACCATATGCCACCATAACAATGAGTATGAACTGAACAGGGATGGTGCATCCAGTTCAGCTGGGGATTTTGATCCCTGCCTGGGGATTATGCACCTCCCAAGTGTATTTCTACTGGTCCTCCCAATCCCAGCAGTGACATGTGCTGTGGACAGGCAGACACCATAGCCCAAGGCAGGTGATTCTGGGTCCCATCCTTGTGCTCAGCCCAGCTCCTGAGTCCTAGGATCAGGATAATTCAGGTTGGAAGAGAGCAAGAGGTCTTCTACTCCAACCTCTTGCTCTAACGAGCTTCTGCACAACCTCTCTAGGCAACTTGTACCAACTTGTGACCACCATTCTCATGAAATCACTTTTCCTTATAGCAAGCTGGACCCTCTTTTATTTCAACTTAGGTTTTCTCTCTTGAGGACAGTGAAACTGTGCCCATCAGGGCAGCAAGGCAGTGGGGCCAGAGCCTGCCCCAATTTCTGCTGTGGGAACCAGCCTTGGCTGGTGATGGATGTCAGCACTGGCTCTGGCATCTTTCCCTGGGCAACTCCAGAAGCTGTGGCCTCTCTCTTTTCCAGTCAGGGGCACATATCTCCAGGTGGCTGCAGAGACCAAACCCTGAGAAGGGGATGCCCAGTGCTTGTGCTTGTGGTGGGAGGCTGCTGGTGCCACCAACACAGGCCTGGAGATGACCGCTCTGCCTGGGATGCCCCATGCATGTGAGCTGTGTGCTGGAGTTACCTGTCCATGGCCTCTGTACTTTGGCGTGCGGGTCAGGCTGGGATGTGACTTGTTGCCAGAGAAAGTGTGCGTGTGGCTGTGAGCAAGCAAGACTTGTGGCACTAAAAAGGCAGCTGCAGCGTGTCATACGCAACTACTGGGCTGCTAGAGGAGATGAGGGATGGGGATGATTTGCAAGCCAAGAATATAAAGCCAGTGCCTTCCAGGGGATGCCAGCTCTTGACTTCTCTCCCACTCCCTAACTACTGTCATCCACACATTTTGCCCTCCCAGATGTTGTGTGTCACCTCACAGTTATGGACCACATTTTCTGAGTTTGCATTGATGCTGTCCCTCTGTGCACAGTCCTCCTGCAGGTACAACCAACCCCACTCTCTTCCCCCAAGCCCACAGGGGCAGCTCCATGCCCCTGAGCAAGCAAGCAAGTCTAACTAACAAGTCCAGCTTTGGGTGCAGAGGGTGCCCTGCTTGCTGCAAGTGATCTGGAAGGTCTGGGCTTATTGGGCAGCTTGTGGGAAAGAGCATGGCGGGTTGGAGAGCTGCTTCAACCTCTCAAGGTGGTCTTTACGCACTGTACAACAATATCCTCCCTCCCTAGGTCTCAGGGACACCTGCATGCACACGCACACTGACCCACAAAGTTCAATCTGGTCCTATGTCTTCTCCAGGAGCTTGGCATAACAGAGCAACTCACATGTTCAAGGGAGGAAGTTGTCTTCTCTTCTCTTCCTTTCCCTTCTGACCTCTCCTGCCCTGGTGCCCAGCTCCTTGTGGAGGAAGGGAGTCAGGCTCATGCATTTATGAGCTGTTCCATTAGGGACTGCAGATTTGCAAAAATAATAATAATTAAAAAACCCCCACTTCCTTTCATTCTGTGGAACAAAAATAGCAAGTTCCAACCCATAAAATTTTATGAACAACAATAAAATGAAAATGTTGTCCCCTCCATTGAGTTAAGAGGCTGCTACAGGATTTGCTCGCCTTGTCATTCGTGCACTCCACAACAGGGACATAAATTATATGAAACAAGTGTAAGACTCAAGCTCACACACACATGCACGTACACCCACATAGGAGGGCAAGGGAGAAGGAGCAGGACAATGCATGGTGGGTTAAACAACTCTGGTTTGTGCATACATTTATTTTACAGTGAATAAAGGATCGTTGTCAAAGCACAACACAACACTGTACCAGTTTGGTTGCTGCCTGTCCTTTGCCTATGCACCACTTACTCATAATGCTGATCCTGCAGGCATTAAGTCCTTGCTTACCTCGATTCAGATCAAGGACTTCAGCAAGGGTGTCTGGGAGCAGGAGGGATGCTCTAAGCACCAGGCTGATCAGGTGTGATCTTCGTCTTCACTAACTGCAATTTTCTGATGAAAAATCATTTCATTAAAGAAAAAAAGCCAATAACCTTTCTTGACCAGCCCTGCTCATAACTGTCTAATATTTTTCACCTTCTGAGCTGAAATTTCCAACTCTGCTCTTAGCCCAATAGAAA
This sequence comes from Mycteria americana, assembly GCF_035582795.1. Taxonomy (NCBI): domain Eukaryota; kingdom Metazoa; phylum Chordata; class Aves; order Ciconiiformes; family Ciconiidae; genus Mycteria; species Mycteria americana. The sequence continues at coordinate 174,166,241 of NC_134366.1, read as the reverse complement.
TGCTCCAGAGGCAGTTCAAAGAAAAATGATATTTTCAATACAATAACAACAAAATCAAATGTGTTTCCACCTACTTCCCAAATTCATGTAAAAAATTGCCATTTTTTTCTCGGAGAAACTGTAGAGTAATACTGGATATTGGAAGCTGTTGTTCTGGGACATCAAAACATGGCATGGGATGAGCCTTACAGGGGAAGACTTAAATCAATAAGCTTTGAGCCTGGGAAAATAGGACGTTCATTGGAGATGCGTACAGCCAGCACATGGGTTTTTTTCCCTTGCAATGTTTTGCATGTGAGGAGTGATTCTTTCATCTGGATTATTCCCTCATTAAAACTAAGGGCTGTCAGATTTGCTGCCAGGATCAGGGCTAGGCTTCCTAAAGTGCTCTCATGGGTAGCTGTTCATTTGTGAGGGCTTTAAGGAGGGCTGTGCTGAGATTTGTGACATTAGGGGAACAAACCCCATTTTTCACGCAGATTTGAAGACCATTTAGGAAGTCCTACCTCCCAGTCTGCCTGAGATAGAGTGAACCAGAGCTCCTTTGCATGAGCACCCTCGTGTCTACACGCTGGCAAAGCTTAAGGAGAAAATGCAGCCACTTTATCTCCCTGCCCTCGGATTTTATAAAGAATAGCAAACCACCCTGGAGATTTTGCTGTTAAAAAGGACATTCACATGAACACACTTGAAAATGTCTGAACTCCCTGAATCTCATTATTTCTGAAACTCAAAGCTCTTGCAATTAATTTTTTCTTCAAATATCTGCTTTGTTTCGCAGCTGTTGTCTCTCAGGATCTCAAGTCCTCCTGTACAACACAGCAGAGGGGAACTACCAGAGATCCAACAGGGCAGTGAGCTCCCTGGGTCCTCCCTGACCTGCTTCCTCACCCCACAAAAATGGTAAATCTGGAAGTACTTTTTGTGCTGCTCTTTCTGCTTAGCTGCTGGGATGCTGTGACCACCAACGAAAGGGGCAGGATGAGGCCATTTGGCAGGTTATGTGAAGAAAGACAGTGGCAGACTATCGCTGATGGATTCGTGGTGGAAACCTGAGGTGCTGCTTCCACATCCCACCCTCCGATCTGTACCTCTCATGCCTGCCTAGAGCCTGGACACTGACTCCCAGAGTTAATTACTAAATCCAAAATCCCCCAAGAACAGAGGGTAGGACCCAGGAGTTCTGAGCCACTCAACCCTGCTTCAAATGACCATTTTCTTTATTTGCTGCTTTTCCCCAGATCTGCAAAGGGAACGCCCAGATTTTGCACACCCCCGCCTAGGACCAGCTACTAAATGGCATGGTAGGGAGAGGACCCAGGAGTCTTGCCCCCTTGCCCCATTACTGCTCACAGACCCCACGCCTGCAGTCATTCTTTTCCCCCTGTGCTAAACTCTTTTCCAACTAATCTGAGCAGTTGGCAGATTTTGTGTGTCTAATGGGCTGCGGACGGCACGGGTAGTTAACCGTTCTCAAACTGCCTGGTGATACCAATCGCATTATCATAGCCGGCAAGAGATTAAAGCTCCAATTAAAAAGTGACGGGGCAGTGACCAACCATGAGCAGCCTGGGTTCCCAAAGAGCCAATTTAGGGACTGATTGAAACAGTAATGGGGTGGGAGCAACATGGGAGCTGAATGGTCCCTGGGAGGTAGCGCATGTTCCTGTAATCCGGGAGGGGGGTGGAGGTGTCCCCCCAGGGCTGCTTAGGGAAGGATTTTCAAGAGGTCTTGCTGGACAAAGGGGAGGAAGAAAAATTGCTGCCGATGTGTCTGCTTTGGCTATACCAGATGCCTGCAGAGCCAAGATGACTCTTGCATCTGTGGAGTAAGGGGTAAGCTGTGTTGGGCATGAGCTGCTGCTCCAGGATCTCAGCTCTTTCTTGAAAAGCCAACTCCCTCATTCCCTCAGCATCAGTACCTGCTTTACAAGCCTTTCCCCTCTGCCTCCAATCCTTTCTTCCCTCCCTCTCCCTTTCTCCCAGCAGGAACTGCCCAGCCTGGTCTTGGCTGTTCAACACCAGGCAGCAAAATGCAATGACCTGCATTGCAGGGAAGCCTTAAACTGCTTTTATGTGATGGATAAGACAGTGAAAGAAGAGCTTCTGGCTGAACCTTCCCTGGAAGAAACTATTTATCTGATGGGGAAGTTGGGAAGAGGAAACAGTGTGTGTTTGCAGAGATGTTGGAGCAAAGAGCAGCACCGGCAAGCTCACAGGGAAATTAATGATTCTGTATTAGGACCAGGGGTCATACAACGCACAGTAAATAATAGATGGGAGAAAACAGACCTGTGAGTATTTAGCTCTCAAGCGGTTGCAGTCCAGGCTCTGCACTCAGGGAAGAAGCAGTCTTGTGAAAAAAAGGCCACGGTCTGGTCTTGAACTGGCACAACCATGCACACAGCAAAGGCAGGGACTCAGGCTGACCAGGCAGCTTGGGAAGCTGCACCTCACATGCCTACGCTGTTTGGTTTTGGAAAGGTCCCTAGAGCACATGGAAACTCAGCCAGTTAGCACTGCCCCGACCTTTTCTGGGTGTATTTGCCAGGGGCTAGGTAGTTTACCACCCTGCATGGAGAATTTAATAGCATGGGCATGGGCTCTTCTGTGCCGACTGGTCTCAGTGGAGGCCCTAGTGCAGAGATATAACCCTTAAATCCTAACTTGTGGTGCCTGACCTTGCAACCTTCATCCCCTTTGCTCTGCACCCTGGGGATGTGTATTGTTTCCAAAGTCTTTAGAAGAAGCTGAAAATCCCCCAGGCATTATACTGACACCAACTAGCTTCCCCTGAAAGGCTGGCTCTTCTTGGTTCTCCTCAACCATAGCTGGGGAGCAGCTGAGAGCAGAAGCAGGCTGCCATCTTCACCATGGACCAGACCCAGGCTTTGCCAGTGTTTTACAGGTGTTTACTGACTGGAGGGGACTGGGAGAAATGGGAGTCCTTGATTCCTCATTGGGTTTGGAGAAGGGTTTGGTGAAGCAAGTTTGGACTCTTCTCCTTGTCTCTGTCACAAGTGCAAATAATCATGCTCTGTCTCCTCTCCTCCCCCTTCACCGTCACTCCTTGTCCAAAGCACTCACCTACATCCTTACCAGGTGCCAATCTTCTCCCCATTTGTCCAATTTGTACCTCTCTCTCTAATCTGTCTTCCCAACTTTCCTCTCCGTGCTGCCGAGCACATCTACAGCCTACATTTCCACCGGGGTGTCAGCTCCCTTCTGAGAGCAGAATATCACCCTGGGAACATGATCCCGATCGATAACTATTGACTGATAAACCAACAATGCATTTCAGTGCAAGCCTGTCGATGGGCGGGATTGATTTATCTGCCCCTCTTTCTCCAAAGGGCCGACTCCTCTGACAGGCCCCTGATTTACAGTCAGAGATGGGAGGGCCAGGACAGTCAGGCTGCTGCTCTCCATCAGTCATGGATTCAGCTGCTGAGGCTCTTTGCTTTTCAGAGAGGGATGGCAGCAATGTTTGTGGCTGGAGTGAATCCAGGGGAGGGGATGGGCTCAGAGGTGCAGCTCCTACACCAAGGTCTTCAGTTAGGTCTCTGGTAGCCCCAGGTTAGTTTTCTTCTTCTTCTGGCTAGCAATGAGGGCTGGAGCTTCCAAACATGTTGCATTTCCAGAGAGCTACTCACCGTCTTGATGGTGGCCTCGGGTTTCCATCATTTGCTGGGTGTGGCACCCCTGGAGAGTGAAGAATGGCTGCTGTTCCTGGTGATGGGAGCTGCCCTGCTATCCTCCCAGCGATGGTGGTGAGGACAGATACCCCAACCATCTGGGTTTGACGGGGTGGGAAACCCCCAGATCTCTCCCTAACCCAGGATGGGACAAATCATCATGAGAATGTCAGGTCTTGGAGGATGTCTATGTGGGCAAGCTGTCTGTCCCTTGGCATCCTGTGGGAGAACTTCTGTGGTCTCCAGCTGTGTCTCTGAAAATGCTTCACATTCCTCTCCTGCACGGTCATCAGCTCTGGGAATTTTGGTTGTAAATCTCTTTTACAAGAGCTTGTAAAATGAAGGATTGAAGGATGGTAGATGCCCCATCCCTGGAAACATTCAAAGTCAGGTTGGATGGGGCTCTGAGCAACCCGACCTAGTTGAAGATGTCCCTGACCATTGTAGGGGGTGTTGGACTAGATGACCTGTAAAGGTCCCTTCCAACCCAATTATTCTGATTCTATGATTTTATAGTGCCACCGTGGCTTACGACTCCTGTTCACCTTAGGGGCTCCCCACAGTTCCCGCCTTATCAGCATTCTTGACCTGCTCACCTCATTGCCTTGGAGAACAGAGAGGTGAGCCCTGAGCATTTGGAATCAGTCCCAGATATTCACAGATGTCTGATGTCTGTCTGGGACTTGGTAACCCTGACGCAACCACAATGAGTCTGGGAATCACAACCACCTCTCTGGAGCTGTAACTGCCATCCAGCCCATCCTCTCTCCTTCTCTGTGCATCCACCTCCTGTGTTTGGGGGCTCCTGACTCCCAGGGGATTTGAATTATGCATATGGTGTAGTCGCCATGTGCTTCACAGCAGGAGATTTCCGTTTGCCATCTGAGTGCCTCTGTACATGGTCAGTCACCTGGACTCAGCGCTCCTCTGATGCTTCGGCCGCAGCATTGCTCAGGTTGCTGCTGGGTTTCATCAGTCGTGCTTTTTGTAGGGGACAGGGCTGTGCACAGATCCTTATCCTGATGGACTTTTCAGAGGGGAGAGCAGAACTTAGATTTTGCCAGCTTCACGGACAGTCAGACATGCTTGGAGAGAAGGAAGCCTCATTTCAGGTGCTGCCAGGATGGAGCTACTTCCAGAGGGTCTCTCCCTGCTGGGGCATGAATTCCCTGTAGCCAGGCAAAAGATTAGTTTGGGGAGTGGAAAGCATGGCACTGACAGAGTCCAAGGGAAATTTGGGTGTGACATGGCTCAAGATTATACCTGAGGTGAGACACAAGGAATGTTTTTAGCACGACCACCATGGGGCAAATGCTTCGTCAAAGGTCTCATGGTAGACCTATATTTTGGCATTCTTCTTAACTGCGGTTGCTTGAGTCAAACTGGCTCTGTTCCTCCTTGTGGGGACATATTTTCTTTAAGAGTGAGGCAGACTGTGTAGTGTTCATCACAATTTGAGTTATGGATCATAGCGCTATGGACCATGAGCAACTGATGGAGCAGCTGTGGGGTGACTCCAGTTGCTCTGCTGTCTTTGCCCAAGAAATACCTCCGCTATCACTTCTCTGTGAAGAGAGGGTCAGGACATCTTCCATGCATCCATGACCCAGTGGTAAAGTCAGCAGGGACATCACTGTGTGGCCTCCAAAAGCAGACTTGCTGTGTGCCATGAAACCTCTCCCTTCCTGCCACACTTTTTGACCTGACTATGATATCTTCAACTTTTGAAGCCAGCTGAAGAAAGTATCTTATAAGACAGTCTTTTTAGCATACAAAGGAAGACCTGAGGCATCAGAAGCAACTTTAAATTCATGCAGGGAGTTTGTGACAAAAAAGAATTGCCTGAATTGCAGACCTGAACAGTTTTAAATACCCTCTGTCATTTCTCTCTGACCAATATTCTTCTCAGTGTAATTTGCCGGGGTTGGGATTAAAAGGACAGGAATTGTATCCTCTCTGCTGTCTTGGAGGACAGGGTATTTTGGATTCAACATGCAGTAATCTATGTAGGGGATGTCTCTTTGCACCTCCCAGTTTGACAAAAAACCATGCAAGCGTTACCAACCTTCTCTTCAAGCAACTTTCCCCAATTTAGGATGCGGTAAAGCACAGACAGATCAAGTGATTTAAAGGAGAAGAATTTGGGATTCCCAGGGTGGCATGCTTGGGCACAAGAGACCTGCCTTCCCTCCTTCAGTCATCTGCACTGTCTAGTCTGTCAAAGCTCCTGAATGATCCCACCGTGGATTTGATCCCTTTGTGCCCTCTATCACAAGATCCATGCACTTCACCTTCCTCTCCAGTTAGACAGCACCAGTACTGGTTTTGTAAAACCAGCTGGCTCAGAAGAAAATAAACTCAGTCTCACTGTCCTGCTACTAGATATGAATACAAAGAAGCGTATTCCTGTGTTTTGGGACATAGAGACATTCAGACTCACATCGCCATTCACACAGAATACGTGCTTATCAGACTGCCTGACAAGGGAATGCAATCCCATCTTAGGAACTGCTCCAGGATTTTCTGGGAGCAGGTGATGCTTCAATGTTAAATACCCACAATGCTAGGTAAGTGAATTGCAAGTCTTTCAAAGTTGCATAGGATTAACTTTGAACTAAATCCCTGAAAAACCACATGGCTGGTGACATTTCAGTTGATCCCTGTTCTCCAGGCAGGGCATGCTAAGGTTTCTGCTCCGAAGCTCCATGCTCAGTTGGTCACGGTGGTGGCTGAACAGCTGGGGAGATTTCTACTCAGCATCATCTTTATCAAGAATGATTTGCCTTTTGAGTCTTACAGACTTTCTTCCTTCCCTCAGAAACTCCTCTTTAAATTGTTACAGCCTAGAAATATTCGTATTGCCTGTCCACTCCACTGGCCTTTTCCTTTGCTTCTGGTCTTGTGTAACAGCAGAAGGTACAGGAACATCTGAGGCAGGTATACATGGAGTAACCTGACCATCAGATGGGGTTGCAAAGGTTTGGGTGCACATTAGGAAAACATGAGTCAGTGCCTGGCTGGACGTACTGAATTACCCCATTCATAAAGGGGTCCCAATTCTCTGACTGGTTCATCAGCTGATGTAATGAAGTTACATGACCATGAGTGGCATCTGAGAAGCGCCTGACCCAGAGCTATTCAGGGCAGAATGGGTCCATTAAACAATCTGGCGAGATCACTTGGTTGACAACCCAGCATCCAGAAACAGTTTGAACTAGTATGCACATTTCAGAAAGCATTCCTGTATGTTTTGATGGTATACAGGTGATCTGTTCTTCCCCTGCTTTAGGAAATAGGTTCTGATGGTAAACTACCCCATCAAGAAAGTGAATCTTCCTCTTGTTCTGTCTAAACATATACACATATATAGGAACTATATATATATGCTTATATGCATAAAAATATATGGAAAGCATTATTTATTTATTTATTTATTTAAGTGTTCAGCCTTTGGAGACTTTTAAATTTTTATATTTCTTCCTCATCCTTACGCACAGATTGAACATGACAAGTTTTATTTTTCTTCTCACTTGTATTCTGCATAAGAGCGAGTGATCTTGTAAGTGATGTGAATGATAAATCCTAAATGCACCTAATTGACTTTGATATCTTTTTTTTTTTTTCTGGTGAGCTACATTTGCCAGTTTCCTTTGATATGAAACTTCAGGTCTGTTCTGTGCTACTGCACCAAATAAAGCTCAGGTGTAGATGGTTGTGTTTCATTGTTTGCTATGGGAAGTTGCACTTTTTCTAGCCAAGGCCTACTTTGGCCATTATGTCCTCCAAAATCCATACTGTTCACTGGGATTGTGAGTCATATGGGCTGGCAGCAGGTCTCACAACAGAAGGCAAAACCAGAAAAGGAAGAAGTTTCCCTGTGAACCTCCTCTAGTGTCCTTCCCTTCTAGGACGGTGTCTGCTTTGCCCAATTCAGGAAAGTTTTTGTAAAAGCATCTGCAAGTCCCTGATCAGGGCAAACAAGAGGCCTAGATACCACCCACGAACTCAGAGCCGAATGCTGGGGAAGCAGAGAGAAACCTATGGTCTCTCAATATTGCTGAAGTCCGGCCAGGCTGCTCTAGAAAGGATGTGCACCAGTGGTGGTAGGCTGGTGTATCTGGTTCAAGTTTGAAGCATAGTTAGCACTAACTGAGATTAGTGTTTGTTTGATGACTGCACCTAAAGATTTGGAGTTGAAGGGTTTCTAGTGAGACTGTAGAAACTGTACTAATTCCATAGTTATGGCATTTAAAAAAATTTGGTAGACAACTGATTTCATTGTGTTGGCCAACAGAGCATAGACACCAGCATGCTGATCCTCTAGCCATTCTTTAGCCCCAGGCTTTGCTAATTTTCTCTTACGTTGCCTACTGACTCAGCCAACAATTTCAGCCCAGCACTTATGAAATACATTGAATTTAGAATTGTTATTATTCTGTAATATCTGTATCATACTAAATTCTGTACAAGGGCTATGACAAGACACTCTACTTTTCCCAGATTATTGAGAGTTGCTCCACTTCCTTATTGGAATTAACTTTGGTTTTGGTGTTCTGGTACAGATGGGTTTTCAGAAGAATTCAAAGGTAGGTTTTGGGAAGGCTTTGGAGAAGACTGTATGTAGAGTATAGGAGATGTATGAGGTGTGGGAGAAATAGGAAACTGGACTGTAAATTCTGGATGCGATGGACACCAGAGATCAGACATGCCCAAACCAAGGAGTTCCAGCAAAGAGTGAGGAGGACTTTATTTTATCTCAGAAATATACAGGCAGGATGAGGAAATTGTAAGGTGTGTGTTTGGAGAGGGTGGAGAGGGGAAGGAAGGCAAAAGGTAAAAGAGATGGGAGGCTGGGAACTGGTAGTTAACACTTCAAGGGCTGCAACTAAACACAGTCTCGTGTGGACTATGGAGAAAGGACTTGCCAGTTTTCTCTCTCCTTTAGGAGACTCTGTGTCTTGTGGAGGTGTGAAGTATGGTAAGAAGACAAGAGGAAGGTGATGATCATCCTTCCAGCCATTGGCAGAGACTCCTCACGTGAGTTGAAGATGCAACTACTTCCTCTGGCAGCTGTTACTGATCCTCCTTCCCATTCTCCAAGCTTTAATAGCCATTTCAATCTGAAAATATCATAGAGTCTCACTGGGCAAGAACAATATGGAGTCTTTAAAGACCTAGAAATCAAGACAGGGGTAAAGCTGAAGGGTTCTACAGCTGGAACATGGTGGGCTTCTCATGGCAAACCATCCATTGAGATTCCTGAATCCATAGCCCTTTTTGCTGAAGTATCTGCTGGATAAATGTCACAGGAGGTCTAGAGATGCCCCAAACCTTGCAAGGAACCTTCAAGAAAAGCAAAGAAAAGCTTCTCCCAGGTCCTTCCGTCTCTAGTGTGTCTTCAATGAGGGACTGTGAAGGAGAGGACAAGAAGACATCTCTCCCTGACACGTTTTATTGAAGGACATGCCATCGTGTGGCCCTGTAAGCCCTTCCTGCTCATGACTCCAGACTTTGCTTTGTAATGAGGGAAGAGTGGCTCACTCATTGCTCCTGAGCTTGTCCAGCACCATAGCTCCATGCAGTGTGCAGTCCAGAGGGCAGGAACTGGGAAACTTATCCCATAGCAATGTAGGACATCTATTAGCTTTTGTGTTTATCACCTTATCTTGCTGGGGAGGGCAGCTCTCAGGCCTAAATCTTTTCTCATTGTCCATGTCTTTTGAAAGTCCTCTTGCTAGGCAAGAACTGATGTATCTTTTCAACAGGGACTCAATGCTGGCCAACAGCAGATGCCCTCTATGACTGGTGGTATTTCCAGGGCCAAGAGGGTCATTTTAATCCCACAGAAAGTTGTTGGTATTGGCAGGGCAGAAGTCACCGCCCCGTCCCATTTCCATCCTGGTTGGGAATGGAAGAGAATCCAGTTTTAAATGAACTTCCTGCTCTGATAGCCATAGAGCAGTAGTGATGGATGAAGTCTCTGAACTAATGTGGTATTGTTTCCTCCCTCCCCTCCCCTCTCTCTCTTCAAAAAGAAAAAAAAAAAAAAAAAGGAGGGGGATAAGAGTCTGTCAAGTCATTTGATCTAACATCCACACGCCATGTTCACCTTGGCAGATGGCAGGAGAGGTGATTGCTTAGCACTGCATGTTTGACATCTCACAGAAATAGCAAGGCTGATGTGGTAGGCCTGTAGCCATTGGCAGCTGCTATGGTACCTACGCCAGGAGAGGGAGGTGCAGACTTCATTTCACACCTCCCGATGCAAAAAAAATGCTTTCGGGGAGCAACTTGTGGTACATCTGCTTGCCCCCGCCACCCCCTCTTCCTCTCCCCCGTTGGCTTGTGGTGGTGGTTGGCGGGTTGCGTGCTGTTGCTTCCTTTGTCACCAGCTTGTGTGACAGGTGAGGTGACACGGAGTCTGCAGAGTTGCAAAGGAGGTTGCTCCGGGGCTTTCCCACACTGGGGAGGTGAGCTCGCTCCAGCAGGGGGGCGTGGGGGAGCTAGGTGGGAAAGCAGACAAACATCTGTTCACTTCTCCACTTTGCAAAGAACAAGAAGGCGAATGGGGAGGAGGTGGTGGGAGAGGGGTGCATTTCTGGCCAGCAAACTAGGCAAGCTAGCCCTATCCAGGCTTCCAAGGGTTCACCCAAGCAGAGGGTGACCTCTCCATCTCCTCTAAGTGTGTGGAATAAGGAATGACCCAAGGACTTCCTTTGCTCAGGAAGTTTGGGCATCCAAGTGCTGCAATTGTATGTGCTATTGCAAGAGTTGAGCTTCCAGATGACCACCTCTGGGCACGTGTCCTGCCCTTTCTCAGAGCTGTGACTGCTTGTGCAAAGTCTCTTGCCTGAGCCTCTGGTAGTGAGGCTCCTGCTAGTTTCCTGGCCTTGTTTAATTTGGTGTTGTGGAGGGTGAATTGCCATGTATGCTGGAAAGCACATATGCAAGAAAGTCAGAAATCTGGGAGGAAAGTGAAGGTGACTCAGACAACATCATTAGTCCATGGGCTACTCTCCCCACCATGCAAAACCGGAAGGACCTTCCTCACGTCACCTGTTGCTGCAAGAAAAACTCAAGAAAAAAGTTGGACTCGGAGTCATAGGCTACAAGGGTCTGTGCTGCAATCAAACCTGCCTCTGTAGGGTATTTATACCTGAGATGTTTATGGAAGTTGGAGTATAAGGACCATAACTGACATCACCATGGTGTCTCCTGATAACTACACCCATGAAGTTTCTAACTTCTTAAAGGCCACAGCCACAACAGTCAACAGTCCAACTGTCTTGGATGGAGAATTATGGAAAAAACTTGAATCAAAGACCTCCAGTGAGAACTCCCCGTCTCCAAACCAAATCAGTCCCAAGCTGGAGACCTTTAACTTGGGTACCTCAACTGGGGAGCAAGCACACAAGCATCTGGAGATTGTTTCTCTAACTCATTGTAGCTATTGCCTAAATAATTAAATTTTGTAAGTTAAAACAATGCTTAGAAGCGCAGCAAGGAGTGACTGGAAACTTGCATGACAGAAAGCATGAGAAAAAGGCAAGGCAGTGTGATGCTGGGTGAAACAGCACTAAAGCATTGGGTAGCCATGGTCTTCAACCAGCTGGAGAATCAAAGTAGTCTTCAAATGTCAATTTTGATAAACTCCTCTGGAGTTATCCATTTCTCAGGAGCTTCATCCAGCTGGCTAAAGATGGTGCCTATTGATATCTGAGGTATTCAATAGAAAGATGGTGCCTACTGACATCTGAGGTATCCAATAGCATACGAGTTTTTTGCATGGGATTAAGAGATTTCACAAAGGATCCATGGGAGACCTGAGCCCTTTTGGACTGGCAACTGAAGGTCAACCAGGATACCTTAAGGTATCTCCAAAAGCACCTGTGTGGACAACTGGATTGAGTTGCTGGAAATAAAAAGCATAGATGCTCAGCAGATCCAATGGGAACAGTGAGAATATCTTCTCTTGTTGTAACGTGACTCTGGGATGGACAGCTGCAGTACAGGATCAGTACAGCGTCAGTAGAGCTTTTGTAGATTTGAATCAATCCACTATGGCTGAAACTGTTGCCATCTGATGGCTGGACCTGAAAACTAGTAAGGCTCAGTGTGGTTCCTAAGCAGTCCCCAATATGGCACCCCTTAATTGTCCCCCATGATGGCAATCTCTGTGCAATGAGTCTGTCATTAGCTCATTTTGAGACAGGGACAAGGGACATGAGAGGATTGCATGGCTGGTATTTCAACACCTCTCTACAGCTCAGCATGTGAAGAAGAGGATAAGAGAGGGATTTGCAAAGTGCATTAGGTTTCCTCTTTGTCTGTGTGCGACATCAGGAAAATTCCCTTTAAGGTGACTGCTTCTGTCTGTGGTTCAAGCATTGCAGAGCCTTTTTCTGCACCCTGCCTTCTGAACACTTTGCACTTCCAAGAGCCTTTAGTTCAGTGAAAATCACTGTGACACAAAGGCAATCCTGAAGCGCTAACTCTTGGGAGAGCATGATGGAGAGGGCAGAAGGGGGGAAGGATGGTGCTGGAGGGACGCGGTGTGTTTCACAGCTGGTAGGCTGCATGCTCTCTCTCTGTAAATGTGGGCCTGGCTGCCACTAATGGTTGCCCTGGTGCTCGGTGGCACTGCTCGCCAATGTCTGCTTGGAGGCCACCCTGCGAAGGAGCTGAGGTCACTGAGCAGCGCATGACTCCCAGAGCAGCTGTCAGTGTTATTTTGTTTGGCAGCCTCTTCTTCTCACAGCTGGAAAAACTGAAACCTAACCCCTCAATGCACACTTTGTTTTGGAATAAGCTGCTGGAATTGGTGGTTCCTGGGTCCGGCGTGGGATATAAGCTCCTGTCCATCAGGATGATGGGGCTGGGTGACAGCTTGCCTCTCTCACTTGCACAGGTTGGCAAAGGCTGGAATGCTGTTAGCCAAGCACTTTGCTACCTGCGTGGGGGAGGAAGGATGGTCCTGTGGCTGAGATGCTAGGTATGGTCTCCAGAGGCCTAGAGTAGATGCAGAATAATGCAGAAGACTTAAACTCCTTGGCTCCGTGCAATAGCCCTACCTTTTCCTTTCTGGACTGTTTTGATCACAGGCTTTTTCAGGGATGAATTGAGTTTGGGCAGAGCCAGCACAGCAGTGTCTGGCCATTTGCAGTCCCTGGTCAGTTAGCTAATAAGCTGCTAGATGATCTTTGTTGTGTACCTCATTGTAAATAATATTCTTCTGTAGCCCTTCAGAATCTAGACCATGGCTAGAGGACTCTGCTTTCCTCATGCTTTGTGATCGCTCTGCATCTCACAGCTCCATTTCTAGCTAGTCATGTTGTAATGTAGGAAAGCTTCACACAGTCAGCAAGAATCTGCTTCTTTCTTTTTGTAAGGACATCCTAGAAAGCTTCCCTTATCTCAGACGCCTTCGTGCCCAAGAAGGAAAGTAACATGCTTTCTGAGTTTACCACTTGCAAAATCAGTGCAGGTCCATAACTTTAAATTGCCACTAGAAAGCAACTGTCAGTGAGCTAACTGGATATGTGCATAACAGATAAACCCATAGGAGAGCTTTGAAATCAGCCACCCCAATACTCTGCGTGGATTAGCTTTACTGTAGCCTTCACGCACAAGAATTGTTGTAAGTGCCAGTGGCACAGGATGAGTCCAGCCCTCCCAAGTGCCTCACAAGAACCCATGCAAAGTGAGCACATCCAAAATCCCTGTGTAGTAACAATGTCTCTTGCCTTTGCAATATGTAGATAATGCTTTCGGGTTCCCCTGACATTAGTACAATTTTCCCCTACTCTTTAGATGAAGCATCAGTGGGTTAATGTCACTGACTGTTTGAACATGAGTCATTGTGGGAAGATGAAGTATTGACCAGCAAGCACCAAATTTCCCAAATATTCTGGTGGCTTTCTCCAAGTGGAGCTTTTGTGTGGGATGGGGGGATGTCAAAAATTTCATAGTGTGTCCATCTGTTTCTTCTCTTGTCCACCAGTGTTCGGAGCAGGTCCTCTGAGAGCATCCATTGCTTCATGCTAATTTTCTGACTTCAGTTTTTCAGAGCTTTCATCTAAATGGTTTTAATTTATCCCCCAGTCTTGCAATTTATTTAAACTTTTCTTTTACCTTCCCCATGGTGGTCAGAAGCAGAGCTTTAAAGCTGAGATGTGATCTACCTGGGACTTGTCAAACACTCATTCGGGCGGCATTGGTAAACTCCAAGTGCATTTGTCGGACTAAAAGGAATATTGGTCCTAGGAGAGTTCGTACTACTCAGCCCGAGGTGATAAATTTTGCAGTTCAGTAAACAATCAATTTCCCCTGCACACCTTCCCTGGACTCTGTGTAGCAGGAGCTTGACTTCTCCAGTGTTATGTCTTGATTCTCCGCAGCTGCGCTGCAGTGACAACCTATCCTCTCCTTTTTCCTGTACACTGACCATTGCTGGTGCTCTGAGGTCTGGGGAGGGAGTTAGAGACATATGGATGGCAGCGGTATGTGCTTTCTCGGTACTTCTCCCTATAGCCCTTATTCCTTGTTCATGCTTAGTTAAAGTCTCACACCATGTGTGTTTGGACAGCTGCTCTCTGCATGGCTCAGCCGTTCACCCCAATGGCCCGAGGAATTCCTGGGAAATTGCAGAAATCAGTAATTCTTTTTTTTTTTTTTTTTCCTGAATACCAGTTTCAAGTAACTTTTGTTTACAACGTGATATTCCCACTGAAGAAATCTGTACAGCCTGCAACACACCCGGGTCCTGCTGTACATGGGAATGGTTATTTTTACCATCCCTGGGTTTGGTCCACCCACTTCTAATGAGCTAAACTGATTGGACACCAGGTTAAATGCATACAGAGTGATGGATGAGATCCTGTGTCTTCCACATTCTTGAATGAAAAGGCTCTTACACCACCTTAAACACAACCTCAGACCTCTCTGAAGACTGCTCATTAGTTGAGAGGGCACTGCAGCTTCACCAGATGTCTTGGGTGGGACACTGATACCCTGCTGAATAACTCAACTCCAACTTCTCTTCAGGGAATTCTCATTCACTGCCAGTGAGTGAAATTCATGTCCCTTCCCAGAGGCCAACCACTGGCCACAGGAGTCAGATCCTTTCTCATGTACCCTATATTTCAGACACGCATCCGGCTGTCTGCATGTGATGGCACTCTTGCATGCATCTTGGGTGGGGTTACACTGCCAGTCAGCTATGTAGTGTATCCCTGGACTTGCCTGCTTGGGGAGCAGGAGTGAAGCTAGTCCAGTTGCTGGGCAGGTGGGATGGCTCAGTCTCTTGAGCGGGATTCATTCTACGTGGCTTTACATTTCTATGGGACAGATGAACTAGGAGGTCTACATCCCTGTATAGCTGGTGGAAAGCTGATCAATGCACTGAGTGGAATTTAGGGTACCTTTACATTTACCAAAGGTAGGTGTCTATTTGAGGATGAGAAGTGTTGTATACCAGACTATTGACTGCGTTATCTAATTCTCCATTAACTAAATAGAGAGTTAAAGGTGATTTGCTCAGGTATAGTTCCTAAATCGTAGACAATCAGAGATAAGACAAGATGAATCCCATCCCAGCATTCAGCATGTAGGTTCTGCCACCTGAGCTAGATATCGGAAATCCACCATCACTGGAGAGAATGAGATTCCTGCAGGAAGTGATTTGTCTGACCTGTTTAAGATGTATCCTTTAGGTGGGATGAATCATTCCCTAAAAATGCTTCTATCTCCTTATTGACTACATGGAGAGTATATAGAGTGGGTATGAATTGAGGTGTCTGCACCATAGGCATCTACAGCTAGGAGATTCATCTCTGCGTGTGGACCCCTCCATTGACACTCATGGTTTTCCTCTTTGTCTCACTCCACTTAATAGGCTGTTCTCAAGTGTCTGACTTCTCACTGATTTTGTGCCTTCCCCTGATGAGCCAGGTTTATCCACTCAGTCAAGGGATCAGTGCTCAGATCTTTTCCACACTGCTTGATTTCAGCCAAGACCTGATTGTACCCTCACCTAGGAAGAAATGGCCGTGTTACATGTTAGACCACCATTCACTCGGCTAGAGACTGTTGCAGATCTCACAGGATATTGGAATTCTCTTGTCTGATGCTATCATAAAACCATGGACATGTTCTCCTTAACGTGTCCTCAATGTGGCCCTTGGTGTTGGACTGGACAGCGTCCTCTCTTGTAAAGAACCTGCTGGCTTGCATGCTGGATTTTGCTATTGCTCTCTTCACCTTACCTCTCCTTCACCTTACCTAGCCCCACCCTGATCACCCACAGATTTCACCAGAGAGCTAATCCCTTTGGCCTGCCTCTTCAGATCCTGTAGTCCCTGAACAACAGCATCTGGGTGGTGTAGACGTCACGCTGATAGTAGCTGTTGCTTGTGATCCCCTCAGCCTGCTGCTTCCTTTCTATTTATGGCTGCCAAGGGATGCTCTGCTGGCTCTGTCCTGAGTCCTGCGTCATCCTGGAGTTACTGATGTGGTGCAGGGCATGCAGGTTGGCTGCTGTGAACGCTGTGCTGTGCCAAAATGGCTGAGGACTAGGGACAATCCAGCTCGATGGTGCCCCCAGTCTTCAAGCAGTCAGAACTACCTCTGAACGTGGTGCAGCAGGGGTGTTTTCTCTCCTTTCTGTTTACCTCCCAACAAAGACCTTTTGGTGCAAGCTGATGAAGGCTTCCTGATATCTGGATCTTCTATTATTATTCCACTGATTTCCTAAGGAGGTTTCTTCCCAGCTCTCTTGTAAGATGTACAATCCCCTTTTCTCCAAATGAAGTGGGAGGGATGGGAGGAATATAACGCTGTGTAGTGACTTGTTTTGGGACAGCAGGATAGAGCTTGACTGCAGCCTGAGTGGGACCTGCCCAGCTAGTGGTAAATCGGAGAGTCAAAGAATAATTTAGGTTAGAAGGTAATGCTGGCATCTCTAGTTCAACCCCTTGCTTAAAGCAGGGCCAGCCTCAAGGTTAGATCAGGCTACTCAGTATCTTGTCTAGCTATGGATGGAGATTTCACAGCTTCAAGGCCCCTCTTCCAGGGTCTGACCACCCTCAGGGTGAAAATTTTCCCTTACTGTAGCCTGTGATTGTCTCCACTTGTCTTTTTGCTGTGCACCTCTGAGAAGAGTTTGGCTTTATCTTCTTTATGAACATCTGTTGGGTAGTGAAGGCTGCAACTAGGTCCTCCTTTCACCTCCCTCTTTCCACTTGAGCAAGCTGAGCTCACTCAGCCGCTCCCTGTACCTCATGCGCTCCACTCCCCAACCAATCTTGATGTCCCCCATTGGACTTGCTCTAGTTTGTCAGCACGTCTCTTGTACCAGGGCCCTGAAGCTGAACACCGAACCTCAGATGTTTCCTCCTAAGTGCCACATCGAGGGGACTAAATCGCTTCCCTTGCCCTGCTGGCTAAGCTCTTGCAAATGCAGCCCAGGATGCAGTTGGCTTTCATTGCTGAAAGGGATGTTGCTGATGGAGGCAGCATATCCAAGTGAGATCCTTATTGTGTACCACAAAGGACATCCACAGCCTGAGGCATCACCTGTGCATGGCTTGTTAGCATCTTGAATGAGGAGCCATAGAAATGGATGGGCAATGGAAGCTCTTATTGTGGGGGATACCACCTCAGGGATGTTTGGGGCCATGGGGGAGGGGACAGTATTTGTCATACCCATCAGGTCATTTAAGGGCTGGTAAGAAGCTGCAGTCTCACGTGTTGTACAGCTAGCACTTCTAAAGAGCAGAGAGCTCAACTGCTAGGTGATGCTTGTCTCTTCTATAAGCCTCATCTTCAAGAGGAGAAGAGGAGGGTATTTTTAAATCACCTTTACTAACTTGAGGAAAACCCGGAGTTCAGGGCACATCACATTTCCACACCTTTTGGGTTGTGATGGGAAATTCTAATGGTAAAACACAAGTTAACACAACTCGCTTTTCTGTTTGTGTTTTGGGGCTTTTGTTTTGTTTGGGTTTTTGTTGCTGTTGTTGGTTGGTTGGTTGGTTTTTATTTTGTGGGGTTTTTTTTTAGGAGTATAAACAGCTCGTATGTCCTGGCAAATACATAATCCCAACATGATCACCTCTATCATGTGCACTGGACCCAGAAGGTGTAAGGCTGGAGCTGGAAGGATGGAGAGAAGCTAAACCATTGTTTTAGACACCCTAAATTGTCTGTTTTCCTGTGCATCTGTTTTAACCCAGTTGTGGGAGTCTCCCACCCAGAGGATAAGACACAAGGCCTGCACTCAGCATGGCACAGGCCAGTGCCACAAGTTATGACACACAGATTCAGGGGTAGGACTAAAGAGGAAAAGGGGTCAAGGATGTGGCTCCTGCTGCCCGCTCATGAGGGACATGCAGGTCATCTGCAATCTCAGGGTCTGCAGAAAAAATACTGTCACCTGCTGATGGTGCCTGCAGAGAGCAGGGCTGGTGGCTTTGATGTGGGCAGCTTTCCCTCCATGGCTTTAGAGCAGGATGTGGATAAATCTTGTCTGGGACCTTGGGCAGCCCAGGACTATGCACCTTGCTGGAGAAACCCTTTGAGATGTGTTAGATCCCATTTCTGTCTCTTCCCTACTGTGACTCTTGCACTGCAGCCCTGCCTGAAAATGAGTACTTAGATGTTCTCGTCACTGAGGCACAGCAGCTTTTAAACTGAGGGAGGGCCAGAAGAGCTTATACCCAGTAAGACCCTACTGGCCTTGACCTCTGCATCTTCCAGGGCATCTCCTGTCCCCTGGAGACAGAGGAAATTTCCTTGGGAGATCTCTGCTGGTGGGGACAGGGAGTCAGATATGAGGGTTAAATAGGAAGGCTTTGCTGACACCCCAGGGTTGAGATTTTGGAGGATGCTGGTTAAAGAACACACTAAGCTCAGGGGGTGAGGCTTTGTGGAGGTAAACAATGGGGACTGTATATCTCTGAGAGTGGAGACTCTACAACCTCTCTGGGCAACCTGTTCCCATGTCTGAGATCCTCACAGCTGACTTGGGAAGAGATGTCCCGGCATTGCTGCTGTTGGCATGTTGTCCCCAGGTGACTTGCTCTCTGAACTCATGGGTGCAGGTGAAGCTGCACCAGCTCCAGGACGGGGAGAAGAGCGTTCTGCACACAGACCCTCCTTTGTCTGCAGCATCATGAGTGACCCCTCTCCTTTTCCATCGTCCTTATGGCTGTCCTCGTTTGGCTGTCCCCATCCAGCTGCCCACTCACCCTTACATCAAAGTGCCTGGGTCCCCTTTGGCTCAGCCCTGTCCTCCCACCTCACCTGACACCACAACAAGCTGCTAGAGCTATATACAAGGGCTCCAGCTCCCGTGGCCTTTTCTTTTTAATCTTTCTGTCTTCTTTCCATCTTGGAGCTGTTGCCAATTAAGAGCAAGCCATTTGATCATGTCATAATCCCGATGCCAGCAGGCAGACCCGTTAGAGCACAGAAAGGGAGAGAGAGAGAGAAGAAGAGAGAGAGGGGAATAATAATAAAAATAATAATAATATAGAGGAGGGGAAAAGAATAAAAAGACAGCCTCTTCTTCCATCTCTCCTCTCACAAGGTAAAGAATCAAAAAGTCATTTGATGCATAATTGATTGCTTTGGAGTGACTCGCAAATTGCTAAGGAGCCTTGATTCTCTGGGTAATAAGCGCACGGAAAACACAGGGACGTTTTGACCGCGGGGTTGTGTAGCGGGGGGGTCTGGGGAGGAGAGAAAAATAAATACAAAAAACGCGTAGCAGCAACTAACTGAGCCCGCGCATGCCGAAAATATTTTAATGAGCATCAAGAACAAGGGATTTCAAGAAGCATGAGCTCAGGACAAAACAATAAATTAGCAAACAAAAAAAGGAAACAAAACAAAGAGGGGCTTTTTATTCTTTTTTTTTTTTCCCCTGACAAGAAAAGCACAAAAGCGCTGAGCTGGCGGGGCTGGGGCTGCAGGTCTCTCTCCCCCATCCCTGCTTCTCCGGAGTGTGCAGATGGGCAGGGGAGAGATGTAGCCTTGAAGCTTTGCATGGTGCATCCCCTCACCCAGCTGGCTCCATCCTGGGTGATCCCACCACTGATGGCCACAGGCTTCCAAAACGCACCGACAGAAGCTTTGGCTCATTGCAAATGTCTCTGTGACTAGTTAGCAAACAGAGGTGGTAGGGTACTTGGATTTGAAAGCCGTGGTGATTTACCTCCAGAAAAGGGAGCGAGGAGAAGGGCTGGACTCCCTCTGGTCTCCTGACTTGGTCCTTTTCTGAGGGGGAGTTTTACTGACCCAAAGTTGCTGGACTCGGTTAGCGGTGGGTGAAATCCACTGTCACGCTGCATCAGCAGTCCCCAAAGCTCCCAGGCAGCAATGCCGAGCGTGTAACACGCCACAGCATCACACTTTGCTCCCTTAACATTTCAATGTCCCATGGCCCCGAGCAGCGTTAGAAGGTCTGGCAAGCACTGTGCCTGCCCCAGCCACCAGCTGCTTTTGCTGGGCGCAGAAGGTGGGAACTGATGACAGCAGCACCATAGTCCAAATTGGATTAAAAAGCCTGCAAAGGACTATCTGGCCCTAAGAGCTACGCACAACCCTCTGGGGGGGTATTTTGGGGAACCTGCTCCCCTTTCCATCATCAGCCGGTCCCTACTGTCTGCTCCCCATGGGTATTGTGATTGCCTTTTGTCCTGATTTTGGCTGGGATAGAGTTAATTTCCTTCCTAGTAGCTGGTACAGTGCTGTGTTTTGGATTTAGGATGAGAATAATGTTGATAACACACTGATGTTTGAGTTGTTGCTAAGTAATGTTTACACTGGTCAAGGACTTCTCAACTTCCCGTGCTCTGCCAGGTGCACAAGGAGCTGGGAGGGGGCACAGCCAAGACAGTTGATCCAAACTGGCCAAAGGGATATTCCATAGCATATGACGTCATGCTCAGTATAGAAACTGGGGGAGTTGGCCGGGGGGCAGCGATCCCTGCTCGGGGACTGGCTGGGCGTCGGTCAGTGGGTGGTGAGCAGTTGCATTGTGCATCACTTGTTTTGTACATTCTATAATAATAATAATAATAATAATAATAATAATAATAATAATAATAATAATAATAATAATAATAATAATAATAATAATAATAATTATTATTATTATTATTATTATTATTATTATTATTATTTTCTCTTCCTCTGCTGTTCTATTAAATTGTCTTTATCTTAACCCATGGGTTTTACCTTTTTTTTTCTGATTCCCTCCCCCATCCCACCCGGGCGGGGGGGAGGGTGAGCGAGTGGCTGTGTGGTGCTTAGCGGCTGGCTGGGTTTAAACCACAACACCTTTGCTTGGGTCCGATCTCCCCTTTCTTCTTCCGCCTTCCTGGGAGTCAGACCTTTCTGATTCTCTGCTGCAAGGGATGAGTCCCTGAGTGTGCAGTTGTTGTGCAATTCGGGGCCAGACACTGTCACCCTGAGATATCCAGAGGAGCACCTACCCAGGGGTCCCCGATGGAGACTTTTGCACAACTAACTCACACTGAGACCTCGAATCACCTGTTGGTTTACAGCCTCCTTCCCTGCCCTGAGACCAGCCTTGGGCAGCAGATACACACCAGCTCTGTTTTCCCCCAGAAGTGACTCGTGTAACGCCTGCGTGCACCAAGAAGTTTGCAATCCTTTAGGGGAAAAGCCTGTTTCCCAGCCTGCATGGAGAGGACTGGTATCCCTGCAGGAACTGGTGGGGTGAATCCATCTCTGACGTGTAGATAAGTGCCTTTTCCTGCTTCCTTGCAGTCTCTCATGTTGGCAGGCAATTGCTGAATGCCATTAGCCCAGCTGGAGGCTGGCTTTCAGCTTCCGTGCAAAGCTCTAAATGTGCTGGCAGCATGGGGAGGGGGCTGCCCCATGGATTTAGGGGCTTGCTTGGTGCCTGTACCCAACATGGCACATCCTCAGGGGTGTTCAGGACCTGGAGCCACGCACCACGTTGTTGCAGTGACGGAGGGTGCTGCAGGCTCCTGAGCAGCTCATGGGGGCTTTTGGAGTGGGAAACATGGCTGTGCGGTAGACACTCATCCCTGATTTTTTCGCTTGAAATCCGTCAGACGAGGTGAAGCGGATCCTTCAAGTCAGGCAGAGAATCTGACTGCTCCCAGTGGAGAATTCAGATGTGCTTGTGGAAGAGCCTGGCTGAGTTTAACAGGGACGAAGTGGTGGGATAGAAGAAATAGCTTCTGGAGAGATTGCTCATACAGGTTTATAGTGCAGGAGACAACATCCCTTCTGTATAATTTTTTTTGCTAATATTATTAGCTATTATCTCATATTAATAGGAGAATTAATAAAGACATTAAAAGTTTGTCTTTTTGAACTTCTTAGGCCTTTGCTGCTTGCTCTTGGGACCTTTTCTATTCTATTCTATTCTATTCTATTCTATTCTATTCTATTCTATTCTATTCTATTCTATTCTATTCTATTCCACCATGCCATTGCAAGGGATGATGTGGGTCCTGACAGCTCTTGCAGCGGCTGCTGCAAGCGGAGTAAGGACTCAGGTAGGAGCACATGTCCCTGTGGAAGCCACCCATCCCCAGGCTGCAGAATGATTTTCCATACCCTATGCAAAGGTAAGAAGTATTAAACCCTCCAGCCTCCAGCAGCTCAACTTCCCACCCAGAGGCTGTGCCTGTCCAAGGATGCAACACTCTGTCCCCAAAATAATGCATTGGATGTCCTTGTGGAAACAAAGCCAGTGAGACCAGATGACTGCCATGGACCAGAGCAATGGTGCCTGATGAGCTCCCAGCAGGGAAATGCTTCCCAACAGCCTCTGATCTCTTGGTCCTGATCCTCAAGGCAGACCTGTTAAACACCTTTGTCACAGAGCAATTCAGGATTCAGAGCTGCTCTGTACCAGGCATTATGGATTTATGAACAACATGGGTTTAATGCTGCGCTACGGTTTTCCCATACTTCCTCAGGTGCTAACTCCATAGTCATCCAGGGGCTTTACGTGCAGCTCTTTCCTCCCTCTGTCCCAAGGGACCAATATCCCCTCTGGTCTGCAAGTAGAGCTGCCTTTTCCTCTCAGACCGTCCAGCTGATCAACATAAATCCACTGCGCTCAATGCAATTTTTTACCAACCTGACGATTTCTTCCTCTCTTGCAGATATGAAGAAGCACTCATGTGCTGAAAATCCACCTGTTTTCTCTGCCAAAGGTCTGATAAAAGTGTTATCTGTCTCACCATACCTTGCCAGTCTATATATACCTGGCTATCAAATCCTGCTGCAGTGCACTCATTAGTCTTATGAACTTCCAGTCCTTGGGGCCTTGGTGCTCTCTGGACTTCCTTGATTCTTCTCATTGGATTTTAGCTCTCCCTGTTGCTGAGGAGAATTTCATGTTCATTTTAGGCATGTTTGTTATTAGCGATGCTATTGAAAGTCTTTCCACTGCGGCTGTTACTATTGGGGCTCTCGGGTGGGTTGTAGCTCTGACCATTGCTAGCAGGGATCTTGTGTGGGTTTTGGTCCTTTTCTCTTTCTGCAGAGATACCCTGCAGAGGGAGGAGGAGGTGAGGGGGAGGCTGGCTGGAAAAGGAGATGTGGAGGGTCAAGGCCAAGGAAAGAGAGGTCTAAGGGACCCTTCTAGGTCCTAAATGAAGGGATCGGGAGTGCAATGAGCTGACAGAGGGAAAGAGACTGCCTGGGCTGGGGTGGCAGGCACAGGTGTGCCCAGGAGCATAATGATGCCCAGAGATGGATTGTCCCACTTGTGAAACTGGTCCCAAACCTGGAGTCAAGCCAAAGCTCACTGGGGTGGGCATCTCTACCCTCCTGGCAGCTGATTCACACAGGCCAGCGCTTGTGTCCTCTAGCAAAGCGAGAGGTCTCTGCTTCCAAGGGTACCCATTGCACCAGCACAGTCTTTGTGCATGGGGCAGCGCCTGTGTGTTATGTTTCCCTGTCCCATCCTTTCCTCATCTCCTGCCCTAAATGACTTGGGAAGGGGTTGTATGTGGTTTTTTCAGCACCTGCTTTGTGAGACTTTATAGAGTCCCAAGGCAGGGAAGGAAAATGTGGATCATGGAATAATTCAGGTTGGAAGAGACCTTGGAAGGTCTTGTGTGTGCTGAGAGGTAGCAGGAGGGAAAGCTGCGATGCAAGGAGGTGGAGCAAGGGCCTCTGCCCAGGCAGGGTGTTCAACAGGGGTCAAAGCAGCAACCAGTCAGCATGACCCTGAAAAGCAGCTGTGCATCCCAGGGCACTGCAGGCACTGGGAGAGGTTTGACAGGCTTGGCATACACCCTGCGTGGCAAAAGAGAGCAGTTATGTGCACAGGGGACTCGGTTGACATGGAACGCGCATCACCACACGCAGCCATGGATAGAGGTGCAAGAGCACACACAGAAGCTGGCACCTCCTGGATTAAACTGGCCAGAAGTGGGTCATATGTAGTGGGAATAGAGAGGGCTACAGCTCCTGGCACTTCCCTAAACCTAACCCAGACCCTGATAGAGTACATACCCCTGGAGAGATGCCACGGTGACACACACAGCCTGTGCATGGGCTATTGGCAGGACTCATTGGATCCAGCAGACACATGGCAATGAACACAAGACCTCACTAGTTGTGAGGGCTTACTGGATGCCATGAGCAAGACCTAGGTCTTGCACAATCTGACTTGGCTACACGGAGCCCAGGAAGGTGCTCAGCTGGTGTGCTAGGCACTCTCTGACCCTACCAGAGCCTGGTCTTCAAAGCAAATGCTGTGGCATCACCCATGAGCCTTTGGAAGATTATTGTGAGAAGCCCAACTTAAATAAAGCCTTTTTTTTTTCCATCTACAGACACTGCAGAAGTTTCAAGGCCTCCATCCCCTGCCTAATACAGCAGTGAGAGCAGAGGCATGCAAGGCCGGTTGATGGGCTGCAACTCCAGTTGATGGGCTGCAAAGCAGCCTTTGGCTAGGACCAGACTGACAGCTGGACATGGGTGAACAGAGCTAGTGGGGACCATCTGGAAATGCTACATCCCTGAGACTAAATCTTCCCTGGCCAAAATGTGGCCAAATTGAATGGCTGGGGAGCAGCTCTGTGCAAAAGGCCCCAGTGGCCATGGGGGACAGAGAGCTCAGCATGAGTCAGGAGTGTGCTCTGGCTGCAAAGAAGGCACC
This sequence comes from Mycteria americana, assembly GCF_035582795.1. Lineage (NCBI taxonomy): Eukaryota > Metazoa > Chordata > Aves > Ciconiiformes > Ciconiidae > Mycteria > Mycteria americana. The sequence continues at coordinate 174,141,368 of NC_134366.1, read as the reverse complement.
CCGGCCTGTACGACAAAGAGCAGTGTCTTCATGTCTGATAAGGCAGAATTTCTTGGGCTGTGCATGGAAGGAGAATACAGGGGATTTTAGCCCCGTAGGGCCTGTGACCACCAATGGGGCAGTCTAGAGTCCAGCCAGCACATGAACACACTCAGACACATACACTTTTCCCCTCCCTGTGTACCCGTGTCCCTGTGTACCATCCTCCCACCTGCCTTTTAGATGCCTGAATTCAGCGGTGTCGTCCTGCGCCTCCTCCCCACACCACCTCTTCTCTGCAGTCACCACTTTCTCCCAGGGGATGGGATTCATCTTGGGTGAAGGTCCCCAAGCAAAGGTTCGAGTAAAATAACTTGGGTGGGTCTATAGTCCCCTGCATCCCCGCAGCCCTTGCACCCCATAGGTGTCTCAGCAATGTGGGAAGGACAGGAGGGACCTTGTAGGTGGACAGTGGGTGACAGATGTGACTTGGTACCCTTTGTAGTCTTGCTGCGTGTTTGCAAATGAGCACATGTGATGCTGTGCGTGTGAACCTGTTTGCTCACGTTGGGCAGGGGCTACATGAACGCTCACTTCTCTGGATTGCCATGTCTGTGTAGATGCATAGACACACCTGTGTGCATGTGTTTGTCAGGGCTGTAGTTGTGTGTGCAGGGACATGAGTATCTACTTGGCATGTGCTGGCTTGAGCGTGCTTGTGGACATGCCTGCCATTTGGATGCATGTATTTGCGTGTGTGGCAGACAGTTGCACGTATGTGCTCTCCTTTGGCCACACGTGTTGCCAACATGGTTGTGTTGTAGGTGGGCACCCATATGTCACTCCAGGGGAGATCTTTCCAGACCCATCTCTTGTCTCATTCCCCTTTGAGGCTTTAATTGGCTTTGGGGCCAATCCTTGTAATCACCCATGGCAACGCTGGATGAACACCAGTCATGGGAGACCACACAACCACTTTGCTGCTGATTGTCCAAAAAATCCCCTCCCCACCACAGGGATGAGGAAATGTGGTGGGAGAGTGACTCCCCAGCACCCTGGGAAGCCCTGTGCCACCCAGGGGACAAGCCCCAAGGCCACCTTCAGAGCTGGTAACCGAACTGCTCTTGCCTGCTCTAACCATAACACCACGCTGCCTCCCCATGGCCAAGCGATGCCTGGTGGAAGCGGGGGTGACACGTCCATGGTGGCCCCCCACACAAATCCATCCAGCCTGGCTGGTTTAGCCAACACCATGCCTGGCACACCAGTTGCACACCACCGTCTCCAACCCTGGAAGCTCTTGTCCAGGGCGTCAACCTGGTCTGGTGCACACACCCCTCCACCCCACACACCTCTCCGATGCTGGCGCGTGGCCCCTCTGCACTGCTGCTGGATGCCACGCTGCCGGCAAGAGCTCGTTAATATTCCGACAGCTCCCATCTCACTCTCTAAATGAAGGCCGCTCTTAAAGAGGGGTTTATAATTGGGCCCCGGCTCCGCTGCGTGTGGCCTTGTCAAGTCGTTGCACAGCAGCACCTCGGTGGCACACCTCTAAGAATAAGAAGAAAAATCGGGAAAAGAAAGGGAGGGAGGGGAGGAGGGGAGAAGGAAGGGAGGAAGGAAGGGACCCCCAGCCCCCCTTTGAAAGGGAAGCAAAGAGAAGAGACCTGTCAATAGGATCAAGCTGGTGGTGGCCGTGAAAAGCCTGGCAGCTCCACGCTCAGTGATGCTGGGGAGGGGAAGCGGTGGGAAACCACGGGTCGATCCGTTGAGATGAAGGCGAAATGACAGCCCCTGAGGCTGGCAGGGTTTGAAAGGAGAACACACAGGAACCAAAACCTGCAGAGAGACACTTGCAACTTTTCACTTATTCCCTTTGACAAGACAATGGAGTTTTCTTTCCTTCTCCCCCCTGCCCCCCCTCCCCTTGTTTTTTAAAGTGGGTCCCATAGGGAGAAGCAGAGAGTTCTCAAAGGATGAAACAACTGGCATGATGGAGAGGGGAGGAGAGAAAAGGGGAAGAAAGGAGAGAGGAGCAGAGCTCGTTTCCGCACGGGACTCTGCTGTACCCGGGAGGAGGAGAAAGGAGCGAGCTGAGAGGGGCATTACCCTCCTCTCGGCACAGGATGCATAGGACTGCCCAGAAACACCCTCTTACTGCCAGTGTGGTAGCACAAGAGAGGGTCACAGACTAGGGGGGGACACCAAGGTAGGATGCAGCCAGAGATCTGAGTCCGTGGTGTTGAGGAGTTTTCCTGATTCCTCTGCAGTGGGGTGGGAGCAGGGATGGTGGTGGGTGGAGGCAGGAGAGCAGAGCAGAGGGACCAAGTCCTTCTCCTGAGCTGGTTCTGTGCCCGTTGGTACCGGTGGGTGAGGGAAGGCAGGTTGAACTCCTATGCTTGCAGCAGATGGGATTCCCAGGGGGACATGGGGGCCAGGGTGCCCAGCAAAGCCACTTGCTCCCTCCCAGTCTTCATGCCATCAAACTGGGGATACTGGGAAAATGCCAGTATGGACTGATGGGCTGTGTCCCCTCTGTCCAAGCCCTGCAGGGAGACGAGGTATGGGCAGCCCAGGGTGAATCACACCTCTAAGGCCGCTCCAGGATTTAATTATGCTGTGGAGAAACTCTCTGTCCTTCCCTTCATCTTGCCTATATATCTGCCTGGCAAGATTCACCCCAGGAAGAGCTTTAATGGGACTAAATTGACCTAATATTTGCCAATACAAAAGAACTTTTGGGGAAAGTTTTTTGCTGAGTGTTTCTCCCTTAACCTCATCTCTGTTCAAGGAGGAGGGCTGATGTCTGTTGGAGCTGGTGGGGGGAAGGATGGGGCAGGCCCATGGCCAAACTGGGATCAGGAAGCTGCAGTCTTGAAGGATGCCAGGGAAAAAATAAATTTTGGAAGCTCTTGACTGTTCCACATGTAAGAAAAACTTTGGCTTTCCCAAAAGGGAAACAGGAGGGACTCACAGCTTGGCAAAAAATCCTGGGAAGGACAAGGAGCCATTTTCCAAACAGCTAATGTAGCCAGAGAATGACAGAAGGTGGTCTCTCTGCAGACAATGAGGTCTCTCCAGAGTAATCTTTCCCATGCAGACAAGGACAACGGTTGAGATGGGTGGTGGGGATACACCCCCACAGATCTGGTCAAGATAAAGGAAGGATTACAGGATCAATTGTAGGAATATCCCACTGTCTGTGGGATGTTGGCAGGTGTGAAGTGATGAGCATGGGCTGCAGGAACCAGCAGTGGTCCAAATAAGAAGGAAAGGTATGGAGGTGTGAGAAGGCACAGAAGTGTAAGATCCGGGGGAGGGTCAGCATTATTTTCTCCTGATGGGCACAAAGCGGATGTCCATGAGTGACCCTCATATGATTTTCGTGGGGTTCATGTCTTGGCTGCATGCAGGGTGATGTCATACAGTCACAGAATGACTTGGGTCAGAGGGGACCTCTGCAAGTCACCCAATCCAATTGCTCACCCAAAGCAGGGCCAAAATGGGTCATAACCTTGTCTAGTTGAGTTCAGACTGTCTCCAAGGAGAAGAGATCCCAGAGCCTCCTTGGGACCCTGCTTCAGGCTTTGAGTACCCTCACAGGGAAAAAAATTCCTCTTACCAGTTGGGATTTCCCATGTTGTCCCTGTTGCCTCTTGTCCTCCCACTGTGCACCTCTGAGGTGAATCTGCCTCTGTCTTCACTACACTCTCCTGTTAAGAAGACAGAAAGAGCACTATGATCTCCCCTTTGCCTACTCTTCTCCTGGTGAACTAACACAGCTCTTGGCCCCTCAACTTATGTCCTGTGCTCTGGCTCTGGCCATATCAGTGGCCTCTGCTGAACACATTGTCCTCCCTCTCACCTCCATTGTGGCCCAGTCCTGAAAGCAGGGTCACTATAGCGACCATCTCCCCATCATGCAGCACTACATTATGGTAGTTGAGTTATGGCAATGTGCCTTTCCTGATTTCCAGCCCTCATGCCAGCTGATGGGCGACTACAGAGAGATATTTTCAAGGTGGAGTTTGGAGTGGTGAAGCCCTAAAGTCCTTGGGAGGTGAATTGCATGTCTTGGAGAAGAATAGTTTGTCTTCTGGGATCAGGTTGCTTTACATGGTAGTCCCAAGGCAGGCTGGGATGGGGATGATGGGATGGGGAACATTTCTGTGAGCAGCACAAGGAACATCAGCTGATTAAAACTGCTGCTTCAGGTCATCTCCATGTGCAGAAGCCAGAGAAGCTGACAATGATGAGGACTGTGGCCACCATGGACCAGAGTGGATGGTATAGACATGGGCTTTTGATGCTTCTTGCAGGACTTTCTCAGAAAGGCACGACTCTGCTGTTGGACCACTGCCTGGCTTTTGAAGGATGAAATGACTGACACCAACAACCTGGGAAGCATTAACCAAACAGCTGGGAGGGGCCACATAGCCACATGTCTGAATGCTGAAATCTCACCAGCTAGCCCTCTGCATAGCCATCAAACAGGAACCACCATCAACCCTTCTTATCAGTTGATCTCCAAGCACTGGATGAAGGAGGTCAACAACATAACCCTCATTTTAAAGGTATAGGAAACTAAGGCATGGAGAAGTGAGTCATTGGCAGAAAGCAAAACCAGGGTGGGACATTCCTAACTTACCTTCAGGGACCTGCAGGTGAGCTGTGTGCCCACCACCCCTTTGTGGTCAGTGTGGTTTATGTTCTGAGTTCTCTGTGGCATGCACTTTAAGGATGAGAGGAAAAGTGTTCAAGCCTCCCCTGACCACATCTCCAGCTCTCAGATGGACACCAGCATGGTTAGTCAGATAACCCATGGCCCCGGGATACCCTTTTCACATCACTGCCTGCATGCTCTGCCTCACTCACATGGGATGCCGAGACAGGCGGACCGGTGGATATGATGGACTGATGTCCATCTCCCCTCCCTTGGCTCCCCTGGGGCTTATCAGATCACTAAGAAAGTAAGAAGAAGTGAGCACAATTTCTGCCCCCTCCCCTTTCCTCTGCCCCCAGCCAGTTTCCCCCCTGCTCACAGATTTCAGCTGAAAGAAATAGTAACTGGCCTGTGGCCCATGAGCTTCCCAGCTTGGTTCTGCTGGAAAAACTGCTGCTTCAGCACAGCGGAACAGGGAGAAGAGCAGCACGTCTATCCGTGTCTGGCAATGGCTGGTTACATTTGCTAATTGCAGCTGTGTGCTCCCTGGGCAGATCTGGCCCAACCCTGAAGGCAAGATGTGTTGGGGAGTAAAAGTGTCTGCAAAATCAGGGGCTTCATCAGTCATTGCAACTATGCAGTGACATCCAGAAAGGGGACTGTCCAAAGTGGTGTCTTAAAGCAAGAAGGAATATTCTTGACTTTTCTGCTCCATCTGTCTTGTGTCCTCAATGTATGAGATAATGAGGGAACAAATATGGAATCCACCACAGCACTCCTTTGCTGGTACACCTTCCAGTTGCAACATGGCACCTCTTGCTTGTTCTGGTCTGTACAGACCCTCCCAAAAGAGACCCAGTTGCTAATTTAAGGCCATGCCATGCACCTGCTCCCTGGGTCCTTCATGGATCCTTTTTGTTCATGGCATCTGAATGCCACCTGCCCAAAGGCCTGCGTGTCCTGGACATTGTATGCAGGAGCTGCTGGGGAGTAGGACTGAAAGAGCTCCTTCACTTTGCACTTGTGACCGCACAAGAGGTGGGACAGTCAATGGCAGGTAGGGAAGATTTGTTTGAACAAGGTCCACTTTAGGATGAGATGAACTATACCCCAAACTTCACTTTTTGGGCTAATTATGAGGCAAAAAGGGACCCCAGAGATGTCTGGCTCAGATGAAGATGCTACAGAAGCAACATTTACATGGTAGGTGCAAAATTAATCCCATGAAGAAGCTTTGGTGCTTCTGTTTCTTTGGTGGCTCCAGAAAGGACATGTCCTCTGCCCTAAGGTGTCCCCAAGTGCTGCTTTTGCACCACTCTGTGATGTGACCTATTATATACTCCTTTCTCGTCACTCAGAGCAGAGAAACTAAATGGCTGAAACATGATGCAGGTGCTGACCCTACAACTGGGAGCTGCAAACTGTTCCCTCTGCATTATTGCCGTTCCTGCTGTGTTTCCCAGCCATTCAGAAAAACATCCAGCTTGCACCGTGCCCTCAGCTTGGGCTCACCAGCATATAGCTCCCAGCTCCAAATTCGACCACCTTTCCAGCTTTGGCTTAATCCTTGAGCCACCTGACTGTTACCTGGATGCAGGAAGAAGCAGGATGGATACCTGACCTTACAGGTATCCATCCCGCTTCTAAATCTCCTCTTCTGTTCCTCCATTACTCCTTCTCACCAGCCTCTGCTTGTGACTTTGCTGTTAACAGCCATGCATGTATCTGTTCTCATGACTTTCCATAAAGGTCTGCCCCAGCTTTTGTTGCAGGTGAGACATAGTGCCAACAGGTATGGAGAGGAGAATAGTGGGGAGGACGTTCCCCTTGGATAGGTGACATACCAGCCATCGTCATGGCCTCATCTGCAGCTGGGAGGTTGCCCTTGAGTCTTGTCTTTATCTGTAAAGCATCTCAGCCATCCCACCATCAGGGGCCATCAGCTGTGTCAGCTTGTGTGTTGTGCGTGATGTTGCCACGATGCGTCCCGCTGTCCACTGAGCTGACGCGAGGAAAGGCGAACGTGCAATCCCCCAGGACAAGCCATCCGTTCATCGGAGGAGACAGGCAGCACAGTCAGGCTGGCCGGAGGGTGCTTGTCCCCTGGGAGGGAGTCACAGCAACCCAGGGCGCTGGGAAGAGATAGGCTGGTGGCTCCCACAAGGAATCTCACCTCCCAGATGCCCAGGTACTCCTCCTACCTTCTTCTGGGAGACACCTCCTTGGGCAAGCCTGCAGGAGCCCCATATGGGAGCCCAGCAGTGGGCAGGACTGCATGGGAAGCATCCTCCATCCTAATTCTCACCTTAATTTTGTCTCTCCTGTTTCAGATTCCCTCCCTCTCTCTTTGTCTTTGCTTTCTCTCCATCCTCCCCCCCACCTTGCTTTGGCACTCCTCTTTCTCCCTTTTTTCTCCCCCCTCTCCCTTTTATCTGCCCCACTTGGGCAGGCTGGCATGCACACCGATGCACACACACATCTCCATGCCAGCTAGCGCAGGAGCGCCTGGCGCTTTGGAATGGCTTTAGGCTCGACATTACCATAGACAGCGGGTTAATGGGAGTCTACTGAAGAACTTTTTGTGTTATTTTTCCCTGATGTGCCTGTGTGAATACCTGGCACACAGCGTCACCACGGAAGATTGGAAATGCTCCTGCCATGGACCTTTACACGGCACATTTTAGGATCCCTGCTGTGTTTTCTTTCCAATAAGAAGAAAGACCTGTCAGCATTAAGCAAATCAGCCGTACATCTCACCTCCCCGAGCTGTGTCACACATGAATATCTGAGGGCTTTTTTTCCCCCCACCTTCTCTTTCCCTTCTCTCCTCTTCTTTCCCATTCCTGTCCTCTTGGTTTTTAACGAAAGAAAAGTTTAATGCGTTCACAAAGGAGAGAGAGAAATATCCATAAAACTCCAATTTAAACCCCTTTAGCCCATTCCTCTGCTTTCTCTTTCAACCTGGTAGCACAACCTTTTTTCTTCCTAATAGGAAGAAGGTTTGAATTTCTCAAGCAGCCGGAGGGGGAGAGACGGGAGGAGTGTGGAGGGGAAGGAAGAGTTTCTGTATGTGTATGGCTGGTATAAGCAGGGTTTGTGGACGTTTAAGGGAAAAGCAGGGATGAAGCAGGCATAGGCAGAGGGGTTGCCATGAAAAGGGCAGGATTTTCCTTTCTTTGCATTGTCTCATCTCGCCTGCCCAGGCTGCAGGTTGTCAATGCCCAGGCACCCCTAAACAAGGGAGGTGTGGAGCCAAATGCAATAAATAAAACCACAAAATATTAAACACCAGGGACCTTTGACATCCCCTGTATCTTGGGAATAAATTTGGGACCTTCCATAGAAAAACGTGATCTGAAACTGCTCCAACTCAGGAGTGGGTGATACCAGACACCCAAAAGGGTACAAGAACACTTTGTTGAAAGTGATACAGCTTAATTATAGGTTCACAAGAGCTATACAATTTGTCCCCAGAAGGTTTCAGGGGACAGGAATTTGTTCCAATCCTGCCTTGGGCTTGGGGCTCTGTGTCTGCACAGGCATGGAGGAATGACTGAGTGCCCCACAACTGTATAGAAAGGGATTGTCCAGTAGCCATGATGTGGGAAAAAGCAGCTAAGCACAGAGATTTGTGCCATAAGTGGAGTTCCTGAGGGAGATTTCTTTTCCTTTATACCCTGCACCAGATCTTCCCCACTCAATATTCCAGCTACTAGGGAAGGGCAAATCCGAAAGTGCAAACAGACTCACTCCAGCCAGGTCAGGACTCGTAATATCCACATGCAAATACGCACAAGTACTCACACACACTCCCTTGTCTGGGATGTCATCGGCGAGAGGCAATGTGGATGCACGTTTTCAAAACCTTGCCTTCTGGGGTAGCAAAAGCAGGAATGAGTTCAGCTTCTTTTCACTTTGCAAAGCTTTTCCCAAGCCAAAAAGCTGCCGGGAATGTGTTGGGGAGGATGAAGGAGAGGAGGAGGGAGAAGGAACCAAGCCCTATGTGAGTGGGTCTCCTGGTGCAATCTGAATGAAACATCTAAAGGGAAAAATAACCCAGCTGCAGACTGCATGGCACCTCATACCTGTGCAAGGCCTCATGCTGAGTGCTGAAGGAGCATCCGGTCAGGCCTGAAAAAGAGGAGAACCCACATGAATCAACACCAGGGAATTTTCCCTTCCGGACACAGGGATTGCCCATTTGAGTAATTTATCTTCCTTGCCTGTTAATGCTTAATTGATCCATGGCTCTAATTGACTGCACTTGAGATGCACCATGCAGAAAGAGCCAGAGAAAGAGGCAGGATCCAAGGAAATTTGGCTATTTCCTGAATGTGCTGCAGGGAGCTCAGACGGGGATGTGGGATGCAGACACACGTGTGGGGCAGCCAGTGTGGTTTCTAGGGCTCGTGGATTTTCATCCACTGGTATAAGAGCTCTTGTGCTTTCATTCACCTGGCCTTGTGCTGGCTACTGTGACCCCCAAGTCAGGCCTGTCCCTTAGCTCTCAGGTCAGTCCATCTTCCATCAGCTCTGCTTCCTCATCCCCTCTATGGCTCCTGGGGCTTCTCCAGCCCCACAAAGCAGAGGGCCGGGGTAGGACCCCCTTCCAACAGAGACAGTGCTGACTTAGTGTCATGGTTTAACCCCAGCCGGCAATCAAGCACCACGCAGCCGCTCGCTCACTCCCCCCCAGTGGGATGAGGGAGAGAATCAGAAGAGTAAAAGTGAAAACACTCGTGGGTTGAGATAAAGACAGTTTAATAAGTAAAGCAAAAGCCACACACGCAAGCAAAGCAAAACAAGGAATTCGTTCACTCCTTCCCATGGGCAGGCAGGTGTTCAGCCATCTCCAGGAAAGCAGGGCTCCAGCACGCGTAATGGTTACTTGGGAAGACAAACACCATCACTCCGAATGTCCCCCCCTTCCTTCTTCTTCCCCAGCTTTATATACTGAGCATGACGTCATGTGGTATGGAATAGCCCTTTGGTCAGTTTGGATCAACTGTCCTGGCTGTTTCCCCTCCCAGCTTCTTCTGCACCTGGCAGAGCATGGGAAACTGAAAAGTCCTTGACCAGTGCAGCAACAACGAAAACATCTCTGTATTATCAACACTGTTTTCAGCACAAATCCAAAACATAGCCCCACACCAGCCACTATAAAGAAAATTAACTCTGTCTCAGCTGAAACCAGGACACCTAGTCTCCTCCCTTCCAAAAAGAGGATGACGGTAACTAGGAAGAAGATGACTCTCCCCACTTGGCTGCTCAAAACACGGGAAGGAGGAAGGGCATCTACTCAGCAGTCAGAAGGGTTCATCTTGATTTCCTCTTGATTTTGCTTGGACATCTTGATTTTCAGTTTAGGAAAAGGTGGTTCCATGGCATTTGTCACTGAGAAATGACCACTGGTCTTTTTCTCCTGCAGCAACAGGCAATGTTTCCCAAGCGTGAGATGTTTATTGAGAAGAATAGCTACAGCTGGAGATGCCCAAGCAGGCTTCTGCACAGCTTGAATTGCAGCTTGGCCTCTCTCGGTTTCCAGGGACAGCCCCTTGCCTGGGATCCTTGGGGTCCTCCTAAAGTAGGTTGGAAGAACCATGCCTTCACTGCTGGTGTCTTCTTGTCAACTAGTCAAGCTGGAATTAGACAAGATCACTCATTTTCTGATGGCTGACACTAGTGGGGGAGCCCGCCACCCATCTGGCTTTCTAAATCTCTTTCCCCTGGGAAGTCTCCCCACCTTCAGGGTGTCCTTGACAAGTTGAACTCTTCTTTTCTCTGATTTGTATTGTGGGAAAACCCTCTCCTAGTCAATACTGGTCTTTGTCTTCCCAGCTTCAACGGGAGGTTAGACCTGCCTTTAGAAAAGGGCTCATACAGTGAAGGAAGGGCAATTTAGACCTGCAAAACAGGTGAGCATCATTATGATCCTCTCACCAGTGTCCTGCTTGTGGAACATCTGGGGGCAGTGTGTCTCCTACTCAGCTCTGGTGGATCTCACACAGTTTTGGGAGCTGGGTTTTCCTGTGTCTTTTTGGACCACAAGCAAAAGAGACAAAAAAGGCTCTTCCAGTCTATACAAGGGTCTGCCCTGCTTTGTTCCTTCAGCTGACATCTGCCTAGTCATCCTCAGAGAGTGGGAGTTAGGTGCCAAAGTGCCCTTGGAGGTATTGGTTCTTCATTCTTCCATGGTAGGTCAGAAAGATTGACTTTAGCTTCCCAGCATACATCTCTATTACTAAATTAAACATGCTTGGGACCAGCCTGTGGCACAGAGGCCACGTGGCATGGAATGGCCATATTCGCTTCATTAAAATCTCTTACCCTCCTCAACACAATGGTTGTATCTAATGGCCTACTGGCAATGGCCTCTTGGCCCATGATGATTGCAGGATCGTCGTCATGAATCATTTGGGAGGCAGCTAATTGGGCAGGTCCACAGATGCCCAGGGACTGCGCTAATAATTTAACAGCGATTGGATTCCAGGGCCTGAGCACATTCCCTACCACTGCCTGATTTCTAATACAGTCATAGCCCCAGTGACTCAGGAGGATCGGAGAAATTGTTTTCTAGAGGGAGAGCCTGAGCCATACCCAAGGCCTTGCGTAAAGTCAAGTGACTGAGTTGCACAGTCAGTCACAAACCCCCAAACGGCTGGGGCTGCATCATGCAATCCCAGCTTCCCACTGTGCCCTTCCTGACTCCTGGTGACTTACTGCCTCTTGGTTCTGGTTCATCCACGCTTCAGCTCACGCCGGCTGCCTACAGCTCTCAGCACACCCATCTGCCCCTGGCAGCCCGCTGACTTCATCCCTACATTGCCTGGGACATGCGCCAGGGCATGGGAATAACGTATCTCACCTTCCCCAGGGTGCACTTATCTGAATGCGACCGAATTGCTGAGCTGAACAGAACCATACTGAGCTATCAACCTTCTACCTTGCAAACCCAAATTTGGTGAAATGAGGGGAAACGCTGTGAGAGTGTGCTGCCTTGAGTTGTGTCAGAGCTCATGCTGCCTTCCTGCATCCCGTGATGCTGAGAGCCGGGGTTCAGGGGCTGTACCAACACACAATGTCCGAAGCAAGGGAATGTATTGTACACTGCTATGGAGACGGCTTAGTGGTTTAGGGATGTGATTCTGCCTTTGAATGCAACAGGTCCCGACGGATGCCTTGATGAGCCCCGCAGCAGAACAAAATCCTCTAAACCAACAGACAAGCTTATTTATTATTAATAGCATCACACACTTCATTCATCAGCTCTTTACCAGTGCATAGCATAGCTCTGCAGCCACTTGGGGTGGGAAACAACATGCTGGCTCCCTTGAGGAGGGAGCAGAGGGCCCAATATAGAGTGGGGCTGGGACAAATATCTGGAAGCCCTAGACTTCCACCCCAGACACAGAGACACCATGCTGTGTGGTTCACGTCCCATCCAAGAGGGTGCTGCCCTCTCACTCACATGTATTGCTGGTAATAGGGTGGAAAACCAAGCACTGAAAGAGCCAAAACCCAGTGAAGAGAGGAGCTTGGAAGAGCGTTGCCTTGTGACACCCCCTGGTTGCCATCTGACTCAGTTTTCCTCGTGCACAGGGGTGGCAAGATCTGGTTTGGGGCTGGCTGCCACAAATCTCTCTATTAAAGTTAAAAATGCACAGTTCCTGCTTCCAAGGCCGATGGGCAAGGAATGGATGATTTTGCACTATCAAACCCTCTTACTCTACAAAACAAAGCAACTGCATCCAAAGTTCTGGCTGGACACCCTTGAATTTACTAATATGTATAGAGCTGCTGGGAACAGATGTCGATCTCTATTACGGCAAGCCATGGCTAAGCCTGGGGTCCTATGGTAAAGCCATCCTGATGCACCACGGAGCCCTAATAGCCTAATAGAGTGGAAATATGTCCTCAACACCCACAAATCAGAGAGGGAGCAGGGGTGGGGGAAATGAGCCAAACCACGCTGGGTGCTCCTGAGAGCATCCCCTGAGCCGCTTGTTCCCCAGAGAGGAGGGGAAGGGTGGGAGCGGGGAGGGTGAGGTGGGGAGAGGTGGGAGGGCAGGCGAAGGGTGCGAGCAGTGCACTTCTGAACACTTCCCGCGAAGGGCTTTAATGCATCTAAAAGTGGAAGGTTTCACGTCCGATTCTTGTCACGGGCGGCAGGGCTAATCGGCCGGATGCCATTTCTGGGGGTAAGGAAGGGCCCTGGCAGCGGGCAAGCCACTTTGCTCAGAGGGGCTGCTGGCCTTAAGAGGCTTTTATTGCTGCAGCTTGGCGGCTCAGCAGAGAGGTGTGCTGTCATTAGAGTGACACTAAAAGTATCCAAAGATTAACGGTGACGGACTGACTGACCTGTCCCTGTCAAGCTTGGAACAGGGGGAGGTAGGGGGAGAAAAGAGGAGGGAGAAATAGCCTTCCCCCCCTGAAAAAGATGATTCGGGTGGGCAATGAAAACCAGGCATTGCTGGTATCTAGCCGCTAACTGGACTTAGATCCTTTCCAGTTATCACCTCAAATCAGTTCATATATCCTGAAAGATTTGTAAACCACCCTCCCTGGGAAAACTGGCACAAGAGAAATTTGGCGTTTTCCCTGCCTTCAGCAGGGCTGTATGAAGAACTAGTTTCCAGCTTTGAAGATGTCGCCAATCCACCTCTTTGCCAGGGTGACCTGAGGAAAGCCATGGGCTGGCAGTGAAACTGGTGTCTCTGAGTCCCATCAGTAGATAATCCCCCTCTTGATCTAGCATCCCTGCCCATGGCAGGGGGGTTGGAACTAGATGATCTTTAAGGTCCCTTCCAACCCAAACCATTCTAAGATTCTATGATTCTATGATTCCTCAACTATCAAGCCTTGATTTTAAGGGGATGCTGCTCTTGTTCCTCTCTGGAGAGAGCCAAAAGAGCCTCCTTCAGTGACAGGCAGAGTTATGCTAGAGGAGAGCAACCAGTTTGGATAAAATCCTGTCTCTTTCCCCTGCCATTTTACAGAAACCTGGTCTCCTGAGCTTGAAATAGGACTAGCCCTTGTCCCAGGTCTAGGTTGTGACCCCCTCCATGGGAAGAGCCCATCCTGCACTCCAGATGCACACACAGTGGGAAAGCATGGGAAAACAGCTTTTAATATTTCTTATTGTTGTGGTTAAACCCTTCCCATGTTTCTGCATTCCCCCTGACAGGAAGCCCCATCAGAGCCTCCTCCCTGGACCCTTGCTTTTGACCTTGGCCAGGGCTGACCTGGGCAAGATGCCCGATTTGCTGCTGCCAGTGGTGCTCCTGGAGTCCTCCCACCGCTGCCAGCATATCTCGCATGCCTGCTCCCCACAGTTACTTCTCCTCACCGCTCCTTCACAATGGGGCATTTCCCAGACACAGCTCCATTATTCTGCTACTGAGCTGAATTTTTTGTTTTAATTCTTCTCGCAGAAAATGCATCTAATTTCTTTTCCCTTCCGCCTCCACTCCTCCTCCTAAGCCCCCTTTCCAACTGCTTGCAAAGAGAAGTTTCAAGACTAATTTCAAGGTGGATTCGGCACTGGGAGATTGGGGAATTTAACATCAAGAAGTTGTTTGAGGCTGTGGAGTGGTCTGCGCTCCCTCTTGAGCTGGAGGAGTCCAACGAGGCCCTTGGAAATGCAACTCCAGCTGTGCCTGTGGAGAGCCAGAAGGATTCCTGGGGGTGGTTTCTGTACAGGCTCCTTAAAACACAGCTCTCCAGGAAAGGCAAGGAGGCTCAGGAGACAAGACAGACGGAGGATGAGGGCAGAGGATTTGGGACATGACAGTCCCCATGCTGGCTTGGCTGTGGGAGTTCCTGGTCAAGTTACTTCCCATCCTTGAACCCCAGTTTTCCCACCTGTTCAGTGATGATGGCAATGGTGAGTTCCTCTGTAGAGACCGGTGGGAACCTGCTGCAAATTATCTGGAGGAACACCATGTTGTCATTAAGGATTGGCTGGCAAAGCCAGAAAATGGCAGAGTTGATGGATGTCAATGGGACCTAGCAAACTCCCTCCTCTTAAGTCTCTGGATGTGTTTCCACTCAGCTGTGCCTGGGCAGGTGGATGATTCAGTTTTCAGATACAACACTGGCAGATCCCTTTGCAGTTCCTCATCCATAGGACTTCTTCCATTCTCCAGGGTCCGTTTTCTGGAGAGAAGTTTGGCTGAAAAACAGTGGTGTGTCAGCACATGGCTGCTCCACTGAACCTTGCTGTCCTTGTTTGAGGGGAATACCAACAACCCCACAAATGGCTCTGTGGATCGGGCTCCTCTTGTCCACGTTGGCTACAGCGTAAGGCAGGATATGAAACTATCTGAGGGCAATTTCTTGCTATGACCTGGGAATTGCGTTTCCATAATTTGGTTCCTATTTTGTCTTCCTTAATTGTGTCCATTTTTCAGTAAGTTCTTTTACAGACTCACAAATTCTCTTTGCAATCTGCCTGACCGGAGGAACAAATGGAGCCCTTTTCTTCCCTGTATACTCCTGGGGAGCCATCAGGTATGAACCACTTGGGTTGGGAGTGACCCTTGTTGGGTGGCCTCCAAAGGAACGACAGAGCAATGCCCTGGTATCACCTGATCCCTCCTTGTGCTGGGTGCCCACTGCCCTGGCCATGCTCCAGGACTTGTCTCCTGTCTTCTCACCTCTGTCTAGATGAGTGAAGCTTGCAGCTCCATCCACACAGCTCATCCAATGATGGACAGGCAGACACTCACTGCAGGGAGCTGAGCTATAAGATGCTGGATTTGCTGCTGTGCCAAAGCTCCTGACTGGTCAGGGTTTCATCGGTACTCCCCACCTCATTAAGTATAAAGCAGATCTCTCCATGTCACAGGGAGGAGAGCTGTGCTGGGCTGTGTGACCAGGGGTGGACTGCATCTGGCTGTGTGTGCTCTCAAGGAAATCTCTTTGGGAGCTGGACCTCACACCCTGCCTATGGGACATTGCTGAGGGTCTTTTCCATGCAGCAATCCCAGGCTGACGCATGGGCTCAGGGCAGAGAAGAAAGGCTGCAACACTGCAGGCCCACGAGGTTCAGACCAGGCAGTGAGTGGTAGGACCCAGTGGTGCTTAAGATTTGGGTGACTGGTGCAATCCTAGACTGGCTGATGGGAAGATCCTCTGAAGTCTGTAGTCCTGTATGTGTTTTGCCCCGTTTGGGATGAGAGTGACTGCTGGCTCATGTCAACTTGGCATCAGCTGTCACCCCATAGCACCATGTCTGCTCAGCTACTAGGTTCCTAGCCAGTTCTCAGTTGGTTTCCAGTCAGTGCCCAGTCTGGTGTCACTCCAACACCAGCACAAAGCTTTGCACACCTCCTTATTGATCTTCATGATGTTCCTGTTGTTCCAGCCCTTCTCAGGGTCCCTGTAGACCAAGGCTCTGCCATTCATTGTGCCAGCCTCCCCTTCTAATTAACTGTTACCCACAAACTTGTGGAGGATGCATCCCCAGCCAGGTCACTGATGAAGATGTTGAACAGTTATCAGCTGCACCATCAGCCCCAGGGGGACTTCACCACTGTCATACTGGAAAATGAATAAGCTCGCTCCTCAGCACTCGAGATAGGAGAGCTCTACTCGGCTCCATGGAGTCCATCAAAATCCAAGGGATGGCATGTGTGAGAACAGCCACTTATCCTTCTGCATAAGCAGAGACCATCTAAGCTGCCTGATGGCACCAAAAGATGGAAAATTAAAAGCTTACCAAAAGAATAATTTTTTTTCCAAAGTGAGAGTCTGGGGAACTGTTTGGCATAATGGCTGGGATTTAGCTTGATGTAGTGAAAAATATTGGGTGTTTACCTGATAAAGAGGATTATTGAAGGGGGTAAATCTCTTTGGCCAGGGAAGAAAAAGTAATGAACGAATTCCAGGTCAGTAGCAGTATGTCTCACGTTTGCTGAAGAGCTTGCATCAAGCAGCAAAACCAGTGCACTACAATCAAAAAATGACCTATTTATTTTAAGGGATTTGAAGAGCAACGTCTTGATTCAAACCTCTTCATCTGTAAAGCAGCAGTGAAGCACTTCACTGGCAGCCTGCACTTCTTTTTTTGTGTTGCTGGGATAGGGACTTCTGCTTTGTGCGTGGCAAGTATGTCTTGGTGCAGTCACTCGTCTGCTACAGACACTGGCACGTGGGCTGTGCAGCGGTGGCTGCTGTCCTCTTTTGGGGTGAAAACCCATACAGTCCTAGCCTAATTCCCTAGTGAAACTAGAGTTAGTGGGAGCAGTGCAAGGTTGGACCACTGACCTCTGTGGGTTCAACACAGCGACCCATCTCTGGTTTAGGAAGTCCTGGAGCACATGCTGGAAGCTGGGAGTATCCAGAAAAGCTTTGCTGTACTGTGGCCCTTGTCTTACACCTTTTCCTAAACTATCCCATGCATTTGGACAGCAGGCCAAACAGCTTGGGGTGGTAGGGTAAATCCATGTTCTTCCATGCTCTTGTGTATCCCTGCCTGCTCAGTGCATGGGAAGAGGAATGTGGACCCTCGGAAAACACTGACATTTCAGAAATGGTGTTTAAGGAAGATTAAAACTTGCATTCCCCAAATCTGGGAAATCTGCAGAATCTGTGAATATGGGAACAGCATAATGCCTCCTGGAAACAGGCAGGTTTACAAAGGCAAGGAAGGGCAGGTTTACAGGCAGGTTTCAAAGCCAAAAGTGAATCATGTTTGTGTCAATGTTTCATGCTGTGATAATAAATAAACCAAACCTAGACTTTCCAGTTTACCTGCAAACCTCTGAAGACTTTTCCTTTGCAAGTGCCGCTCTGCTCTGTGTTCCCTGGAAGCGTTCAGAGTTTGCCCGAACAGCATTTTTCTGATGCTCCATGAAAAATATTTGCTCAGCTCTTCTGGCAAGCATGAGCTCCGAGGAAGTCGAAGGCAAGGGATTCACCTTGCCCTGGGCTGCTGAAAACTGCTTTGCTCCACAGCTCTTGTTGGAGATGAGGAGAAGATCAGAGTGGTGTGAGGCCAGCAACAGTCACGGGGGATGGTGGTATCTAGGACACATGTAATTGTGGACAGGAGTCTCCCTCCCATGCTCTCACCACAGCATCTTTCATGCTAACTCTGAGCTGGAGGGATTTAGGGGTTGGAGAGGAGGAAGGAGAGACGTTTATCGGCATGTGGATGAAAGGAGATGGGGTGCTCTTGGTCTCAGACTGTGCCGACAGTGGTGGTCAGAGGCGAGGGTGGATTGCTAACCTCTAGAAAGGTGGGGACAAATGCTCTTGGAGCATCTTACCTATTTGGGCTCCCTGCTCACACAAGCTGATCCCGCATGCCTTAGGAGAGTGGCACCAGCATGGCTACAGCTTTTTGAAAAGCTGATACCATCAGCACAGAGAAACCTTACCTTGACTTGGGGCTTCTCCAAGAGCCCCCCCATCTTGAGCTGCTTCCTTGTCCAATAAATCTTTCCTGCAAGTGACACTGAGTCTATCTAGGAAGTTTTGGCTGTCTTGGCCACAAGACATGGGCTACCATTGCTGCTGGTGGAGGGTGCTTTCCTGCAACAACTATTGCAGTTTTCTCCTTGTTGGCATGCCCCAGAGCCTACCCAAAACAGCCGGTGAATGGCAATTTAGGGGTTCTCAGGGTTTGTGGGGAAAGAGAAGGGGAGTTCATGCAAATCCAGAGGAAAGGACGAGGAAGTTTTTGGGCTTGGGCCTTTCTCCGGAGCTGCCGCGATCTGCTGATTTGCAGGATGCTCCCCAACCTGATAGCTCCTTCTGGGCCGTGATGGATGAGCTCGCACCTCTGTCCGCCTTCCTGTAACTGCTTTGCAATCGGTAGCAGTGGCCAGGAGGGTTCCCAGGGGCTTGGCAAGGCAGGGTGTGTGTGGGGGGGCCTGCTGGTGGAGGAAAGGGGGGTGAGGGGGGGGATGCACTTGTGTGCGGGGCTGCGGTGGATGTCAGTTAATGGAGCTGGGTGATTCAGCTGCTGCGGAGGAAGCATCGAGGGATGCTTTACGCCCTGGTACTGCTGGCAGGAACATCCTGGAGGCTCCGCAGCACGTAAGTAACTACAATGGGTGATTGCTTAATAATTAAAGATATGTAGCGCTTGGATTGCCTCCCGGAGCCGGACCAGAATGAGGAGAGCAGGGCACAGAGGGAGGAAAACTTCCCGTCTTACAGGAAATCTTCCCCTGCCGAACCTCTCTGCAGTCCCCACGCCTGCCGGGGGACTTGGCTGGAATCAATTCCCCTCCACTTGCAGTCAGAGGAAGTGGCGGGCTGCCGTTGGGATCCTGCCACTGATTAACTAAGTGACCTTGGTGTGTAGCTTTCCTTCCCAGTGTGCCTCAGTTTCCCCTCTCAGAGTTGGGATGTTGTCTGGAGGTATCAGGGTATCTCATTAGAGAGGTTAGACCCAGCTGGGCAGTTTGAGGGGAAAGTGGGGGCGAGGAGTTCTTTGCAGGTGATCCTTGAGTTGGTGGTCTGCACAAACATGATTCATGTTTGGCTTTGAGATAGTAAATCTCCCTGTTTCCAGGAGGTGTTTTGCTCTTCCTGTGCTCACAGATTCTGCAGATTTCCCAGATTTGGGGACTGCAAGTTTTAATTGTCCTTAAACTATTTGGAACTTGGTCCAGCATAGGAGAAAACAATATTACCACCCCGGAAAAAGCAGCTGATGGCATCCCCAGGCTACAGGATGGGCAGATGGAGCTGGCTATCACACCCTGCTCCCCGTGGCGAGGACAACACTGGCATGACACCCCCAAGCCCATGGGATGGTGAGGAGCCCAGCGGCACGGGCCGCTGCTCCCTGACAGCTCCACTTTATTTACAGGCCTGATTACAGGCGACACATGAGCGGATTTATTAACTCTGCTCTCCCGCTATTCGGAGCCTTGTAGATAAATGGTAGAGCCTGGGGCCAACGCTAAAACTCAGTTAACATTAAAGTGAAGGATCTGCCGGTGCTTCTGCCGGGGGGACGGGGTTGAAGGGGAGTGGATGCGCTTTTCTTTGCAGTCAGATGCCTGTCGGTTGAGTGGGAGGTTTTTTTGCCTCTCCCCAGGATGGATGTCACATGCAGGGAGGGCAGGACGGGTATGCTGACTCAGCACCCACTGCCCTGCCGGCTGGCGAGATGTGGAGCGGTGGTTGGGGCATTGCATTTCCCATGACTATGGGGGTGTGGGGCAGGTGGGGGCTTTGCTGCATGGTGTGGCACTCTGCTGAGCCTGCTTTGCCCCCTAGGCACTGATCCTGGTCCAGGCTAAGCGATGTCAGCCCAGAGGGCATGCACGTGTGTTAAGACCTTGTTTTTATCATGCTGATCCTGCATAAATCACGATAATTGACCCTGGAGTCAGGGATATCACAGTGGTGTCAAACTGGTACTAGAGGAGAATAAGACCCCCTCAAAGCCTGTCCTTCATCCCCACGTTGCAATTGCCATTTACCTCCATGTAATGAGTCAGAGCTGCATTTTAACTTCCCAGGGTGAAAATACTGATTTGCTCCTGCTACGAGGATGGAGGGAGAGATCGGGGAGCTGGAGGACAGCTTGCAACAGGATCAGCCAGCCTTGACCCAGCTTTCTCCTTCCTATGCATCCCCTTTGCCTTCCTCTGTTGCTGCCAAATTGTTTTGTCCCTGCCTTGGCTTGTGCCTCGAACTAGCCCTGTTTTGCCCAGACTTCCCGACTTTGCATAAGGTTTTCCCTCTGGGACTAAACCCTTGGAGAGGCAGGGACTGCCCTGGGACTATACCCCAGAGCTGCCCCTATACATCTGATCACCTGAGAAGACCTGTCATGTCACTGCAAAGTTCAGACTGTGGGGACTGAAACAGTCCGGCAATGTGGCACTCGATTTGCCAGCAGCTCTCAGGGCTGAACCAAAGCCTCCTCCTTTTTCTGAAGTTCATGCTTAACTGAGGAGTCAAAGAAATTCTAGTTTACACAACACTTGATCTGACAAGAAAGATGTCATTCTGTTTCTGCTTGCAGTGATTTGAAAGCAAGGCTTTGCTTGGACACTAAAAGAATTGGGGGCATCTAGGAGGTAGGAATTCATACCACTGAGGCTCCCAGAGAGTCAAAATGAAACTTTTCAAGGGCTGCGTGTCCTTTCTCAGAGGGTCCTACTTGAGGGAATAAACTTACCTTTTAGAAAGTTTTGCTGGTGTGCAGGCTGAAGCCTTCCAGTAAAATGGAAAGTGGAAAATATGGGAACAGGTTATAAATGTGTACATGGGAATGAAAGTATACATGGCAGCTATAAATGTAAGATGGGAATCAGCTAAAAGTGTATCCAATGTGGAGAGTCACTGCTGGCCTTAAACACCCCTGCTCCTTACCTGCAGGACCCTGCCATCCTGCAGCTCAGGGATGAGGTTTTTCTGGGGGCTTGTGGTGGACCAGCACGAACTGGAGGAGGGGAGATGCTCTGGATGACCCTGCCCCATGGCAGAGTGGCTACGGATAACCCGTCCAGGGATGTTGGAATGGTGGGATGGGCTCTCTCCAGGGAGAAGGAGGAAAGATTGCACTATTAAAAGACAATCGGTGCTCTTTCCAGTGATTTCTGACCTTGCTTTCTTCCCACCTCCTTTTCTGCCCTCTCAGAGAGGGCTGCTTAGGGTCAGTGGTGCCAGGTTTGCTTTCAGGCAAACGGCCACATCTCTCTACTCCAAAACACATTTGGAAAGGTGGTGTCCAACCATTTTACTGAAACATCACGCAGTGGTCTTGCTGATCTGGCTCCAGCTCTGCCTGGACACGTGTAACTATGAAGCTACCCCATCCCAGCCCAAACACCCTGGGTTATCTTCCTCATTTGGGGAATCCAAATATTCCCTGGAAGGCAAAGCTTTCATGCTGTGGTGTGCACACACCCCTGGTGTGCAGGTAACCATCAGGAAGCACGATCCCATAAACATGTCCTCTTTCTTGCAGGATTCCCACGTTCATCTCTGCAAGCACCAGGAATGGGAAGTCCCCACGTTGACCAGAGACGCCCAAGGAATGAAAGGACGCCTGGAATGAAGGCACAACAGGAACTGAACCATGCTGGCAGGGCCAGCTGACTCCCACACCCCCGCGGCTCTTGCAGCTGGTGCCCAGCAAGGCATGCAGGTCCCACGGGATCATGCCATGCAGTGGGTCAGTAGCACTGCCAAGCAGCTTTAGCAGTGTGGGAGATGCACGTGAAGGGATGCCTCCTTGAATGTCTGGCATGGGCTAGCTCCAGCCATAGCTGGTGCATGGAGACCATGCTGCACCCAGATATGCAGCTTAGTGGCTCTGGGCTGCTGTGCCGTGGTGACTCCTCTCCATCCCATTGCACCATAGAAATGCAGCAGTCCTGTCTCTCTCAAGGCAGTGTCATTGCATAGACCAAAGCAAAGGAAATTTAAGAGATGCAGGAGACTCCACTGAGGCCTTGGAAGTGAGTGCCAAAGATGCTGGAAAATCAGTCCCTCTTCCTGTGCCTCAGTTTTCCCAGCAGCAAAGTGGAGCTATTTTCTCCCTTCCCACTGAGGGGGAGATGGGAGCTGCTTCAGGCTTTGCTTTTTCCACCAAGTCTGGGTTTTCTGAGCGCTCAGCACTTCCGCAAAGCCAGTCCTTGCCGCTCATAAAGTGCTGCGAGAGTAAGGCTATGCCGGATACCCGAGCCGGGTGGAAGCAGGTACTGCAGACAGCTATCTCCATGGATGGGCTGATACTGCAGACGGGTCAGGGCAGGGGGGAGCGGATCGATAATGCAGATATGGAGAGAGCTGGCCCGGCACGAATAAGCCCAGCTTTGTAAATGAACCCTGTGCTCTCAGGGCTCCCCGGTAAAGGCTGTTATCTCCAGACACTCCGGCTGTCTGGGTCCTTTCACAATACAGAGACCCGACCAGGATATGAGTCAGCTAACAGGGCTCTTTCCGTGATCGCTGACTGAGTGCTGGCCCGACACCACTTTGCAATGTTGGCTGACAGCTGCCTGGTGTGGGGAACGTGGGGTGGCTTGCACCTCCTCTGAGGGCAAGGACAGGCTGGGGAGATAGCTCCTATCCATCCTACCTGATCTCTCCTGCATCCCAGCCTGTGGTGCCAGCAGCCCATCCATAACAGCAGCCACTGAGGAGCTCCCCAGCCATCAAGGCGATGTTATGAGAAAAGAGCCAGGCAAAACGCATATGCATTTATTCCTTCATTACCGGGCTCTGGGGTGATACAAGTAGCCGTTCCTGGTCCACAGAGTTTCTGGTTTTACCCATGCAGTTCATACAACAGGAGAAGCACCCAGGAAGACTCCCCAGACCGGCTGGCTTTTGCACCAGTGCTATAAGAGTATTAAAAGGAAGGCTGGAAAAGGTGTGTGTTCCCCAACCATGCTCCATCCAGGTCTCCTGGCCGTGTCACTCTGCCTCCCAGTGGGTCCGGTTTGGGTACAAGCTTTATCTCTGTCTTGCCAGTCCAAGGCTGGGACTGGGAGAAGAAAATAGCAGGTTTGTTCTCTCCAGAGCTGGTCAAGCCCAGGGTCTGTCTTGTTCGTGTCCTGCCTCTAACAACAGCCCACAGCTGATGCCTGGAGAAGTGCAAGGCAGGATGAATAAGCAGTGCATTCCCAGAGTGCTCTCTCTGCTGCCAACGATTTGTGCTCAGGAACCGCTTGAACCAGAGGTGTTGCCTCTGTATTATGGTAGGGGATGGATTTTTCCTCTGTGAATGTGCCCATTATGCATGCAAACTTTTAACACCCTGCAGCAAGGAGTTCCTTGGCTTGATTGCAGAAAACAACAGCCGATAGCAAGCGTGGCCTGGCAGGAGGCATCTTTGCTATTTCTGGGCTGCACAGACCTGAGAAAATCAGTTCTTCTGTGTGTGAAGAGAAAAGACCTGTGAAATACGAGCAGTCTATGCCCAGCAATCCTTTGCAGTGATCCACACGTGCTGTTCCCAAACTAGGAGCTCTTAACCTTAACTCTTCCTCTATTGCTTCTGCCCTAAAGGCTGGTGTTTGGGGCCCTCCACAACATACTTGTTCATAAACTGAAACCTGGGCCAGAGGATCTCTTTGGCACATTAATACAGCCATTTCCCCCCTCCCCAGTCCCTGCTCCTCCTTTCTCCCCCCTTCCCATCTCATTTCCTCCCGAGCCAAAGAAATCTGTCTGCCTGATAGATGGCTCCTGACAAGCTGAGCAGCTAAAGATCACATGTCAATAGGGCTATAATTAGGAGAATTGAGCCCTGTCAGGGCCGGACAGATATTTATCTGAAATCAATGGCCAATAGGGTGGAAGGAATGAAGATGTGGGAGTGTTTGCTTTGGAGCTGCCACGGCTTTTTACACCCTGTCTGCACAGGGATCCTGCTGGTCCGGGCTTTCCTGCTGCCTGAAAGGGGGGAGGATTATAGCATTAGCCATGGAGATCTGCCCTGGCCTCTGAGCACCGGCACCCGCTGACCCCTTTCTGGATGTGCACGCACCCCCCAGGTGGGGATGGCAATAGGAAAAAGCGAGATGGGGGGGCTGGTTGCAGACAGAGGCTGTAATTCCACCCTTTGCTCTTCCTCCCAGTGAGAAAGAGCACTTTAGCAACCCCAGGCAACCAGGGCCAGGGTCTCAGATGTACACAGGGGATGCAGGACTGGAAAGGCAGCAGCTGGTGGGGACAAGGATGTTGTCACCTCTCATCCCCAGCTGAGATGGAGCTGAGGTCTCACCTAGATGCTCGCATATTAAACCTGGCCTAAATCTCCAAGTAGGGACTAGCCCTTCATGCCTGCCACAGCTCTGCCAGGGAAGGTGCTGCAAATGTTAGGCTGAGATTTAGGCATTGGCTTCCTCTCTGGAGGCTGCTAGAGGCTGTCGAGGGGGGCTGAGTCACCGCAGAGATTTTTGTTGCAGCCCTCCCCACAACCGTGGCACGTTTCTGAGAGCACAAGGACCTCCCCATGCCCCAAAGCTCCTGCGATGCTCTTAGCACTGGTGCAGGATGGGGGGTTTGCACCTAGGTAAACACCAGGGCTTGCTCTCCCTTGGACTGGGGCATGAATCCTTTTAGCAACTGCTTGGCTTTCATGCAAAGAAAAGCTTGGAAGGCCCCAGGTCCTGGGAAACCCTTAAGCATCTGCTTTAACGCTTTGTTGGTGCAGGGGTCAATGGCCCAGCCTCAAAGCTGTTCAGCTATGAAAACAGCTGAGGTTAAAGACAGAAACGCTTTGGAAATGCTTTTGGGCACCCGGCAGGATGGAGTGTGGAGTCACACAAACCAGAGGAAGGCAGCAGGGAGGAAACAACCCTGAGGAGTGATGCTGTGAGTGGGGTACCAGAGCCCAGTACCCAGTGTGGCAGTTCAACCCCAGGACTGAAGTGAGCTGAAGGAAAACTTTGTAATTCCAGCCTAGTTCAGCTTTGTACTGCCCACTGCTTGAGGAGCTAGCAGGGATCGACCCCACTCCCTCTTCAGCTGCTCATGGACCTCACCCCCAGGATAACGCGCTGTTGGCAGCAGGCAATGCATGCTGCCTGGACTGAGCACATGCAGCTTTCCCGTCCCACAAGGTCTGCCCCTATTCAACCAGCATGCAAAATCAAAGCTCTTAAAAATTGCCAGGGATTAGTACTTAGAATTACTGAAATCATCGATTCCCCGTTGGGGCATTAGGGATCAAAAAGGCTCTCCCAGCTTGCTTTTCTCATGACAGCATCCTCATGCTCTGTGCATGGCCAAAATCCCAACTGCTGCCCATTCGTCACATCCCAGTGTATTCACCAGTCCCCACAGCCCTTCTCTGGATTAATTTCACTTCTGAAAGCCCCACAGACTTGTAGGAAGAAATCAAGGAAGGGGGAAGGACCCAGAGCCCTCCCCATGGCTCAGACAATGGCAGTGGATGCCACGTAGCCTGGTATGCTCCTAATTTATTGCTTCTGTAATTGGGGTTAATTAGTGGTGACCAAATTTATCTTCTCGCCTCTCATTAATCCCAAACACAAAAGAACCCTGTTTGCAATCAATTGCTGTTTAATTACAGCACAATAGCTGCCTCCTGAGATCGAAATCCCTGCTGGCTTGAGGTCTTGACAGTGAGGATGGGAGTGGAGAGATGCAGCTTGGAGGAGCTGGAGGGTGAGGATGCCAGCTGGGACTGGCATCGTGTACTCCAGGGGCCTGTGAAGTTCATGAAGAACAGTGTGAGGTCTCCTTGCCCTGGCTGAAGGATCAGGCAGTGGGTTTCAACTGGGGAGAAAGAGTTGGGTTTTTAAACAGCTCCTCAGGCAATGGAAGGAAAACTCAGTCCAGGGTGGTGGAGATGCTGTAAAAGTCCTGGGATGCCTTTTTGGCTGGGACATCTGCTGGTGGCTATTAAACTGGATAGCTCAGATGCAGCTCCTGCCTCCAAGATCTTGCTTTTCTGGTGAGCCAGGGCACAGGGGACATCCTGCTCGAGATTTGTGTCCTCCAACAGCAGCTCCCATTGCTTGGTGGTAGACCTCAGAGACTGTAGTGGACCCTATCGCAATCACAGCAGAGGCAGTAAAGCTGCCTGTGAGCTATAAAGGGCCCTGCTGGGACCCTGAGGGAAAATGTCTCTTTTCCCAAGTAACAAGTGACAGAACGAGAGGAAACGGCCTCAAGTTGCATCAGGGGAGGTTTAAATTGGATATTAGGAAAAATGTCTTCACTGAAAGGGTTGTCAAGCATTGGAACAGGCTGCCCAGGGAAGTGGTGGAGTGACCATGCCTGGAGGTATTTAAAAGATGTGTAGATGTGGCATTAGGGACATGGTTTAGTGGTAGACTTGGCAGTGTTAGGTTTATGGTTGGACTTAATGATCTTAAAGGTCTTTTCCAACCTAAATGATTCTATGATTCTATGATTTGGACAGAAAACGTTCCCCATGCTGTCTGGCCTTGGAGAAACCGTTGAGAGGATATTTGGTCCACTCTTAACCTGTAGGCAATGGAAATGGAAAGTCCTTCAGCCAGGAGGGCAAGGAAGCAAGGTCCCACCGCTGTCCAGGGCTTCGTTGTGCAGACTGAAGGCGTCTGAGGTGACCATATGATTACCCACAAAGGCATGAAAAGTGAGGGAGAAGGGGGGAAAAAAGTGAACTGTGGGAAAGGTGTTATTTCTGCATGCAAGCGCTGGTTCCTCATCCCGGACCTGAGCCATTTCTAGGGATAGGCTGACTCGCTTACCCTGGGACCCCACCTGAGAGCCCCGGATTGCATTTTGCCAGGAGATACATTTCCTTGGCAGTGGTACCTGTCCTGCCCCCTCATTTACCCAGATAAATGTATGCTCAGTTAATGCTGTGAGTATTAAATAAACTCCCCGCCTAGCCTGCTCGCCTCTCCCTCCCTGCTCTTTAGGTGCCATCAATCTGCAGGATTATTGAGCCCGGTTTTGGAGTTAGTGGCGTGTTGAAAATGCTCCGGTCTTCCCTTTATCACTTTCAGATCAGCTCATCGGATGGGAATCCATCAGGGAAAGTAATGGGAGAGGCTGTGCTGATATATGGCTCTGTGTTACTGGATCAATCAGGCTCTTGTCTCCCCTCCAGCATGGGGGCTGTGCGGGTCCAGGGCTGGTGCTACTCAACTCCCTTCTCTTAAAACACGAGATTAATCAACACTTCCCATTCCTGCAAGGATTTTGTCCCGGTGTGTGCCAGAGATGCCCTGGATGTGATAAAATACCAGCTGTGTCAGAAATAAGGTCGAGGGCTGAATTCCTCTTGGGACCTCAAACCCTGACTCAAGCCACTTGCTGACACTTATTTATTGCATTTAGTATCTGGGTGGATTTAGGGGTTAGGCAGCAGCCAGAAGCGGGACGTTGTGCTTTAAAACCATCATGTACCGAAATGCAGGGTGGAGCACAGCGGGTGCTGAGGTGGTATGTCCACCACCAGGGCCATGATTCAGGACCAGGAGCTGGTTTTTGAGCTGTTTTTCCACCTGGGCATCAACAACCACCCTCTCCCCAGGCCCTGTGTGGATTCAGAGGGAAGAGCACCACCTACTGAGTCTCCCTCACCTCTTTCTTCCCTTTTTTTTTTTTTTTTAATATATTTTATTTCTGTTTGTGTTCTCAGATAACCTCTGGGAAAGGCAGGAGCGTGTTTAACTCTGAGCAACCCTCCTGATCTCTCCAAATGTCCTCCTGACATTTCTGTTTGCATCGTTTTTTCTTGCTAAGCTGCTTGTGTTAATGAGACTTTCCTTCCTTGGGATCTTTCTGTTTCCTGCCTTCATGAACTAACAGCTCCTCCGGCCTGATGCCTCCCCAGATGTGGATGGGCTTTCTCTCGGAGCAAGTGTGTGTACGGGCAGGTGTGGGAAATGAAATAACTTAGGTAAGTTTTGACTCAAAATCCAAATCAAAACTAAATATCAGAGAGTTTGAGTCGTGAACCACAAACAGATGCAGCAACGTATTTGTATACATGCATGTGTACATATGTGGGTGTGCATATGTAGAAGAAATGCCTGTATGCGTTTTGGCCCTGGCCAAGGATTTAGGGAATTAGCTAAAGACTTTCACAGCTGGGTTCAGTTTCTCACCCTGACACAGCCCTCCCTTTTAATATTGACTAAGCACTTAAAAAAATCCTCGAAAGCAGGCTGGGAGAAACCCAGAGAAATCTCCTCTGATGTTTCTTGAATGTTTTTAATTGGGAGACTATTCAACTTTTTAGGAATAAGGCCACAGTCCAGCTTCTGTATTATTCTCCCAAAGCCCTTCATTTGCAACCAATGCAAAACTAGATTAAACATTAAATGTTCTTTTATTATTTCTCCCTGCTTTGTTTGTTTGTTTGCACTATGAAAGTGTGTTTGTGGTGTTTCTTCCAAGGGATGGCACAGGCTATTTTGCAGTGATTTACAGACCAGGGGTCCTCAACCACTGAGTCACTTCCCCTGCCTCCAACCAAATTGTCTGCGGTCTCAACACTGTAGATATCACTAGCAAGAAGATCTAGGTGGGAGGTGGGAGTGAGGAGGCCCAGGTCCTTGTCAGACCACAACCTTTCCTATTTTCTTGTCCCATGTGAAACTGAGGGGCACCACATCTTTGCATTGAGGAAAAAAACTCATAGCATCCCTGTGGATCAAGTCTGGCTGGCATGGCAATGCACCCTCAGACACCAGCTCCTGGCACTGCTCAGGCATGGGTGTTTCATCTCCCATGGCTGACCCCATCTCAGAGGGGTGTCAGATGCCTCCTGTGCCCCTCGCACCCTCTGAGCATCCCTTGTGCAAGGAGAGGGGGAGTCAGCCTGCCTCTGAACTCACCCTCGGTGAAGAGACAATGAGGACCCACCAAGAAAAGACCATGGGGTGGCTCAGCAGTGCCAAGAAGACAGAGGGGACCATGCAAGAGCAGATAAGGGAGGGTAGAGCAGGACATGGGTTCTCCACAGTGCAGCTCAGTGTGCCCTCAGGTCTGGGGGCTGCTGAAATGTCTTCTGCCAATAACCCACCAGCCTTGTGTGCACCCACAACAACATAGGGCACTCTGCAAATTGGGCATTGAACTGAAGAAAGGGGGAAAATACAGCTGGGAGTTGAGGCTGGAGGAGCCTGGCTCCAGAGGCATCTCTTGGGCCTTTGGCAAGAGGCTGGTGACCAGCTAACCAGCCAACTTGTCTAGGAACTTGGGATTCTGTAGAAACCTCCTCAAAAGCCAGGAAAATATGTCCTACGAGGAAGAGTTGGGAAGACATGAGATTGTTTAGTCCAGACTCTGAAGGGAAATGGGATAACAGCCTGCAATTATGTAAAAGGCTTCTGCAAGCAGGGGAGGGACACATGTTTCCCTGTGGATAGGACAAGTAATAAGGAGCTTAAAAGCCAGCAAAGGAGATTTAGAGCTGTGGGGATAGAGAAGGGCTGGGATTAATTGCTAGGCGGCGGGGGGGAAGGGTGGTATCACCAGTGCTGGAGGCTTGGAGGTCAAACATGTCAAGAAGGCTTAAAGAGAGTGGATCCTGCCATGGGGCAAGGGACAGGGAAGATAAACATCCACCTGGCTGTCTTTTCCAGTGTTTTGGCTGACCCACAAGACAATGCAAGTGAGTGCTGGGATATCTACAGAGGGTTGATGGGTTTGACAGTACGGGGGCTTCTCCCCCATGATGCTCACGCTCATTCCTTGCTGTGAGCCACATCGTCTCCACTGTCATGCAGAGCTGTCTCTCTATCCATTTCCCTGGCCATCATTTTGCCCAGGTTCGCAGGACCCAAGGCGATGTGGCAACGTGCACTTGTGGGTGTTGCATCTCAACCTCTCTGCGCACCTTGCCCGTGCTTCCACCTTGACCTGCGCCTTGGGGGCTGGAGGTGGCTTTTGGGTGGAAAGCACCCAGCCAAGCAGCGGTGATCCGATCACCCTGAGGAAGCAAATGTGCTGACCGGGCACAAGCCAGAAATAAAACAGAAAAACTTGAGAAAGCTCTTGTTTCCAGTAATTCCCAGGGAGAGGTGTCAGCCATGATTTCTGGAAGCCACACGCAGCAGAAAGCAGGGGATTGCTGGCAGCACTAATGAAGTTACTGCCATCCGGCGATTAGGTTAGGAGATCCTTCGGGACTGGCCTGCGAGGTGATGGACTGAAAGCAGAACGGGAACTAAATTGCATTTCATTTCAATTTGGCCATAAATTTGATGATTTCGTCAGAGAAGGAGTAAAGGGGGAAGGGAGGCGGGGGGAGAAGAGGAGAGGGAGGGCTCTCTGCCTTCGGCACGGCCAGGGCAGGAGGGAGCAGGGGAGAGAGCACGACACGAGAAATTACATCGTTCTAGTTTGTACCATTGTAGATTATTAACCAGAAATGTCAAAGGCTTTATGGATAGGTTGTATATCACCTGCTTTCTATAAACTATTCACTGAAGTAATAAGGGCTGGGAATATAGGTTATCGAACTGCCCTGGGATATATGGGAGAGGATGCAGTGGGTGAAGAGAGGAGATGGGCCATTGTTTCCACTTTCATGGGATGCTCCACTTGGCGTCAGTGGTTTGTGTCACCTGCGTCATCTGCAGAAAGTGCATGGGCAGATGTGTCAGCAGGGCTTGTGATGCTATCAGACTGCAGCAAGGGTGGCAAACAGTAGAGCACGAGCCAGTGAGACTTCCCAGTTCTCACCACCCAAGCTGATTCATGACAACCTCAGCCACCAGACAAAGTAGACCCCATTGCAGAGAGGTTGCTCAATAATTGCAAAGGCACAGGTAAGGGAACAGATTCAAACGTCTTTCCATCGTTAGAGTCTAGTACTCTAGACCTTAAAGAAATTACCATGGTTGATTCCAGTTTGCAGACACCATGTGATGCCAGGCCCTGACAAACATCCCAAATTACCTCCCAGGGATAAGAAACATCATAATGGTAATATTACCCTGGGACATTGCACCGGATCAGCTCACAGCCTTGATGTCAGTGACATCTTGTCGCAATAACATTGCGTGATATTTCAGAACGGTGTCATGGCTGGATAGCATCAGTCTTTTACAGCATAGATCAATATTTGTATTGAAGGGAAATGCTGTACTACATTTGCTTAGCATGCTGATGCCTCCATAGTGGAATGATCCAGTCTCTGATGTGCTGAAATTTCCTTCTGGATATTAGGACATCATAAAGTCTTGGTACAATGTGTCATTTTTAAGCCAAAGTCATGACATCTTCTCTCATCATTGCTGTTTCCTTCTGACAACGTGACATCCTAGCTGGGTGTGTTAAGGTTTCTGTCCCAAACTGGTGACATCCTTGCATGATTCACTAAGGTTTCAGTCTTCTTATTTTGTGGCAGTGCCTTGCAAGTGGGGAGCTTTTCAAAACAACTAGATAAAGGACTGGTGCTTGCTTACGGATAAGACCAGAAGCAGTCTTTGGTGGCATATCTGGCTATGGCATAATTGGTGGTAAAATCATGGTATGGTGTACAACTCTCATTTCCATGACCAAGAGCTTGCCATTCCTTGACAAATGATGGGTGGATCTCAAATGATAGCGCTGAATATGAACTGACTCTGTGCCCAGCTCCAGTTCAGCATGCCCCCAGTTCAGACATGGGGGCATTTCTCCCTGGCTCTTTCTCCTCTCCTCCAGCTTTTCCTGGCAGATGGAAGTGAGTCTGAGACCCTTCTGATCCCAGGCTTATTTACTCCAGCCTTTCAGATGCTGAATACAGCTGCCCAGCCCTCTGGGGCTTCATTGTGCAGCTTTGGAGGACCCCACACCTTAAATCCGTAGGAATCTTCCTCTGTGAAGGTGCATGGTGAAAACATCTGCAAAACAACAGACCAACCCCACTCAGAGATGTGGTGAAGAAGTTCCAGTTGGACGTTGGTGCTGAAATTGTCTGGGACAGTACCAAGCCCTGGGTGTGCATAAGTAAAGCTACAGAGCTGTGTTCTGAACCATGCATCTTGGATCCGTGATGGCTGCCAATGATCTCACGGGGCACAGCAACACATTTGCACAATCCTCCCGCACCCGGCTGCCACGGGGAAGGGACATAGAGGTTCTCTGGGACTAGCTCTGCCGAGCCTAGGAGCTGTTTTGTGCTGGTACAGCAATGCAAAATGTGACAGGAGCTTGGCACGCCCTTGAGGCCAAAGCTTTTAAACTCATGTGAGAGAGAGGGGAAAGATATCACCCATAAATCTTAACCCAGGTGCAGGAAGCCGGGCTCTGGCCATGGCAGAAATCTGAAGGCATGTGGCTATCAGGCTACTGCAGGGGTTTGGCAGGCAGTTTTGTGATCATAATTAATACATGCAGTTGCCAGGAATTCACATGCAGTCATAGAAATTTTGCATACAAGTGCTCGTCTAGAGGAGTTTGACTTGCCGCTTCTGTGTCTGATTCCCCCAGCTCAAGTATGCCTGGTACAGTCAGAGCATGAACCTGCATTTCTTTGCCTGCACTGTGTGACACTGTCTCCTCTTAATCTTCCTGCTTAGAAAGTAATCCATGCAATCAAGGTGGCAGGGATGATTTCCAGGAACACCAAGCCCTCTACAAGTTCTTTGGAAGTTGACCCATATTTTGGATACTCCTCTTCAAAGAGCAGCTGTGAATCTACTTTAAAACTGCTGAAGCAGAGTGGGGAGGAATCTTTAGTGTAACTTCAACATGTTCAAAATGAGAGATTACAAGTGTTAAGAAAATAATGACTGGGAGGTACAAGAAAAAAAATATGCAGAAATCTATTTCACATGCACAATAATTTACTTTTAGATGTGCAGTAAAGTTTTTATATGCACAGTAATTTACTTTTACATGTGCAATGATGTTTTTACACATGTAATAATTCATTGTTATGTGTAAAAGCTGACCAATTAAAAGCCCGGGTGCTAAACACACCTCCGACCAATCCTGAATGCCTTTGTTTTGGCGTACAACTTCACTCATGCCTAACACCAACACTCTCCTGAAATATTATTGTTTATTTTGCAGTTGGTTCTGACTGACTCCATGTAATGTACCTGATTCTTTTTCAGTTCACCCCCGCAGAATGTATGAGCAGACCTATGGGCTGTTGGGAAGGGACGCAAGGGCCAGATAACCTGGGTTATCACCTGATTTTCTCCATGACCCATCCTGGCCAGCTACATGCATCTGTGGGAAGAATACCAGTCCCAGAAGGCAGATCTGAGAAAACATCTACCCTCCTAGAAAAGCAGAAAAATAGTTCCCATCGGCCAGCTGAGGTGACAGGTCTCTCAGCTGCAGCTCTATCCCCTCTTTGCCCTTCTCACTGTGTTTTGCAAGTCTCCAACTGACAGTCTTGATGGGATGAAGTCTCACAAACCCTCAGCTGTAGGAGAATCCTGCATGCTGTTCTCCAACGTTCTTCTGCAAGTTGGTGGGATTTTCAGTCAGTGGAGCTGAGCAATTGCAAAAGCAATTTAAAGACCCCAAACAGTCCATACACCTCAAAGCAACAGAGTTGAGCCAGTGAGAAACTCCAGCAGAAGCTGCTGAAGGAGCAGTGCAGAAACTTTGCCCATTCTCAGACCTCAGATCTGCTTCCATCTTCTGTTCCACCAGTCACTTCACTTGGCTGTCACTTCTGAATCAGTCAGATGGGGTTTGAACCTCCCTCCCTCAGGTGAGTACCCTGATCAGATAGCACAAGTATGGGGGTCTGTGTTCCCTTGCTTTCCCCAGCATATTTTATTCCACATTTAAATAAAACACACTTTCATGCCCAGCATCCAGGAAGGATGTGTTAACCTCCAGGATGTTGAATAGAAAGGGAAATGTCTCCTTACTGTCTTTGAGACTTCATCCCCATGGCAAACTATCTGCTGCACTGCACTGGCAAATTCACCTTTCATAGATAATTTCAGGGTGATTTGAAGGAGTAAAAGGACTGAAGAAGTAAAGAAATGCCTCTCAATCTGCTGGCATCCCCCAGATTAAATGCACCAGCTCAGGCCAGAGGGTCACCTCCAAGCACAGCTGCCCTGGTCATGCAGAGTCTTTGCCACATTAGTGGCGACTCAGTTACTTTGAGTGTGAATCTCAAATTACTGCAAGCCTGGCGGATTCAAGGGGAGAAACAGTGGAAGGGACTAGAAATATAAATAACAGTCACCAGTATAGGAAAAAAAAAGTTCACAATCTTTTTGTTTGGACTATCTGGGAGAGGAGGAAAGGAAAAGAAGAGGGTAGATGGTCAAGTGTAACAAAACAATGTAAGGTGAAACACTTCCCCTCTGAGAAAACCCAAGCCTGAAAAATAAACTGGTTTAGAGTTCATAAATGTTCGGTGGAAGCCTGATGCAGCAGTAAGTGGAAAAATTTCTTTTAATCCAAAATTTCTATTTTTGCAAGAAAAAAATGCTTCCGTGGAAACTTTTTTGAGGATACTATTCCACCAGCTTTAACCGCTGGTATGCTGAGGTCTCTGGTTACAATGTATTTTGAGCAAGGAAATGGGGGAGAATGGTGAAAGTGTCAAAACAACATTATCTGTGTGCAAATCATAGGCAGCTCAGATGCACATCATCTGGAATGGTTATGGGTCAATGTCCTAACAGACAGGGCAGGAGCTGTGTTAGTTGGTGGTATCTGCACTTCGCCAACACTTCCCACTGCAGAGTGGGCTGACCAGCACCTTAAGCACTTACCTGCAATGCATAGGCAAGAAGGAGAAGGCTACTGAAGCATTTCATCTAGGCCAACGTATGCTGGAGTTGTCAGACTGCCAGCCTTCAGATAACCTTTGGATTTTCCAAAAATTACAAGTGACAATTGCAAACCTCAGATCTGATTGCAATCAAGGTGTGGAACTCTCCACTGGGATGCAAAGGAGTGCTGGCTGGCCAGAAGAACATCCATGGCTGGTATTTGGGTGGCAATGCCTATCCTTGTTTGCATCTATCATGTTCAAAGAAAATTAGCTCAGAACAGCTCATCCACTATTTTACAAGGGTCAGGTTCATGGAAAACTAAAATCTCCGAAAGGACAATTCAGCTGGTAAAAGAAAGAAATGGAATGGAGAAGTGTGAATTATGATAGGGGATGGTTTAAAAAAATCAAACAACCAACAAAGTGCCCCCAAAGCAATAATCCCCCCACCAAGAGTGACACTGGTTTGATAAACTGGCTTGGCTTAGAGTCAAAGGAAAAGTGGCAAGAGACACATCAAATGAAAAAAAAAGGAGTAGAGGACATTGAATTTGCACTAGAAATGTGGAAAATCAGTAAGATGAGCAAAAAGACACGAGATGTCTCTGGCCAGTAGAGCTGAGGACAGCAAAGAGTTTAAATACTTTGGGAACAGAAGGAGCTATAATAACCACAGTATTGATTCCTCCTTGGAAGGGAAATGCGCAAAGCATGCATTTTCAATAGATATTTGTTTTGTATTTGGGGGCAAAAGCAGATTTGTATCTGATTAAAGTGAAGGAATGGTTTACAGGCCAGCATTAATTGTAGAACATACCAAATAGCCCCTCTTAAAAACACTAAACTTTCTGAAAACAGGTCTTAACTACATCCAAATATTTAGCTAAGGAGCATTACTGTTGGTTTTCAAGATACCTTGGAGGACTGGGCAATCCAGGGAACTGGAAGAAAACTAATGTCATGCTAGTACGTTAAAATGGTATAAACAGGATGACTTGGATAATTATTGCCTGCCATTGATTCTAGGCAAAATGAAGGAACACCTCACCAGGACTCGATTAATAAAGAATTACAGGAACATGATGCTAATCAGCAGGGGGTTATGGGAAATTGGTCTTGTCAAATTAAGTAGCTTTTATAAATGCAATTACAAGAGTGAGGATAATTAACCACTGGAGGAACTTGCAGAGGGTTGTGGTAGAGTCTTTTGGGTAGATGTTTAAATCAAGAAGTTTTGTTTAAAAAAAGTGACTTATGCAGTGTGCAGAACAATGGGGCCTTTGTCCATTCCTGGAGAGACTAGAATCAAAACACTTTAACCATAGCCACCACAGCTGCAGAGAACATTCATTCAGGATAGTAATATCCAAGTAATATCCGTTCAGGTTGTGATATCCAAGACCTTGGAAACGTTAATCACAGTGGTGCTTTTTGGCACTCAAACCCATATGTTGATGAAGAAATAAACTTTAACATGGCTTCCTCTGGCTCCTCATAATGAAGGTAGCAGATGGCTGATGACTGGGAGGTGTAAAACACTTGCAATCAAAAGGGACAATTGGAAGATGTTTTGTTATTGTAGGGATGCATCTAAGTATAGGGATGAATTGGCGTGTACAACTATTTGTGCTGTCCTCCTGTCACTGGTGTCCTACCATCCCTCAGCTAGATGGTACAGGGAACATCCGCGTTTCATATATATATTTTTTCCAGACCTCATATGGTGTTTGGAGAGTTAGATCTTGTTCTGGGAAAGGTCTTGTTTCAAAAGGCTTTGCTCTTCTCTGTGTTAGAGAAGTCAAGCTGAAGATGTATAGCACACAGGAGAGCCCAGGATGAGAAAATCCATGGTTAGCCTTGGAAAAGCACCACTGCTTAAAGAAAGTTTGCTCTGTGGTCCCAGGGAACTCTTGGCTGTGGTCCTCACTGTGGAGTTGAGAGTGGTCCTCACTGTGGAGTTGGGAAAGTACTCTGGGATTAGAACATGATTTTTTGAGGATTGTACATCCAGAAAACAGCAATCTGTTTTTTGAAAAGATGAAAAAGGGAGTAGAGGACAGATCTGATGTTCTCTTGGGGCCTGCAGTCAGAAGATGTGGTGACATTTCTGTAGGAGTCTGCTACTTTGGGCAGCAACTGAAGCGCTTTACTGTGTAGTATTGGGCAATGTCCTCTCAGGACATCCGAAATGGAGAGGACTCCTTTCCACAGGCTGCAGGATGAACATGTTTCATACCAGGCTTTCTGAATTTTAATCTAGGACCTCGTTATTTTGGCTGTGGTGCAGAAGAGGCTGCTGACTGTGCTGCCTTCTTACTCTAGAGTTGGCTGTGACCGCTGGACTACATCCTATGGGCTAAGACTGAAGGGGCAATCAGGAGTGTCAGGCTATGCCACTGATTTCTTATCGACCTGTTTGATATGCTCTCACATTTCCATGCATCTTCCCTTCCTGCACTTCATAAAATGCAACATGAAATGTCTCCTCTCAATTGAGATGCTCTGTTTTATTTGGGCTGAGAAATCCACTTAAACCTTTTTAATTTGTCTTGTTTGGATATGGGTATAATTTTGGTTGTGTTTTATGGGTGCCCGGTTCATTTTACTTCCTGTAAATCGTCCCTTTAGTTACTAGGGCTTCTGGGAAGTTGTAAATTCTCCCTCCTATCTTCTCCGTAGAGTTTACGTTGTTTTACAGTTTCATTAATAGGTTCTCTCCCAGCTAGGTTGATGAAAGTTATTGACCTAATCATAACCTATTAATTATGACAGTAAATCCCACTCTTGGAAATGTTTTACTGAGCAAATGTTACTTTGAAAATCTGCGGGTTAAACCGGAGATCCAAAAACTTTAAATCTACTGTTCACTGCCCCAGTCATGGAGATATGAGTCCTCCTCAGGAGAAGCTTGTACAATACTGCTGGCTCGGGACAGAGGGTAACACACGCTGGAACCCCTCCACCTCTGCTCTGTCTTGGGCTGATACACTGAGCACTGGGAAAAAGCCTGTTGGATGCTGGACTGCAAGTGACATAGAGGATTGCTGTGGCATTCAACCCCGTGCAAAAAAAAAAAAAAAAAAAGAAAAGAGAATTTCAGAAATTCTTATTCAGGGAGAACTGAGGTTTCCTAAGTATTGGCTCTACATGTTTGGGTCTAACGTGGCAAATGGGGTGCATTCAAGCTTCTTCTTGTGGCTGCTAGAAGGAGGAAAACACAACCAATAAGCAATACACTGACTTCTCGCCAAGGGTGCCAGCCCATCAGAGGTAGGGGAATATTCCCAGTGTCTTCCACAGGCGCTATCAGTATCCAAGACAGATGATTGGATGAACATCAGCTCTGGATGAACATCAGCTCTGGATGAACACAGCTCTGGCAGACAAGATACTGGTTTAAAGTTGGACAGCTATCCCCTAAAGCCAGGGGAGAAAAGTTTGTCTTCCCCAAGTCTCTTCCCTGCAGAAACAGGTTCTGCCCATTGACCCTGTTGCAAGTGCCCCATTAGGAAACACTCCCGGTAGCACAGCTGCTGAGCGAGCAGCTCCCTTCTGCATCCTCAAACCTCTCGGGAAAGCCACTTTGCTTATGAGGCAGAGAAAGAGAGGTCTCCCAGGGATGCAAGTGCTTCCGTCAGCCTTTTTGAGTAGCCATCCGTGGTAGGAACTGCAATAGGTCTCAGCTGGGTTTCGGGGCCCAGTTTAAATAAGCATTAGGTATTCACACGCATGCACACATGTATTATATGGAGAGATGCACGTCGTTATCTATTTATGCAGACACCTCCAGGTACACCTACCTATATGTACCTACATGTGTCCACATGTGCTCGCACGCATTCAGAGTTCATATCCTGAACACACCCTTGAAGACAATGAAAATGCTAACAGGGGTCTTCCTTGTTGGGGACCCTAAATTCACTGATGATCATCCCATTGCCATGACACAGATGGGGAAGCTGCAAGGGATGGTCTCAAAGGAAGGAGGCGGCAGAAGTAAAGGGACAGCTACTGCCCCAAATCTCATGGCGAGCCCACAGCAGCCCTGGGATGCTCAAAGAAAAGCTTTACTGGTCGTAAGCTCCTGCTGTTTTGGAAGATGCAGCCTTCTGTAGTCAGCTCTGATTCACTTAGTAGAAGATCAAAAAGAGGGAGATAAGAAAGAAAAGATGAGAAAGGCCACATGCAGAGGAAGGTGGTGTGGTGGAAATAGGAAGCTCTTCTCCAGGGCTGTTTAAAATGAAGCTGAGCATGTAAGCATGGAGAAGCCATGAGTGTCATCCCCTTGGCAGAGCTGTGCTCTAACTGCCTGCTGCATTTAGGTCTTTTAAGACTAATTAAATAGCAAAGAGGAAAGTAACTTCTGCAAAGGAGCCAAGCTTTCACTGCGAGGGGACTCCAGTTTCCTTCACGGCATCTGTCACATCTGCAGGAACTCACCCTCCAAAGTGGTTCTTAGAGATGGAAACTAAAGCACTGGCAATGAAGGTCTGTCACAGGTAGGATGAGCTGCTGATGATTTCAGCCCTTCATGTCTTCCTTTGCCTTGAAACACAGAATCTCATTTGGGTGCTTTAAAATTAGCCTTCACAGGCTATAAATCTGGAAGTTATCCTGGTCGCAGGTTAACTTTCCTGGTCGCAGGTCGAAGTTATCTCTGCTCGCACTGCAAGGATTTTATTTTTTTATTTTTAAACAGTTTTCAAAGTTTCCCTAAGGATTGCAATAATTTTAATATCCTCCTGGAATGACAAACTCAGAGCATGGCCACAGCAGTTCAGCTCCTCTAGCTTCTTGCTGCAATCCGATTTCTATACCTGCCATATCGTCCTTGCTCTCAGTGATTCTGCAATGCAAGAATCAGATTCGGCTATACCTCTTCAATCACTCTTACAGTTTCACCTATTCATTTGCACTGAAGGCCCCAAGAACGTTTCTTTTTGGCAACTGTGTGCTGCAAATGCTGAACTATTTGCTCTTTGTTGGACTTCTTGTCTTTTGTTTCATGCGCTGTAACTCTGTACCGGTCTCTGAACACGTTCCTGTGAATTTAAGATCTGTTTCCATTATTGCAGTTTGAATAACTGAACTTGCACACTTCTCGACTTTGATATATCACAGCCCCATTGCAATTTGCATACAAAGCACAAGGCGCTTGAATCAACCTGTAGACACCCTCTTTACTTAAAGCCATATTTTCAGCATGTTCAGCACAGCGGGTCTCAGGGAGTAAGACCTTGTCAGGCACGATAGCAAATGCCAATAGGTATTTTCACTAAAAACTTTGGGTAGGATTCATGTCATTGAGTGGAGGAGTCAACAGCAAAGTCATTCACATCTGCGCTGTATATCCAGGCTCCTGTTATGCAGAGCCAGTGGAGTTTAGGGTGCATTTTTCCTACCTGACATAGGTGTCTGTTTTCAGATGAGGGACTTTCTCCCTACTTTTCACCAACCCTACTGATCAATTTTCCAGTGGCATTTCATCCTGTCTTCCCAATATTCTTATTTTTCCTGC
The DNA here is from genome assembly GCF_035582795.1 of Mycteria americana. NCBI lineage: Eukaryota > Metazoa > Chordata > Aves > Ciconiiformes > Ciconiidae > Mycteria > Mycteria americana. The sequence goes on along the minus strand of NC_134366.1, from coordinate 174,101,069 downwards.
AGGTGTGAAGGCCTCACATGTTGCTGATGCACTCCATGGTCTTCGGAGGTTTTGTGGAAATGCAAAGCAGCATGAGAGATATTAGATGCCCTATGGGTGGAATCCCAGCTGATAAAAATGCAAAAAATATCAGTCAATAGTAGTCTGAAGAGTAGAAACAGTGCTATCTCCTGACTACCAACTACCCGCATGGCTTATTTTTCCTAGAGGGGACATTGATCTGACTATAGGGAAGTATCTGCCGTGCCTTTGCCTGGGCCGGTTACCTTGGGCTCTCTCTCGAGTCAATGCAGACTGAGCCAAGAGCTGGAGTTCAGGACACAGCTCACCTCACTCCTGCGTTTGTTCAGCTGAATCAGCCCAGCGCCGGCTCCCTAAGGGGGAGAAAATGGTATAGGGTTGCAGAATTAAAGATAGATACAAACTCTCTGAAGTGGTTTGCTGGCCTATTGGCTTGCCACAGCCCCTGCTCTCTGCAGAAGTCCTGAACATGGGTGTTAAAATGGAAAATAACAGCTTTCATGTTTTGCTTAGATCTGCTGCAAGGAGAGAGATGAGGAATCTTCCTCCTCATACAGGACCCCAAGGTTGGAGGAGAGGATCAGCCATTGTGACCTGCAGGAACAGCTCACCAGGAAGGTCAGCCTTCTTCATCGTCCCTCCTCCCAGACTCAGCTCTGAAGCAAGGATGAGCCTTACTGCAGGGTGTGCTACCAGCTACCGCAAGTTACTGGTCTACTGGGGGGCAAAGAGAAACTTCAGAGCTCCAGACACTCTCCAAGCCAGAGAGAAATCTGAGGTTTTGGGGAAATTATTCTTGCTTCTGTAATTAGAAATGCCTCCCAACGCTGCCTTCCAACTCCCTCCCAACCAATATTTATTACCCTTTCATTGGTTAAAATATACTGTTAATTTAAAAAATAATAATAGTTCATATCCTCAAATAGATGAATCACTGTCAAGATGTTTTAGCAGATGCTGCAATTCTTGTCTGAGCTTCTTCGTCTTTTTCCCTCTTGATACCAAGAGGTGAAAATGCAATGCATGCTTCTGGAAATCTCACAGCAATGGCAAGGGCAGGATTTGGCTCTGGGGCACCACAAATGCCACCAAGTATTTCAGAATCGTCATTGCTAGGGGTGGAGAGAGGGAAAAGCAAACACACTGGGAAAAGATTTGGTCTTCAGGATGTGGAGTCCATGGCTGGGAAGGAAGGGAGGAAAAGGACAAGGTGAGAGTGAGACAATAGGACTAGGCTGATGAGACTGGGCAATAACACAAGAGTGATGATGAAGACACTGGTCTCTGCTCTATTTCCTCCATGTAGGCTGAGACCTATGCAGCTCATTGTGCATAGATCACCAAAACGTAGCTGCGTAGCACTGGAATGAAGAAAACTTTTGGTGCATCCATAGGTGAGCATGTCCCCAGTGTGAGAGGCCATCCTCCCGACCCCACGGGATGGGATGTCTCCAACAAGCTTCATCAGTGCTAAGAGACCCTAGTGGGCGGCGAGGAGGGAGCGAGTCTCCCACCTTCCTCATTCCACCACCCAAGAAGGGCTGCAGATGCGGCTGGAGGTCACGGCTGATCTCGGTGCTGATGCCGCAGGGACACGGGGCTGCGCTGTGCCCCCCCCCCCCCCGCTGGCACGCTCCCCCTGGCTCCCTGCTGCCGGCTCTCCCTGTGAGACGCGCTCCCTTCCGGAAGCGGGACCGGTCGGCGCAGCCAAGCGCCAGGGCTGTCGAGAGATGAAATCAGAGCCGCCCCGGCTTGGGTTGCAGGGACCGTTTTCTTTTCTGATTAATAATTCAGGGTTCCCCTGGGACTGAGAAGATGACATCATATCCCACCCTATTCCCATCACCACCCTGCCTTTTCCTTCCCTCTTTCTCATCATTTCCCTGCACCTGAATCTTCATGCAGTAAAAAAGATGGGGACACCTCAGCTGGGGACACCTCAGCACTACATTGTGTAGCCCTCTAAGATCATGTCTGCCAGAAATAGACTTCCCAGCCCTCTTCAGCCATCTAGAGAGGGAGAAAAAAAACCTGGGCATAATTTTCTGTCTCTGGCCTTTCCCTGGTGAGTTTGATCATCCTGTGGTGGTTTTACTGAGAGTGGTTGGTGAGAGCACCTTGATGTTGCCTATTCTTGGAAAGGTTTGTAGGGCAAAAATGGGTAAAGGTCCTAGCAAACTCCATGGTAGAAAGCAAGGCCCAAGTCTCACAGTCAGAAAACAGAAAGTTGGTAAGAAAGGATCCTGCTGTGTGTAGCACTGCTAGAAGTTTTTTCTGATGGCTCGTGGTAGCAATATAGTTTATGGCTGAGGTTATAGAGGTGCAGGTTGTCACTGTGGAGAATACAGATAAGTACAAGTGTCCTGAGGAGACCTGCAGTGTGGCTGTCACCAGTGAATGAACCGTTTCCTTCAGGTCTTCCAGCTGCTGCCCAATGTGACTTCCAGCTTATGCAGTCCAAGCACCACTAGTCCTGGGGCCCAGCCATCCTCAGGCCATGCAACTGAACCTCAGGGAACACCACTTTCTTGGGAGCAGATGAATGCTTACCCAGTGCTGTCACCTGAGACATCCCCCCATGGCCCTTCTTCCACAAGTTCAGTGAAACTCATGGCCTCTGGTGTCCAAGTCCCCCCTTCTGGGGGTATTGGCAGTGTAGGAGGGAGACCATGGGAAGCTGGGTTTGCCTACACAGCACAGTGTGGATGCCTGAACTTGCCCACCCCAAGAGGGATGCTAGCAGGGCTCCTCGCTGTATTACACATGGGTTAGAAAACATCTTGGCAAGATCCAGAGAGACGAATATATCTGTAGATACTTTCCGAATACCTTGCCAGGGTTGTGCAAGAAACACAGCAAGGAGTGAACAACAGCCTTTCTTGGGAGAAGGCCAAAAGACCTCTTCTATATGACTTGTTGAACCCTTCCTGCATTTTTGAGACACTGAGATACCCCAAGTTTACTCCTCACTTTCCATTTTTTTCCTGCAAAGTGCATTTTTCACATGGTATCAAGTTCTGTGGGTCTCTGGGACCAACCTAGATAAATTTAGTACCATCTTAACTACCTAGCACCAACTCCATGGCCAGGGGTATGGCAGAGCACTAGGTACCATGTAGCTCGCTTAGATACTTCCTGTGGCTGGATCTGCACCGAGAGATGGGCCTGGAGGATGGGTTTGAACCAACCTCACCATGTGCACGGCTGTGCTCAGCTCCATGTGTCCAAATCATGCACATGGGGTGAAGTGCTATGGGGATATCAGCTGCTCTGAAGTCTGCACCTTGGTGCAGTCCTGTGTCTCGAGAAGGTGGCTGAGGAGCTGGTCTGGATTTGCAAAAGGGTTTGGAGCTGCTTGTAAACAGACCCTCATCCCCTCCTTCCCCAAAGTCCTTCCTTTGCAGCTTTAGTCAGGAGTAAAGGGCTTTTGCTAGATCTCTGCAATGAAGTGCCTTTACCTCGTCTTTCACCACAGCCAAGAGAAACGTCCCTGCAGCCTCCAAAACAGCAGAACAACCCCAATCTCCTCTTCTATGTTTTTCTCCTCCTGAGTGCCTCCTGGTTTAGCCTATGGCTGCACAACACCAGAATCAGGCCCTATATAGGTATTTTTTGTGCCCTGTTTAATTTCCTCATCTGGCTCTTTTTCCTCCTGGTCAGGGGATTTCAAGTGTTAACATAAAGAAGCTCTGGCTGAGCTGCCTGATTTATCCATCTCCTAACCTTGACTTTATTTCATGGTCACGATTCTAACTGCTAATGTTATGTTACTAGTTTAACTGTCTGATTTATCCACGCTCACCTCACACATTACTTCATGGTACGGGTTTTAAATGTTAATTTTAATAATAAAAGTTTTACGCCCCTGGCGCTTTCTGCGTGCGGTGTGCTAACACGGGGACATTATTTCATAGGACGAGGGTTTTAAAAGCTAATGTCATAATGCTAGTTTAATTGTTGGATTTATTCCTGGTAAGGTTGCTTCTGGAGCCACACAGGGGTAGGGGGAAATCAGTGGCTGGTGACGATGTCTCGTCTGGTGTTTGGTGGGAAGAGCAGGTTCCTGCACCTGGTTTGAGAGGGAGAAGTGCTGTTTTTACTAAGGAGGTATCCAAGGCTTTAAAAAGCAACATGATGCATCTAAAGCAAGGGTGACCTGATGTGGGAAGATGTCAGAGTGCAGCCCTACAGGTGCAGGTCCAGCTCTCCCCATGTTTCCCTTGATTGCTCTCCACCTTTCCCAGGGGACGATGGCTCCAGGGACCTGAGCTACCCCTGTGGGTGTCAGCCAGGCTTGCAAAGTGGTCACTGCACGCAGGAATGTCAAAAGCATGTGTGGGATGCGAGGGGAAGCACATGGTTGTGGGGTGGCACTTGCTTGCTGCATGTGTGTGAGCACAGTACCGGTGAGGCTGGCCCCACAGGTGCATACCAGCGAGGGGAAGGCAGAAGGGCAGGGGCAGGGTCCTCCAGGGACAGCAGATGCTGCATGGCTGAGCTGGGGTGGGGACATGGGTGGGCAGCCTGCCCAGCAGGAGGTATGCAAAACACTTGGGAAATGGAGGGTCTGCCAGCATCAGGTCTTTCCCAGGTCTGCCAGCATCAGGTTTAGGGGACGGAGGCAGGGTCTGGCCAGCATGGCCAGGACCATGGCAAAGGAGGGACCAGCACAGGCAGGCAGTACCTGGCAGGGTCTGGTCTCCCTGCGGCATAGATGGGAGTAGGGGAACTAGGTTCCTAGATATTCTGCACCACTCGAATGTCAGAAAGGAAACCTGAGGGCAGCAGGCCAAGTAGAAAGTCCATGTCCAACGACTGTCGAGCTGCTCCTCGATATCTGTCCATCTGGACTCACAACCCTGCTGCAGCATGCTCCAGGTAAGCTGGTGAGGAATAAATGTGGGGTTTGAGGCACAGCTGGGGCAAAGTGTGGAGTTACTGGGCTGGGGGCTAGGACCAGCACTGGAGGTGTGGGCTGGTGGCACCAAGGCACACTCACCCATGGTGGCTTGACCCAATGGTCTTCTCCTGAATCACTGCTGAAGATGATCGTATTACTCTGACACAAACTGGGGAGCTGCTGATGGAGAGAACAAGGGTCCTAAACCTACATTGCTGGCACAAAGCCATCCTGATGTGTCAGAGAGATGGACCCAGTGGCAAGGAGAACTTCTGCTTCACCATTTTCACCCAAGCTGTAGATCAGGCTGAGGATGACCTTTCTCTGCCTCCAAATCACCAAGCCTGTTTTTTTCTTCCACTGAAGAGGACCCAGACTTGGTGTCTGTCCTGTGAGGATGGATGGTTGCTGTTAGCAGCTGGTAGCTGCCGTGCCTACATTTGGGAGCCCAGCTCACCCTGACACTATGACCCTCAGTGGAGGGAGAATGTGCGTGTGCACCGTCACAAGAGCTCAAGCATGGTTGTCCACTGTCTGCCTGCTTGTAGGCTTTGGAGGGCGACAGCACTGAGCTGTCTGGATGCGACCTGTGCACGTCACTCGCTATGAAGAACTTGCCTGGCCTATTTTATTTGCTGCTGTAGGTACAGAAAGCGCATGAGGCTGTGTGTGCCACGGGGGTGTGAGCGCCAGGGTGTGCGTGTGCACAGGGCTGCAGGTGTCTGAGCACCTGCAGATGTGACAATAGTTTTGAGATACCAGAAAAAGGGGTTGCACCCATTTCTCTTGTGGCATGGCTGAACCCTATGCCCAAGACACCCACCTGGGTATCACAGAATCACAGAATCGTAGAGGTTGGAAAAGACCTTTAAGATCATCGAGTCCAACCGTAAACCTAACGATACCAAGCCCACCACTACGCCATGTCCCTAAGCACCTCATCCAAACGTCTTTTAAATACTTCCAGGGACGGCGACTCAACCACTCAACATATACATGAAAATAACAAGACTGAGCAGCACCCTTTGCCTTCCTGTGACCTCCGCGTATTCGCTGTCAACATCAGAAACAGGCAGCTTTGCTTTGGATCCTGTTTCTCTTTTTCTTTCTTTTCCCTTGGATTAAGAAATTCTCCCATTACTGAAGCTGCTTAATGTGGAGGGGAAAGTGAGTGAAAATTCAATTGGATAAACAGTGTGGGCACTTCTTTCTTGCTATCTGTTGTAAAGAGCAGCCTGCCGAGGCAAAAAAGGAAGAGCCAAACCAGCAGTAGTGAATGTTCAATTGAATAAATACCAATAACACTCACTTCCATCCTTCTTTTTGGCTCATCTGGCTTATGGTGGAGAGATAGTGAAAATTCAATTGAATTTTAATAACAGTGGACCCCATTACCAAAAATACAACCAAAAGGCAAGAAAGAGACCCTGACTTAAAATCAATGGCAGAAAAGATAGCGACATCATCAAAATTATATTAGCCTTAATAGTCAATCAATTAATTAAATCTCCCAGTTATTAAAAAAATTAAAAGCCTTGGAGGTTTTTTTTTCTTTCCTGATGAAGTTTTCCAGCAGGCTCTGAAAGCTTTTTGTCCCACCCCTGCCCGCAGCTCTCCCCCAGCTCCCACCCTCACCGCCCACCATTAGGGGCCGTTTATCGAAGTGACAGTTGCCTTTATATCAAAACGATGGGGAATAACGGAGAGGTGGCGGCAGAGTGCTGAGGCCACTGGAAATGAAATGTTGCATAGATATGAATTTTGATAGCTAGTCAATACCCTCTGTCCGTTTCAATTAAAAAAGAGCAGCATACACCGAGGGCAGATGGGCAACATTTCAGAGCCCATAAAATCAAATGGGGGGATAGAGGAGAGGTCCAGCCGGACTTCAATCTCCTCTCCCTCTCTTTCATCCAGCTCTTACTGAATGTATTTCACTGGGGTGGTTTCTCTTAACGCTTTGCCTGCTGGTCCATTCCTCCTCTGTCTGGGATGCTCTTCTCCACTGATAACCTGTTGCATGAGGGTTTCTGGGTAGCGGTGTGCAGCTGGACCTCCCACTCCTCTCTGAGCCCTCCGACCATGTCCATGTGGGGACAATCAATGTGGTTACCTTGGTTGGCATACTGTACTCGTCTGAGTACAGAGCTAACTCACTTCTTTGCCAGGAGCTGGTTTAAAATCATAGCATAATTTAGGTTGAAAACGACCCTTAAGATCATCAAGTCCAACTGTTAACTTAACACTGCCAAGTCCACCACTAAACCATGTCCCTAAGCACCACATCTATATGTCTTTTAAATACCTCCAGGCATGGTCACTCAACCACTTCCCTGGGCAGCCTGTTCCAATGCTTGACAACCCTTTCCGTGAAGAAATTTTTACTCATATCCAATCTAAACCTCCCCTGGTGCAACTTGAGGCCATTTCCTCTTGTCCTATTGCTTGTTACTTGGAAGAAGGGACCGACCCCCTCTCTACAGCCTCCTTTCAGGCAGCTGTAGAGAGCAATAAGGTCTCCCCTGAGCGTCCTTTTCTCCAGGCTAAACAACCCCAGGTCCCTCAGCCGCTCCTCATCAGCCTTGTGCTCCAGACCCTTCACCAGCTTCGTTGCCCTTCTCTGCACACGCTCCAGCACCTCAATGTCTCTCTTGTAGTGAGGGGCCCAAAACTGAACACAGTATTCAAGGTGTGGCCTCATCAGTGCCAAGTACAGGGCGGCAATCACTTCCCTAGTCCTGCTGGCCACACTATTGCTGATACAAGCCAGGATGCTATTGGCGTTCTTGGCCACCTGGGCACACTGCTGGCTCATATTCAACCGGCTGTCGACCAACACCCCCAGGTCCTTTTCTGCCGGGCACCTTTCCAGCCACTCTTCCCCAAGCCTGTAGTGTTGCATGGGGTTGTTGGGACCCAAGTGCAGGACCCAGCCCTTAGCCTTGTTGAACCTCATACAATTGACCTCAGCCCATCGATCCAGCCTGTCCAGATCCCTCTGGAGAGCCTTCCTACGCTCAAGCAGATCGGCACTGCTTCCCAACTTGGTGTCATCTGCAAACTTACTGGGGTGCACCAAGGGTTTGCCCTTGGATATCCTCTCTCTGTGCACTGCACGGCGCTGGCTCACAGCACCCACACCGGGTAGCACCCCTTCTTCACCCCTGCCTGAACCTCCAATCAAAGGGCTGGGTTAAACCAAGGTGGAGTCTTGTTCATCCTGCCCTGCTAATTCCCAAGCAAAGGATTTAACCCTTGGTTATCCTACTTTTCAAGCTGTTGGGGAAATGCCAGCAATGGATCAGCTGCAGGAAATAAATGACCAGCGGTCGCCTGACCTCAACAGATGCCACCTTCTCCCTCCTAGCCCTCAGTACCCACACTCTCCTTGGGCTGCTCCTCACCCCCTCCTCCCCCAGGAGAAACCCTATCTCCCCTCCTCAGTGTCACCTGAAAGCGGGGATCTGCTTTCAGCCCCATCCCGCCACCGCCGCTCTGTTACTGACAGCGGCGCGCACTAAGTGGCTCTGTCGCCCTGCCGAAATCCTCAGCAGTATTGCTGGCTCCGGGGAGCTGCGTCGGGAAACTGCGGAGATGCACCTGGATAACTATTGAAGGGGGTTAACTCTTTGGGATCCTCCCCGCTAGGTCCTGCTCCCAGAGCAGGGGAGCAAGGGATCCAGCAGGGCGATGTGGTGAACAAGCTGGAGGGATGATTGAAAGAAGTGGCGAAATACCTCATGGATCAGAATGCTCCATCCTGAGAGGCACAAAGGAGAGGGGAGGACACCCCAAAACCAAGGATAGAGACAGGAGGTTTCATGGAATGAGAAAGATAGGAAGAAAACGCAGTTTAACTCTGGCAGAAGACACTCAGGGTAGGGAGGTGAAGGGATTGTGTCTCGTCTGGCACAAGAGGACAATGACTTTATCTCCAGCTGTTTGAAGAAAGACTCTATGAAGCTGTGAAATGCCTCATTCATGGATTCCTAAGGATTTCTTCTTTCCTTAGACTAGAACAAGCATTGCATGGCTTCATCCAAGGACTCCAGTTAACCCAGTGCTGCAAGTGGATGTTGACCTGGGAATCCCAAAGCAGGATTTGAGCCCATCTTCTTCCAGATAAGGCAGGAGCCTTAGTCAGAATCCACTGCAAAAGGTGTCAAAAATTAGACAAATGAGTGAAGTCCTTAGGAAGTCACAAAACAGCTCACCTAGATGGTCGCAAGGAAGTCCCATTTGGGTAACATGTCTTTGGGTAATGTCTTTGGGTAACACCCCTTCCATGCCATGCACGTGGTCACTGACACCCAGGTCCACCAGCCTTTCTAATCCAATTTCCTCACCCTGAGGAACAAACCAACAGGGCCTGTGTACGTGCCTGGACTGTCTCTACCCAGGAGATGACATGATTAGCCCAAGGTTTTTAATTCAGCTGTATGGACCTCAATCTCCATATCCACCCAATCATGGGAAAAGTGTAAAGAGCTTGTCACTCACACCTCGTAAGTGAAAAACTGGACAGCTGTCAAGATCTATTGAAGACCCTTCTTGCTGTCATATCAACTCTTCAGAGGATTTTCAGTGGTTCCCAAGCTTGGTGGTCCAAACTCTGCCAAAACCCCCTTCAGTGTTCAAATTAACATATACTGAATGTCCATTGGTGTTCATTGTGACTGTCAAAATATGATACATGCGTATTGCAACCCCTAAGAGAGGGCAGGTTTGTGGTGAGTGGGGTGCAGAGCAACTGGGTTTGGTGGAAATTTTCATTATGGTTCAAAGTTATAACACTTCCAGGTTGAGGGAGAAAATGAATAGATGGCTCCTGGGGGGGGTGATGTTGCCAGCAGCCAGCATGAATGGGCGTCTAGAAGTGCTTGTCATTCGTGTACAGATGATCTGATGTATCCCAAAAAGTCACATCCAGGTTTATCTGCTAAACCTGGGCTCCTGACCCTTCTGCTACCCATATGAGGGATGCGCTGGCTTCCAGCACCTAGGTTTCCAGCTGGACAACAGGGTGAAGCCCAGGTGCAGAGCAGAGGTGGGCTAACACGTGCTAGGGTTCACCCTAAAAGGGGACAAGGCAATGGGTGTGTGACTAGGCTTGGAAGCTGGAAGCATTCCCATGTCTCACAGATTAGAAATAACTGAGGATCCCACATGCCATCTGGAAGGTGAAAAGCAACCCCAAAGCAGCAAGAAAGCGTAGACATTTACGGTCCCACTGAGCACAGCATGTAGATTTTGCATGGAGGACTTAGGAGCTGATGCCTCCTGTTTTGTTCATGGGATTGCATGGAGAAGAAGGGCTCTTGTGGATATTTCTAGACATTTCCAGCCAGAGTGTGATGCAGGTGTGGGGGGTAAGAAAGTTCAGACTGAGCTAGATGACTGCAGTGCTCATTCTGCAGCCTTTTACAAACCAAATACTCCAAGGATAGGAGGGAAACCAGTTCTGCAATGATCTGCCTTGGCTTTTGGCCTGGAAATGAGGAAGAGCATTAACTCTGATGTGTTGGAGGGGCGGGCGCAAGGAATTTTGTTAAGTAGTTAATGGACGCAGAGTTTGGTCAGTCCTGTGGCACCGACTCTTGCTAACTCGGGGATTTTAGCAACCCTCTGGGACGCAGGCTTGGATAAAAGTGCTCTGAAAGCAGACACCCTCTGTCTATGCACTGGGATGGCTGTGGGGGAAGCCTGGCTGCTGGAGGGATATTAGCTCAGAGGCAGAGTCCCCTTGCTGAGGCACCTGCCCTGCTCATGGTAGCACAGCGGCCGTTAGCATTCCTTGCTCCATGATCCTCCTGCAGCATCCTTGGCTGGCATCCCTCGTTCGTTAGTCTGGGCGAGCTAATGAGATCACAGCCCTTGTTGGGGAGCTGATAACAAGCGAGTAATTCCTCGGTGCCCGACTCAGCAAAGGTTGGCGTCACTGGGTGAGTGACATGGTTTAAAGAAAACCCCGTTTGTGGCCAAGATCTTTAAGGATTCCCCCATCCTGCTTTGCCCTCCCTTCTTATCTTGTTCTGCCCCAAGATTTCCAGCGTGGAGCAGCTGAGGAATAAAATGTGAACCTTTCTGGTTTGGTCTCCCAGGCTCTGCTGGAGGCTAAGTGAGGTTAATAACCGAACATGCCGGGAGGTATTGAGGAAACAGACAGGGGAAAAAGCGCCGTCTCTGATCTGATAGTGATAAACGATTGGAGATAGGATATCTGATTTCTTCTCTCTGGTGGTCTCTACAGTAACAGCTTCCAGGCGAGTGTGTCAGCCATTCATTAAAGGAAAACGGCAAAGATTATCGCTAATATCTTGAAGATTAGTTAGATAAATACACGCTGCAGAGGAATATACAGAGGGCCAGGTCTGTGGCTGCTGCGAAACGCTTTGGCTTCATTGACTGAGCTAAACCAATTTGCATCTGCTGCCGTGCACGGCGCTCATAAAGCTGATCTGCGGTGTTTGGATGTGTTTGTAAACACACAGCATGCACGCACTTAATGCACACCCGCTGCCTGCTTTTGCGGTTAGAAGCTCAGAAAATTTTATTGGGGGAGCAGACTGCAAACGCAAAATCATTTGCTAAATGATCCCCAGCAAACTCTGAGCGAGATTTAAGAACGATACAGATGACCACATGAAGTGGTAAGTCAGCCAGGATGGAGCTAGTGGTTGCTAATGAGTGTCCTCACCGGGATAACTTCTAGATGGTTGAAAAGTGTTGGGATGCTTCCAAAAACACAGAGTGGGAGAGGAAGAGTTTTTCCCAAGAAAAGCTGCAAATAGAAATCCTCTTGATAATTTTTTGAACTGAAAATTGCACTTTTTTGGCCCTTCTTGAGGGCGGGGGGTTTGGAGAGAGGTTTCCAGAGGTCCCATCCAACCTAAATCACTCTTGTGAATGTGAACAGGAAGCTTTGCTGCAGAGCAGCTTTCTGAAAGAAAGGGATACCCAGCACTCAGTGTCAAATGTTGTTTTGTTTCCTTTTTAAAAACCAGCAAGCAGAAACACTCGTGGTGCTAAGTCTAAATGAGGCAAAAACTGTTGTTTCATATTGACGCAAGTGTCAGCTCTTGTTTCTCTTCTTTTAAACTTGAAAGCCAAAGTCACATTTTAAGTCAAAACAGAGGAGAAATGCAAGGGATGCTGGAAGGGAACCAGTGTTTGGAACCACCGTTTTGCTGTGCAAGGAGAAACCAGGGGGAAAAGCTTCAGCCCTCGCTCCGTCCTTTGGCTTGGTTTGCTGTGGGAAAGGGGTGAGCACGGCCACCTTTTTCTGGCACAGGTTGGACTCACCCAAGGACTCACTGGCTGGGTTTGGGATGCCAAGCCCAACGCTGAGCAAACTGAGATATTTTGTCCCCTCTGCATCCCTCTTGTCACAGAGGGGTGTCCCTGGGAAGGTAGGACACCGCTGTTGTCATTTTGGCCCGGGCTAGAGATGCTAAATGATGGAGAGTTCATGGATTTTTTATTTCCTCAAATAATGGGCTTGCTTTTTTTATTAACATTTTAAGAGGTCCCTTCTTGCTGAGTTTTTTGGTCCTTCTCTGCCTGACCCTCCTTGGTAGGGCACCACTGAGAAGAAAGTGTCTCTGGCATGGCTGGAAAGCCGTGGTCTAGGGGGAGCAGCAAGAGAGGTGCAGGGACCTGGGGGGTGACCCCACATCCATGTGGTCGCTGAGGCCACGGCTGTGAGTCTGTTGTCATTTTACCCTTCTAGGTTATGAATCAGGCTGGTGAAGCATCTTAAGAAGCCAGCAGAAACCATGGAGGTCAGAGTTTGATGTCTGGCCAACCCTCTCCCCCAACCCATCTTCACTAGTACCCTTAAATACCCTAAAATAACTGCAACCCATTGCTTGACTTCTATCAAATCCACCAAAGGGGTGGACGTTGCAGGGGGGGAATGGCTTTTCTGCAAGGTTTGCAAAAAAGGGGCTTCTGGGGGCAGAAGAATGAGCCCTCAGTAGACTCCAAGTACCTCTGATGGCACAGGGCTCGCGGAGACATCGCAGCTGCAGGGAGGGTCTGGTGGCCTCCAGGGTACCAAAGCTGCTCCTGTGCAGGCACAAAACCCATGTGCTGCCAGCGCAGCTGTAACAGGAAAAAAAAGAACCTTTCCGCAGCAGGAATTTCCACTGGAGCAGACAGGGTTGAAACTAACGGGGAGGTATGAGAGAGAAAAAAGAAAAAAAAAAAAAAGCAGGAAGATTTACATGAAATATGGGAGTTCTTAACCTTTTCTCTCCCCCCATGTCTCCTCCTTGCTCCCCAATTTTCCTCCCCCACCCCCTGTGGCAGCCCTCCCTTCCCTGTGCAATAAACAGAGATGGCTGGAAAGCAAAGAGCTGGCTCTTTTTTTTTTTTTTTTTTTTTTTATTGCCACCTCTGCATTCAGATGGAGGTAGGATGGTCTGTGTGTGTGTGTGTGTGTGTGATGAAATTCAGGCCAAGCAGGCAGTGTACAGAATTCAGCCACCCTCAGCAGTAAATACTAGCAGGAGCAGCAGGATTGAAAGAGCTGGCGGAGATGAGAAAAGAAAGGATGTGTGTAATTGCACACTCAAAATGCCACCTTCAATTGCGGCTGCAGATAAGCCAGCCTGTTCCCTGCCGCAGCCCCACAGAGGACTGCCAGGGTACTGCCGATACCCTGGCACCATCCTGCCTCAGGGTGCGTCGACTTCAAAAAAAAAACATAATAAAATCAGCCCGTATACTCTTTTGGTTTTTTTTTTCCCCCCACTGGAGAAAGCTCCAGCTTCTGGAATCCTGGGATTTTGCTTTTCTTTCACTGACCTCCTGCCTCTGTTTCTAGCTACCTTCATAGCCAGCAGAAAAACAGTTTGCAAGATGTGATAGCAAATATTAGGACCGCAGTCCATTCGTTCATGTTTTACCTAATGTCTGCTTTTCTGGTGAATTGGATTATCTCATCAGATCATGAACTGTAACAGTTCTTAGCAGACTGACTTGCTGGATGCATGCACACGTGCCATTTTTTTTTTTTGGTTCTTCTGGGCTCCCTTCAGAAAGCAGATAACTGCCCTGTGCCCAGCAGAGCTGCTTTGCAGCACAACGGCTGCAGTTTCCTCTCCTGCTCTTGCTTTTCCAACCCCTAATTTGCACTCGGGCACACATTGCATCAACCAAATTAAGAGCAGGAGGGAAACTGAGGAGGGTTTGGGAGCATCCAGGGCATCTCTGCAGCCAGCCCTAGCTGGGAGCTTCACCCTCCATGCCAGGCCGGTGGGTTTTGGCTCAGCCTTGCGTGACCTTTGTGTCCCTGGTGAGCACTCATGACTCAGTCTCTCACCCTCTCCTTGCTGTGAAGTCGTTTTTCTCCCCAATTTTAGCTTTGGTAGCTCCTCTTTTATTTTAGGACAGGCTTTCATGATGCTGCTAGTCCTCAGCTGGAGCCCAAGCTCTCGACCGGCTCTCATCTTTCCACTGCCTTGAATTTGTTGCCGGTACCTTCCTCACCCCGAAGCGAAAACCTGGGAAAATCTTGCAGTCCGTAGAGATGCAGCTTATAGCCATCTCAGTATTATTTGAAGCTGTGCCTTTGTGATAATGCCACAAAATGCTGGTCAACACTTTTTGATAGTGGAATTTTCTACCGGAAAACATATTCTTGTCAAAAATCATCTTGGGATCAGGCTGATTGTGGCGATGTTTTTTATATTAAAAATATTGAAATGAGTTGTTTCAACTGTCTCGCTTCGCTTTCAAAGCAACAAAATATTTTGTAATGTCAGGGGAAAACATACTGCTTCAGCTCTGCCGAGGCATCCTGGTTTCTTCGAGTGTTTATAGTTAAACCTTGGATTTAACAATATATTGGATTACAAAGTTGAGATTTCTGCCATGTTTCATTGCTAGTGAGATGGAACATTTTTATTTGACTGAACTAAAACAGTGTAACATCAGAACAAAATATTTCCAGGTTGATTTTGTTCTAAGGATAAATTTCAAATTCTTATATGTATTTTTGGCTTCAGAATGCAACTCATTTCCAGATGTCAGGATTTTCAAGCAGAATAAAATGTCATTTTCCAGCAAAATGATGTGCTGCACACTTACACAACTGCTCCAAAAATAATTCCAGGTTCCCGTCTGGCTTTTCCCCAGTCTTCTCTTAACAGCATATTTTTTTTAAGACGTTATTTTTTCACATGTACACTTATGGACAGGAGAGTAGTCCACATGCAAATGTGATTAACGATCAGCAAATGGGTCGATTGGGTAGAAATGTGTCCCTGCTCCTCAGGCATCTCTCTTGGTGCAGCTGGACACTACAGCCACTGCCTTGGGGCTCTCAGACACCAAAACCAGTGGGTGCAAGAAAAAGGACTTCACGTGCCAGCTGGTTCAAAGTCCTTCTGCCTTGAAAAAAGAAATCAAGCCTTTAATATTTCTTCAGAAGGGTCATCAGTGCTTTTCTGCCTAATGCTATCTATATTCCAGGAGTTTTCCAGATCTGTGCTGGTTATCACTGCTTGTGCTAAATGAGAACATCGGAGCCACAGTCAGAAAACAGCCCACCACTCGGTAAGAGCTGAGCTAACCCTTGGTAAGAAAAGAATATCTGCTCCCAGGATCCTGCCACCTAAATGAAGAGATGGAGCTTAAAGAGAGGAGCACCAGGAGACGACTCAGGATGTGCGTCTTATTCTGTGCTGTTACCCCCCTTGCTGGAGCAAATTCTCTGAAGCCAAAACAGCTGAAGCAATAGAAAAGAAGAGCCAGACCCTACCTCAATACTCAATAATCGATTTGCACTGTAATTATTTACCTCCTTGGAAGAACAAGACCAAAGTCCCTTCCCAGGAGGGTGATGTTCGTGTGGCCACATAAGCATGCCCGCAGCTGTAGGTGGGAGAAGAGCCTGGTGGGTTCAACAAAATGAACCTCACACGCCAAATCAGCATATTATTTGAGCGTTGGCAGAAACCGAACAGAAAATCTTTTGGAAACGCCTGGCTGCAGTCAAATGTCAGAACACAGAACAACTTGGCTTTTTTTTTGGGGGGTGGGGGGGAAGTGTGAATTTATTCTTATGGCAGCTCATAAAATTATTTCTGTGCAGGGTGTGGACCAGGTCTTCTTCTGTCTTCTTTCCTTAAGAACAAGGAAGAGACACAGATTTATAGCAGAATTTCCTTCACCTATGATGCACAGGATTTATTTTACATTTTCATGTGCATGTTTATTATAGAGTGTATGGATATGTGTGTAAAAAGAAAATCAGGCTTTCTCTGCAAGAATTGTGTATTCTTATTATAGGTATATTATATCTACTTACGTTATCTTCCCGTGACAGCATAGAGTTTAAAGGAAACCCTTTTTCTGGGGGGCTGGCAGTGAAGTCCCTGTTTCTATGAACACTTATGCACAAGTGTGGCTTTGATCGAATTGTGAAGCGAGGTAGTACCATTTTACAGTCACTTCTCATTCATTTTTCCCCCGCCACAAAATATCGCACAATTTGAAAAGGCAAGAGAGAGGCTGGAGCCCTGAATATCTGCATCAGACACACACATGCCTATTTATACCTCCTGGTCCGGTGAGAGACACCCAGCTATGCTGGTGTAAAATCAGGAACGAATCCATCAATGTCAGCACTTTCCCATTGGTATAAAGGCGATCCGGCCAAGCTCGAGCCCAGCCCCCTCTCTCCCGCTCAGCCTGGATGTGCCCCTCGAAGGATACGAGGGAGCCAGAATTTTAAATCACCATTTATATTATGTCAAGACTGTTTATTGCACTCAGCAGCTCCGTAGCAGTCCCATCTCACATAAACCCGACATTATCCCTTTAAGATTCAAACTCCCTAATAAGTTTTATTTAAAGACAGAGCCTGTGCGTGCAACTGGAGCTTTTACCCAGGTGTCCGCAGCCTCGGCTTCTCTCTCCAGCCCTGCATCCCTGTTGATGTGCTGATCAATTACTCATCAAATCTTAATGCGCGCTTTAACTCAACTGTGGCATCTTAATCAGAGCGTTGACTGCCGAGTGTCAGCCCCATCGACTTGGGGGAGCTGGGACAAATGAGCCCATCGACTGCCTGGTTGGAAAGAGTATTTCTGCGAGCCTGACCTGCCGTCTAGTGGCTGTATGAGAAGAGGACAAATGAAGACATATGTGCTGGGTGGAAAGGCTGGTAAAGCCTCTTTGCAAGGTTAGGGTGGTGGTGGGTGAGTGAGGGCTGGGTGCAGGCTGTGGGGTGGGATGGTCACCCCTTTGGTCCCCCTTAGGAATAGGTCTTATCGTTGAGGAGGCTTCCCATGAGGTTGGCTTCACCAGGAGCATCAGTAGGGCGGGGGGTATGTGGCACACGGTGGAGAGAACTTGTGGGGGTCTGTACCCCCGTGGGCAGGTTTGCACACACGTGTGGGGCTGGATCAGCAGCGTGTGCG
This sequence comes from Mycteria americana, assembly GCF_035582795.1. Lineage (NCBI taxonomy): Eukaryota > Metazoa > Chordata > Aves > Ciconiiformes > Ciconiidae > Mycteria > Mycteria americana. Next base: position 174,083,720 of record NC_134366.1, on the reverse strand, counting down.
TGGGGCTGGATCAGCAGAGCACAGGGTGCCTGCTGAAGGATGTGTGGGTGCACAGGGTGGAAAAGCAGTTTATTTGGCATCAGGGTGTCTGTGTGCATGTGTACACGTGTGTGTGGCTTGTGCAAGCCTCTGTGATGTCTGCACAGGCATTGCAGGCTGGAGAAGCAATTTCTGTTTGCCTGTACCTGCTTGAGCATGGATATATCAGTGCATGTGTGTTTGTGTGTGCGTGCACGAGTGGAGGCTCCCATGTCTGGGACTACAAAGGCTGTCCATGTGCAGCGGTACGGGTCTGGGGGATCCCAGAAGTGGAGGAACCCCAGGAGAGGCACTGGCTGGGACTGATCACAAGGCAGGGATGGATATATGGGACAGAGTGCTCTCCACGAGTGCAAAGCTCTGTGCCGCGGAGCCTCATCCCTGAGCTGAGACCTCGTGGCAGACCACAGCAAAGAGTCCAGCCTGCTTTGGGCCAGTCCCCGCCACGCCTTGCAAGCCTCCTCTGGTTTTTTTAGACTTTTCTTTTTTCTCAATAGCATCAATTTGAAAAGCTGCTTAAAGGAACAACAAAGAAAAAGCTGACACAGACCTGAGCCAGCGAGAGAGAGCAGGTCAGGATCGCTGCACTCCTCTGGGGTGGCAATGATGTTTGCATCCAAGCCTGGTTCTTGTTTTAACAAGCCCTGTGCCCTCCAGACACCTCTCCTACAAACCTGGAGGAGACCTGGGGCACCCTTTTGGAGGAAGAGGCACTATCAGGTAGCAGATCCAGCCCATCCAAAAGAGCTGAGAGCACACCCTATAACCAGGGGAAGCAGCAGACTGTGCTGGCTCTCTGCCTGACCCTCTCTGTTGGCTACAGAATTAGCTGAGGGCAAAAATACTTTGAAGTCAGGTACTTCAGTTAAGTGCCGACAAGCAGGAGGGATGTGTCTGGGATTCTGGGGTATGTAATGCCTGGAAGAAGGATTTTTTTTTTTTTTTTAAGGCTAAGATGATCCCTGCGGGATGCTCTAGAGAGATCACAAGGGCTATGCAGCTGCTGTTTCAGTCCAGAAGGTTTTATGAGGTTGGGACAGCACCATATGTGCATCGCTGTCTCCTGCAGAGCCAAGCTAGCGCTGCAGGAGGTTTATTTTGGCTAATATAGCTGTACCTGACCCATGCCAGTGGTGTGGTGTCTGTATACCTCTGGACACACCATTCACAGCTGGTAGGCAGCAGTCTTGCTCATTACACTTATTTCTTCATTTGTTTTGCAACTGAGCTGAAGAGCCTGGCCAGGACTAACGTGTCCCCAGTGCTCAGTGCTGTACAAACATTCCCTGCCCCAAATCACCCCTTTGCCTTCCCCAGTACCCAGGAGAGACTCAAGGGCTGAAGATGTCAATAGTAATATTTTATTTTTCACTTGCCTGTCTCCACCATGGTTACGAAGCACCCCTAAGAAGACGAAGCAACTTGTTAGTCACTGGTTTAAGCCATCCCGTGAGATCTTTCCTCGTGCCACTGAGGAAACGGTGACAGTGTTTTGCTTGCAAGGATGCAGGATGCTGATGTGGGAGGGGAGAAAAGAGGGAAAGCACCAGGATCCATTTCGGAGGCAGGCAGGGAGTTGTGGCTGATGTAGGTTATCTGCAGAGGAGAAAGATGTGAACTTGGGGCCCACCACCAGCACAAAGATGGCAGTGTCTGAGCACTCCAGGTGAGACCAGAGCCTGGTAGCTTTCCCTGTGGAGGGTCCCTGGAGGTCAAGGATGTCCATGTGCACAGAGCGGGGGAGATGAGCCCTGTCAAAACTCTTCAAACCACCACACTCTTCAAACACTCTCTATGGCCTTGTTGTTCTATGGCCTGTATACAGTCACCCACCAAAGAGCTTACAGGCAGAGGAGGTCTTGCCTGGAGCTTACACAAAAGGGAAATGAATCCCCTTTGATGCCTTGGCCTGGTGCTTTATGGCTTTAACAAGATTAACGTATTTCTGCATTGCTGACTCAGATTTCCAACACCCAAGTTTGAGGGGCTGTGAGCCCTTGTTAAAAATAGCTCTACAAGTGGATGACGAAATGACTGCCAAAAGGGCCAAGGCCAGCATGGTCACTCTTGAGACTTATCCGTGGTCTTACGACATCACTGATTTATGAGAGCAGAAGAAAGAGTTCATCCTGGCCAGAGCCCTCTTTCCAATGGTGGCCCTAAACAGTCTCTTTCAAAGGGAAAATTAAGGAGAGGACAACCGTGTGATACCTCTTCTAACAATCTCCCAGGCTCCAGCTGTTCTTAGCTCAGGGGGTTTCCTGAGCCTGCTGTCAGGTGTCTATTTAATAATATTCAGTAGATCTTTTTTCTAAGAATGTGTGTAGCCTCCTCTTGAAACCATTAACCGAATCTGCACCGTCCCCTGGCAAGCAGTCCCACAGCTCTATGATTCGGTATGTGAGGAGCATCTGCCTTTTGTTAAAGCACCGGCTCCTAGAACATGTTTATAGGCAATTTTTAAAAATTATTATTATTTTTATAAGGTCACGTTCTAGACCTAATTTTCTAATTGACCTAATTGTGAATAAACACATTGAAATGTGGATCTTTCAGACTCAAAAACAGGTAATCAAATAAAAAAGAACTAAACATTTAGTTTGTTTTGAAAATGTTGTGGGTTTTAGGTAGATTCATGATTTGGAGGACTCAGTCACTGATTTGGGGGCCGTTGGTAAGGTTGTCAGGACTGCAGAAGGCTGCATCGTGATGCTTTAGCTTCATCCCAAACTGCCAGCATTTACAGACACATCAAACTGGCTAAATGCACATGATGCCGACTCAGGATTTAAGTGAGCAGGGTGAGAAGGAGATGTCAGTCAATGAAGTGTCATCTCAAGGAAATGTAAAGAACAGCCCTCAATCCCCTAGATTTGAAAAGATTATTATTGAACAGGGCCTGCCACATTGTCAATGAGTCTTTCCAGCCTCCTGAGGTATCCCTGGGGCATTGGGGCAGGGACTTAGTGTTAAAAGCTTTCCAGCCCACACTGCAGGAGATCCATGCACTTGGTGGAAGAGAAACTGGTGAGGTGCCTGCTTGGGACACTGGGGCACTGAGCTAAGTCTTGACAGAACTGTGTCCCAGGCCATGTTGTCAGGCCAGTTTCCTTCTCTGTTTAATGGTCATAATCACTCCAAACTCCTTCACCAGAAGGACTGGAGATGCATGGTAGTCTTCCCCTTTGTGTTACAATGCACAAGCTGTGAGCAACTCCAGGCTCCACTTGGAACATCCCATACAGTAGAGGAGTAGCCAAGATCCATCCTCTGTGAACCAGATGATGATCACACTTGGAGCAGGGGAAAAAACACAGTGATGCTGCCCAAAATGTCCTAAGCCGATATCTAGGTACCGTATAAACCATGCACCAGCCTTCTTTCAAGTTCCACACCTGTGGGCTGACTGCTTGGCTAGAGAACAGCAGTCACCAAAGCAAAACACAGAGGCTCACTGTTGCATTGACTGGCATCTTGGAGTGATGTTAGCACTTTTTCTTGACGTCTCATCTATGATTCTATGATTCAACAAAGAAGTCTCAGATCCTGCTAGCCAGGGAGGGAAAGAGACTGGGTAAGACTGCTCTGAGCAAAGGTAGGTTATACCAGCAATCCCAGGGTAAAAAATCCCCCTTCTCCTGTTTTTGTGGTGGAAAGGCTCTCAGGGAATGGCCATAATGTCACCGGGGTTCTCAATGTCTACAAGCTGGAGCAAGGGATATTCCAGTTAGATATAAAAAGAACAACCCAAAAGCCCCATGCAAGTGGTTAAGCAAAGAAAAAAGGGTTCAGAGTGGTGGTAGAGCCTCTGTTCCTGGTGAACTGAACTGACCAGGTCTTCTGGGATCTCTTTTCAGCCTCCCATGCACTTCATTTGGCTTCTTGCCCAGAATATGTGGATTCAGGAGGAAAGTCTCCAGTTTTCTTCCAGAGATGTCATCATGCATAAAGAAACTCTGAGGCTCTACGTCATGGCTCAGCTCAATGTCTGAAGATGAGACGTCAAGAAAAAATTTGGAGAATATTCAGAGGGAAAGAAAACATCTACCTTGTGGAATGACATCAGTCGTCCTTGGTAGGTGGATATGGAGACCCTTCTCCTGGGCTGAGGTGAGGTACAACTGAAAAAAAATAGGACAAAACTGGGGAAATGGCAGAAGCATCTGTTCCTTGGAAGAACAGGCCAAGCAGAGCAGAGATGCAGCGATTTCTCTGCTGTAGAGACTGTCCCTGTTCAAAATGGAAAGGGAAGATGCAAACCCCAGAGCAAGAGAAGCCACATCACACAACGATGAACTGTCCCCTGACAGCACCACGTCTCTCCAGCTCCCCTGATAAATGGGCCCCTCAGACTCTGCTTGACTGGAGATGTGCAGGCAGATGAATGTCTCCCAACCCCAGCCAAAGAGCTAATCTCCTCTTGCTATAGATCTGGAGGCTCCTGGCAGCACTGAAGGATAAGTGCACTCAGCAGGGTCCCAGGCTGGCCGGTGTGGAGGGGAGGCACTCAGGATGGCCCCATGGGAAAGCAGCAATGGATTTGGAAAGAGTCCAAGTGGTCAACATGAAAAACCTTTCCCCATGGGAATGGACCTGTGCTCTTCAACCAACCTCACTCAAGAAGACCTCCTTGCTTACAGCGTATAGGAGTAAGAAAGCAGTCAAGGCAAAGGCTGGTGAAGTGCTGACTGTCTTCGTAAGGACCTGTGTAGCTGAGCTATCCGTACCTCTATAAGTGGCGAGGTTTAAACAGCTATGGGTTTTTAGTAACCTCTTTATATCCTCCCCTCCTGTCTCCATGCTCAGGGGCCTGGTCCTGGCCCAGGAAGAGCAGTGAGAGATTCTGCTCTTGGTTGTGAAAGGGAGATGCAACGCACATCATGGAGATGGGTTTCCATCTCGGGTGGCCTTATGTTCTTGGCTACAGTATAGATGAGAATATGGAATGTTTCAAGGAAGATACTGCAAGCCTCTTGCCTTTTGTATAGCATATTGCTTGCTTTTTCTTCTAGCCCCTCTGGTTAAGTCAGCATGAAATTTCTGTGCAAAACCTGAGCTTAAGTAAGCTTGGCCTAAATCTCTGTGCAAACCTGAGCTTAAGTAACGCGCCCAGCATCAAAGAAAGGGTTTGTGACAGAGTAGGAAAAAGACCCCAGGTGTCTGAATGTTGGACTTTTGCAGACCAAATTCCTACCCAAAGTGTCCTGTCTCTATGTCTCTCTATTTTTTACACAGGGAACAGTGGGTGAGGGGCATTGCCCTGTGGAATTGGACAGCCAAACACCTGCTTTGCACAGGTATAAATAGCTGCATGCATAGCAGTGGGAAATCAGGACTCCAAGGGAAGTGTGGAGACAGGCTGTCATTCTGCAGAGAGTTCAAAAGCACCTTGTTCCTGTAAAAAAATGCATGGTTTCTGCTCTCTCGCTTTTGCAAGAAAATTTTCAATTTTATTCTCTCTATTCAGGTGTTTTCCTTTCACCTAAGCTGAAAAGTCCCTTGGATTGACAGTACAAGTCTGTTGGGTCTGGACAAACGCAGTGCTGGAAGCTACAGAGGTGGGATAAATTATCAGACCTTGTTCGTTAATATATTAGCTGCACTAGTAAATCTGCAAGCTCTCTCTCATGGCTTTCCCCCAGCATCCATCAAGTTCACCCTCTGGACTGATGGTAATTCGGATGGCTCCTCCTGTTTGCTTTGCCCATCGATGACACCATGTTCTTCCCCTTCACATTGCTTGTCCTCCTCTCTTGCCTTTCAGCTGGTTCATTACCTTGAATAGGCCAGAGGGGCATTCTGGGTGGTGTTTCAACAGCAGCAAAATCCACAAGATAGTGGTTATTCCCAAGTTCATCTCCTTGCGGGTAGACCATCAATTTCAGCAGCAGAGATTTCAGGAACTCACACCAGCTCACGCACCCACGTGCCCACACGAATGCACACTCAAACCTTCAAGCTGCTGCAATTAACAGGACAGCTTTTAATTGGCAATTACAATTCCATTAAGCTGGGTCTGGCAGATCATTTGCTCTGTCAGGAAAGCCCTGAGGCAGGGAAGATTAGTGGCTGGCAGGATCCGGGCTCCTGTGCTGGAGCTGTAGAGGAAAAGACGACAGGTAACAGCTGTGCTTTCTCAGCCGGGGAAGGTGGGAGGGAGAATTACACTTGCTTGAAACCCTCTTGTCTTCCCCACCCAGGGGAGCTGCATCCCACCAGAGCCCTTGGGAGGAAAGCTCAGCAGCAGCAGGGATGGGGGAGGCAGTGATCAAACCAGGGTCCATGAAGCAGAATGAACTTCAACCCTGAAAGCGCATGTGAAACAAAGCCTGGAGCTTCTGATTGGAAGGGGAAAAATGCATGTGGCTGCCTGCAGCACTGTGGCTCCAAGGTAGTTCCATTGGCTGAAGGTTTGTGAGGTGTAGATATAACATCTGGGCACTGCTGTACCATGGGCACCTTCAAGCCATGAAGAATTAATCAAAGGGGGCTGTTTGGGAGCTTCCCAAGTTCTGTTCCTGGCTCTTCAGCAGACCATGGGTGTGGTGTTTAACCTCTCTGTGCAGCCACCTACACTGATGGAAATTTCATCCTCAGCTTTGCAGAGCACTCTGGGATCCCGGTGCGTTGTGGTTTCCAAACCAGGGTTTGCATACCCATCCCTGGTTTGCAGGACCCTAATACTGGTCCTGCCATGCTCCACAGATCCCTCTGAGCCCACTGCCACATGGACTCTTGCCTCCCCACTGTCTCCTGCCTCTCCCTCCCCCGCTGGTCCAGCATGGCAGAAACACACTAGGTGTGCCGCTGGCAGGAACCAACTCTTGTGTGAGGCATAATGGTCTTTGGGTAATATGAAGGGTTGACTTGGAATCTGGTTCAAAATACTCTGGTATTTCTCTTTAATGTGAAATATTCTTACTCTTATATCTACGTACTATCAAGATTTCCTTGGTTAAGAGTTTTTTCCTACTGGTTGCCTGTAAAAACCCAGCCCTGATAACTTCATAATAGACCAGATGAATACTGCCCATGCAACCATCACCAGAGCTTGCGGAGGCCATAGGGCAATCCCAACCCAACCACACCTTCCCAGGAAGACACTTGTTTTAAAGAAAGGGTCAGGAAGCAGAACAGTACTTAAAGCTGGGCTTCAGGGCTTTCAGGATAAAGGCCATCTTAATGTGGTGACTCAAGAGCTTTCATGGCACAGCCAGAAGGAGGGAGCAGTTTCAGTCCCAGCAGAAGTCATTGTGAGTTTGTAAGAAGCAGACAGGAACCTGTTGTTTGTGTGCATTTGCCTTCCTGTTGGCTGTCCCCAGCTCCTGTAAGGTCTGAATTCCCAGGCCAACTTTGATCAGGTCTGACAGAAAAAGAGGGCTGTTAAATAATTCATTTCCTGAAAAATCTGTGAAAACATGTAGCTGGGTAAAGAGTCCACAGTGCCTCCATGGAGGTAGAGGCTGCACAGACTCCACGCAAAGAGGAGATGGAAAGGAGGAGGCTGGAAAGCAGAGTGAGCTCCATGGGCACATGGATCCTTCAGACTCCCAAGAATCCCAGCAGGAGGCAAGAGACCAGAGGAAATGTTGGCCACACTGTTGGGTGACCATCCATCAATGACTGACTCGCTCCGCAAAGGCAGCTTGGTCCTGGAGCCTCTGGGCACAGTTTGCTAGCTTGTATGCAGCACTGCTTTGGCAGATTGGGGATCCATTTAGTGCATCAGCTACTTGTTTTCTCTGTCTGAGTTCTCAGCAGTCTGTCTCCATCCTGCCTCTCATCTCTCATTCACAGCCAGAAGACCAGTTCTCATCTCCGATGAACCCAAGAGTACAGATACTATTGCTCCCTTAGCAGATTTTTATGCAGACAGATTGATGCTTTCCCTGACTTGGAAGAAACCTCCCATGAACTTCTACAAAGTGGCCTCTTCATTTTCTTTTCAGTCCCAGCCTAAAATTCTCCTTTGATGAGATATGTAGAGACTCCTCTGATTACTTTCGAGAAATAGGATTTCTACACTCTTCACTTTTATGCCATTTCTTTGAACTGCCCCACCTGTCCACATCCATGGGACGCTTTTTAGGGCCAGGACCTACTATCCTGCATTTCTTATTCATTCTCAGCATGGGTGTCTCTCTGTGATGGGATGCTCACATGCTTATATACAAATAAATAACGTAAACAATGATTTTCTCTACTGCTGGCAGATCTAACTCTACAGATGGATGGGAAAGAGAGCTATTGAGCAAGAATTCCATTTTAATACCTCATTCAATAGTTCTGGGTGTCTCTCATGCTTCCTCACCTCTCAGACACACAATTGTATGTTACCAACCCTCTGACAATATAAGAATATGCAGATACTATTGACTTCTGCTACGGTCAGTTTCGAGATTTATTGACCTGAGAAGGGAATATTGACCTGAGATGAAACTGAGGTCAATGTGTGGATCTCAGGGGAGCATAAATTTCAAAATTGACCCACCAAACAGAAGTCAATAAATGAATGGTTAATATAAACATTGTCTTACAAAAATTAATTCTCGGTGACATGGGTTCACATGCAATTTTTATTGTGAAATATGGAAGGCAATATTGGTTACCGTGTCTGAAGAATGTGAGTCAGTGTCTGATTACAGAGAGTAATGAAACTGCTGGGAATGGGGGGAAAGGAATTGGATGTGATTATAATTTAATCTCCAGTCAGTAATGGAGCAGCCTCTTGTTAGCCGGAGTGAGGTTATGAAGATAACTCTTGAATGTGCTGGGCAGGATAATGTTTAAGCCTCAGGGAGAAAGTTTACAGAAGGTGGCAGCTCATGACATTGGTTCTCTTGCGTTGGGGCTCTTCACGGATCTCAACAAAGCTAATGGGGGATCCTTTACCCCTTTCAGTGGACTGGGACTGAGATCCTAATTTGCAATTTGGTATTTGTCAGTTTATACAGTCTTCAGTCAAGGTGGGCTATGGGGAAAAAAATGTGTTTCAGGTCTCTTGATATCATTTGTGATGTGTGGGGACGTGCGGAGTGGAGGCGCTGGGACCTGCAGGACTTCATGGCCTCATGTACACTCTTGCAGTCCTTTGTTCCTAACCACAACTCCCATGTTCCTAACCAATACATCCCATGTTTTAATCAATTTCCACACGGAATTTCCATGTGAGAATTTGCAAGTGTTTTTTGTTGTTCACAAATGACTTGCAAATTTTGGAAGTGTTTAAAAGCATCTGTAGTGGGAGAACTACAGACTTTATTTCTTCATCTTCTTCTTCCACTTCACCATAGCATGGTCTCATACGTCTGTCTGTGAGTTGGCAGTTCTTCAGCCCATGCAATAGAGAACAAAATGCTGTTTCAGTTTGGAAACTCATTACCTGTGTAACCACATTTTTGCGTTCTTGAATGTTGGTAGATAGATGAATGCTGATAGATAGGATGTTGATAGGTCACAAAGGACAACTTTCAGAGCATTTGAAAAAGACATGAGAATTGGGCTACATTAGTTTTTTCATTATCTTCTTTCTTTGGCTTTCCTTAGGGTGATCACCTCATTCCCATTATTTATAGCCTGGTACTGTCTACAGCCAACAGATTTGATATCTCATTGTGCTGGGGCTGTATTGGCCTCAGATAAAAAATAAGACTAGTAGGAATAAACAGTAATGTGTAGAAACCAACAGAAACCAGAATCTAGGGCAATTTCTATGAAGATTAGCACTAGTGGGAGAGAAAGTAATGGTGATACTGATCCGCTCTGGTACTGGGTATGGGTTTCATCTGTCTACGTACCCACAGTGTAGATATCTCAGGTGTTTCCCTCAAAACTGATTTGACTCATTTCTCTTTATAGTTAATGGAAAGAAAACTAGCATTTTGACGGTGTGGCTCGTCCCACTTGAATGAGCAAATAAATTATACCTGAGATATGCCTGTTTCTGAACCACTAAAGCCATTTACAAAACCACAAGGTCATTTTTCACAGCAGAGAAAGCTGAGAGTTAGTCAGAGAACACTGCCATTTTGATCTAAATCTCACTATCATCAGAGGTGTCTCTTCATAGACAGATTTTAGGTCAGACAGCAACTGAAACTATAGTAATCCTAGCACCTTCTGGTCTCTCCTTCACCCAGTCTGGAGTTGTCCTGGCAATGTGTCTGCATCCCACTCCACACTTGGCCATCCACCTAATCACTGTTTCATATGGACGTCTCTGGAGACTCTCAGTGCAAAGTGATGTCAGGTCCGTGGCCTTCCAGGTCCTGTGCCAGTCTGCAGTGCACAGCCAAATTGAACTCATCTATCTTGGCTTTAAATCACTGTCCAGATTGAACTTCTTTCAAATGTTTAAACCACTCCAAGGATTTGAATTGCAGGGCATATTTAAGAGTAACTTAAATTATTAAAGCCCTTAATGTTTGGGGTTTTTTTAAGATGCATTTTGGAGCTGTCAAGCGAACAATCTTAAATGACAGATTGATGAATTCATTGTCCCTTACCACATCTCCAGGAGGAGCGAGGAATATGGCTCCCAGTGAAATCAGCTTTGCTAACAGAGATACAAGTTGCTGTCTACTTCTCAGCCTTTTGGGTCATTAGCACCTTTCTGCTGCCTGCATAGGCAACATAGCAGGGTCTATGTCAGCCATGGACTCTCTAACTCAACCTGCTGATGACGAGGATTGACCCTGGGTAGGGCTTATCTGGTGATAGGGACTCTGCTTCATAAACCAGGTCTTCATTCTGGCAGGGAACGCCTGTTCTGCCAGGCAAACAGCTCTGCTCCATCACTGTAAAACCAAGTTCAGATCCACACACAAACATCATATCCTCAGGCCTTGTCTTGACCCTCATGGACTGTTCCTCCTGCGTGAAAGAAACTGGTCATGTACTGGAAGGATCAGTGCAAACAATCTGAAGAAGGAGTTGTGTGAGAAGTTGTGTGGGGTCTGTAGATATAAAAATTGGTCCTCTGGCTTACAGTTCAATTGCTTATTGCCTTCAGCCTCCTCTTTGGGGTCTCACAGTCCGGGCTGGACATTTTCTCCCATGAATGAACTATAATGTGTTGGGAATATTCCCCATTCTTCTTTGCATGGAACGTAGGAGAGCCAAGGTCACTGGGACCACACTGGTACTAGTAAATTTAAGAGTGCCTGAGAGTGTTTCCAGCACTGGGATCCAACTGTTAAACTGGTCAGTTCTTAGAACAGTCCCGGACATACTAATGACCTAGGATAATTAGCCCTTTTTCAAATGCTTCCCAGGAATCAAGAATCATGACCAGCCACCGGCCATTATCCCCACGCAGTTGTGGACATCTTGTTTGAAGGGTAAGGGATTTTAATAGTACGGCTGTGGGTTGTTCAGTGCTGGCTATCCTCAGGGGCAGAGGACAGTCCAGGCACATTTAATGTATAACAGTAGTCTTAAAGTCTGGGCAAAGCCCCTGTTTGGTTTTTTGCAAATCTCAGCTCCCAGTCAAGAAGCCACTTCATGAGCAGAGCCGCCTTCCGCAGCCTTCTGGAAATAACGAACAGCAGAAAGATCAAAAATCCCGGAGGGATGGCGGAGCTTCAACGTTAATGTATATGGAAAGTTGTGCTCATTTCTGGGCTTCTTCTTACCAGACAGATATTGTCAAATGGCAGGGAGTTCATATAAGAACAACCGACAAATGACTGAGGGCTGGAAGGATTGATTTACAAGGGCAAGATGAAAAGAGCTGAATCAGTACAGCAGTGATCAAGACATGATGTGACATCTCCCTAAGTATCTGAAGGGCGTAAACACCGAGAAGCAGTGTCTTTGTGGGAAATGTCTTGTGTCTGCTTAACAGCCCGCTTCATTGAGATGTAGCAGGCTACTTACTGTCTATTAAAGAAGTGCCACTTGATCATTATCAGTGTATTTATGGAGGGTCTAATGGCTTTAATAAAGTGCGAATTGCAAAGGTAAAGAGCAGAGGAATCAAAGCCATGTCCCTCCCAGGTGAAAGAAACACAACACCATTTTTTTTTCACAGATCTGTGCTCTAGGGTGGTCATATGCCTGCAAGCAGGTTAGTTAACAGAGAACTGAAGAGAAGCTGTCTAGTATGTGGTATGTCCTGCAGTGGAGTGCTTCATTCTTCTAATTATCCATAAATGCCAAATTTTAACATTTGTACTCCAAATTCATGATAAAGCAGGGACTTGCCCATAGGAACCTGCTAGGTCTCAGCTGAGACTGCTTTCCCTTCTAGCGGGGGTGAGGGGTAGGGGTTTGCAAGGGTGGAGTTAGCCTTTCCTAATTTTAGGTGCTCATCAATCCATTAACGTGTCCTTGGTTTGAGTTTTCAGTGGATGTCAGGGTGTGAGTTGTCTCATCCTAGAGCAGATGCCTACTTGGGTCAGAGGAGCCCTGACTGTATTTCACTGACTCCTGGGAGTTCACACTACTAGCTTGCATGTGGGCACTTAAATTTCTTAAAATTAGGGAAGGCTAACTCCACCCTTGCCAGCTGGTCCACATACAAGGAGAACAGATTTTCTCCAGCAAAATAAATCTCTCTTTTATCTGAATCACATGGCTCTTGCTGTCGAAAGCCGTGATTCAAACCTCTCTCTAGTGCATCCTCACTGTCTTCCCCTGCAGTACAAGGAATTGGTAAGAACAGCAATGGGAGCTAATGCTGGCTGCTGTGAGAAGGGGTGGTGCTGGGGTTGTGCCATCTGACGTGCCCATGGATTGTGATGGATCCTTTAATAGCACGCAGAGGGTGCTAATTCCCTCTGGAGGTGAAGTTCATCTCTCTATTTTTCCTCCTCTATCCTTAGCTTGCCCCCAGGCTTTAAAGAGAAGCCACCTGGCTGTGCCCCTCTCTTGCACCTGCTTTCCCCTGGATTACATATCGGCCGGAGCCGAGACACAAGTAACTTAAGAATGTTCCCTAATGGAGACTGTGCTGCCCTTATCTCCTCGAGACAGAGGCAGGCGAGTGTGTGAAATGTAACCCCCTGCTTGCTGCCAGCATGGGCAGACCCTTCGTGCCTGCGTGGAACTGGGTTGGTGTCGGGCGGCCAGAAGGAGACTGCTGACAGACACAGGAACCAAGGGCATCCCGATTTGGAGCTGTCTCCAGCTTTTAAAGGACTAGAAACGGACAGCAGCTCCCTCAGGCTCGTATTGTAGGGAGATGAAGGCTCCTGTTACTTCTGCCCTGAGCCATGTTCCAACCCACGAGCTCTCCTAGAGGACATCCAGTTCATTGCTGAGATAATGCATTGCTGTTACAGGGCCAGCTGCATGCAAACTCGGAGAATTTGTAGGCTTGGGATCTCAAATATCCTGATTTACTTTGTAAGAAAGTCTAGAGAGTTTTCTCCACTGCAGAGTAGTGGTGCATAACTTGACTTGTCCACCTTCTTATATGTCAAAACACTTTGGAGCAAAGGTCTCTTCACTTAATTCTGAGACAGTGGGAACTAATGTCCTGAAACAAGACCAGGGGTCCAGAGACTTGAGTAACTGCTGTTATACTCGTTACATGTCCTCAGGCATATCATATATCTTGCCTATACCTCAGGTTTTTGGTGGCGTGGGGAATTATCCTGCAAACACTGGATTACACCTATTCCCACAGGAATTGTGAAGATCAGTTCATTGTTCAACCATGACTTACTTTCAAAAAAACCTGTAGCCCCGCTCGCTAAAAAGCTCATCTCAAGCTCACTAAAAGCAATCGATGAGTCTCAGAGCCTGACCTGGGCTTTGAATCAAGCCATAGGAAAGGCAACCTGGCCTCCTCCAAGCCTATAACTGAAAAGCAGGTGAACTGCACTCACTTGGTGAGTTCCCACCTCCCCAGCTCCCTGCTACCAAGCACACTATAGGATTACTACTGTTTACAATCCTGCAATGAATCCCTGAGATTCTGAAATCTACAGATGCAGAGAGAGGCTCTGAAAATCCACATACAAGAGTGGGTGGTCTATTTGCAGCCTGACACTTTAGAGTCGACCTTCTTGGCTGTGTTGGACAGCTAAATGAAACATGAGCAGCTGAAGTGGGGGCTGCCTTTCCCTGAACAAACCCTTGCCATCTCCAGCACTGCCCAAAACTCCTTCTTACCACAGCTTGGGTTAGGCACTGCCGGCTGGAAGCAAAGGGAGCTGAGATGGCTTCTCCTGAACCTGTGCACAATGTAATGCTTTGATCCATCCAAAGCCAGGGTCCGACCATGGGTGCTCAGAGGGGTGGGACCTCTGAAGGGGGCTGGGGAGTGGAGCCCACGGGCAGCGCTCAGCACCACGGACAGAGGCAGGAGCAGACCCGGGGGGCAAAGCCAAGCCTGGGGGTAGGGGTGAGAGCAGAGACCCCAAACTTCTTCTGTGTTGCAAAGGGTGTTGGTGAGAAGCATCTGAATCTTGAAATACAGCCAGGGTGGGCAATCATCCTCCCTTCCTCATCAACAGTTTCCTCTGGGACTTGGAAGGAGTGAATAAGCGGAAAGCCTGTGTGACCACCAAGAGGGAAGGCTGGGGGTAGAGTGCTGATTTGGGAGGTTCAACTCAGAGAGGCTCATATGTTTAAGAGAAAAGATGACGCTTCATGCTTAAACCTCACGTGATTCTGCCTGTCCATCCTCCCTGCCCCCATCCATCTGTCCATGCATGCATCCATCACTGTAGATCACCTAATGTTCTCTCTATCCATTCCTTATTAACTCATGAGCTTGTCTTTGCAGAAGCTGTTTTTAGGGCATATCAGCCCTGGACTCAGCCTCAGTAGAGTCTATTACTATGATACAAACCATACACAAAAGCCAGATTCTTCCTGGACCCATCCCACTACTCTCCTGCCTGTCTGATGCAGTACAGAACCATTTATATTTCCATCTAATCAGTCCTGTTCTAACCCATTTCTGCCCACTTCTCAAGCTTAGTCAGTGGGACTGCAGAAAGAGACCTTGCTGCCATGATGAGGCCTGTGCCTTCTACCAGTGCTGTTCCATTTTCCCCTCATCTTAGCTCAGCCTTATAGTCCACTAAAACCCTCCTTTTCCTCCCTTTCTTCCTCCTGTTACCCTCATCCTCTCCCTTTCCCATGCTGTCCATAGGGCAGCTGAGGGTGAGGAGTATGAGAGATGCTGAGGAAGAGCAAGAGAAGGAGGAAACGCTCAATTTCTCTACACACCAAAGCTCCTTGAAATCACATTGCTGACCTCAATACCAGATTTCTCCCATTAATTTCGCCGCAAGCAGGGTGGCTGTGGCCCCTGTTCATGCGAAGGGAAGTTGCATCGCCAGCACCTGTCGAACACCAGCCTAGCACTGGTATATAATTTAATGGTCACTGTGGGGAGAAAGGTACAGGCTTCCCTCCACCCCTTTTTTTCCTTTAACGGAACATTATCTAAACAAACGCACTCCAAAACTGCTGAAGCGCAGGCAAATAATGACACGGGAGCAGGAGCCAGGCATTAAAAATTCATGTCGGCGAATATTAAAACTTTTTACTTCATCATGTCAAGGCACCAAGCAAATGCAAACAAATGAGACCCACTGAGCGCTGCCTGCATGGGCCAAGACAGAGATGAGCCACTCACACTGCTGGGAAGAGACCTGCATTGCGGTCCCTGTCTCTCCGGAGATGTCAGGCTCAGAGGGGGACGGGGGAGCCGACGGGGTAGTTAATTGCTTGGTGTCTCTAAATGAGCTCTGCAAACTGACAACTCTGAGGAAGGCAGCTCGCTGCACGAGCTGTGGGGTGGGTACGTGGTGGCCAGGAGCAGCCCCATCCCTTCCCACATGCGGTGTTGTCAAGGCTTCTGAAATGGGGGAACAGCCGGCGGGGGGAACTCCAACCCCCTTGTTTATTTGGTCCCATCTTTACTAATTAAGGCACCGGCCCCTGTCTGCTGCTTGCTGTGCTGTTGACAACAGGCTTGTTCACCAGGGGTTGAGTTGTGATGATACCCAGCAAACTCAAATCACAGAGCTCTCCCTGCCGCTCTGGAGGAGATGACTCCATGGGCTGGTGTTTGCAGGCAGGGTGGGCCACCATGGGAACAGTTTGAATCCCCTCCTGGAGGGGATTATGTTGAAGAGGTAGAGGTTCCCCAGGAGGGTGAGCACAAACAACCACTTGTCTCCTAAAATTGGTTCTGAGGATCTGAGCTCTTTGGCACCTGCTGCAGATACCAGAGCCCTGTTCGACACCCTTCCTCTGCTATTTATGGCCCAGCTCACTTTTGCAGAGCTGAAGATCTGTGCCTGGGTCCCCTGGGGAGCTGGTGGAAGGACGGTCCAACTCCAAACTGCTGTGCTACCCCTGCATCATTTAGACAGAGGTGGTGTAACATGAAAGCAACCTTACTCAAGCCATACAGTGATTTCACTGGCCACATTTTCAAGGCAAAGACATGAGTCAGGCTGAGTAAAGTTGGTGGAAAGAGCTCTTCAATTAATCTGTTCCAGCACCATCTATCACTAATTAGGTAATTTTCCCTGTTATGCTGCACACACTTTTAATGCACCCTGTTTACTTAATGACTCCTGTGATCCCCTTAACACAATTACTGGTAATAAGCAACTGATGAAGAAAAGGATTAGACCCGTAATCTCTTGCTGTATGATGCTTTATTGGAAGTGCACCGAGCATCACGTTTTGATTTTTAATAGATAACTTCTCTAAGTAATTGATTAATCATAAAATCACAGACTGCGAGAGGCAGAGATAATTTTATGGCACCTAAAAAAAGGAAAGGATCTAGATGATGTAATAACTAGCAATCTAGAGGCAAATAAAGGAGGGGAATGTTTGATTAAACATTCAATATATTTTTATCGCTTTGTGTGTTATGGAACTGCCTTCATTCGTTTATCGTGTGGGAAGAAACATCATAATAACAGCCAAAGCAGGTGTTCACGGAGTCAGATGCACCCTTCTGTGAGCAGGGTGCAAGGCTGGTAAGATGGTCAGAGGAGCGATTATGAGGATTATTTTAAATCACTCTGCCTCTGTAGCCTAGATAAGCTGTGAAAAACGAAGCCTACAGCAGGATGTGATGCTGTGCCACACCACAGGTAACATTTCAATGCCTGGCTCCTAATGGTGGTGTCCCCAGTCCAGAGCTAGGCAGCTAGGTGCCCTGCAGAGTGTCCTAACCAAGGTTTCCTGAATATTGGACAATGAGTATTAAATATTGGAGGTAAAGTGGCCCTGCTTTGACAAGCAACACTAAATGGTGATAGATGTTACAGAAGTGCTTGGGCTTCTTCAGCGCAAGCTGATCAAGGCTGAAGGACTCTTAGGCCTGTCCAGAAGCATAATGTGAACTATCTGGAGAACATCAATACTGGAAATGATGGTGTCTCCAGAGAATAGGTTTCTTCTAGCCCAGTCAAGTGCAGGGCTGGGCTTTGGAGACTACAGATGTAATTTCTCCCAGGGTCTAACTCAAACTTTCAAGCAGTGGAGAATCTCCCATTGACTTCGACAGGATACAGGTGAATCCCTCCATGATTATATGGGTGTCCCACAAAAAAACACCACCAACAAAAAAAGGCATTAGAGAGTTATTTGGTGAAGGATAGTGCTAGAAATGGGAGAGAGAGGTTGCAACTATGAGCTCTGATATGAAACGACTTGCTGCACATCAGTCCTGGTAATTGGTCATGGATATACCGCTACCTTAGGTAAATGAGTTTTAACATTTTAAAACCAAGCTGCACAAGGCATGGAAAAGCTTTGTTCAGTCAACAGCCCTGCCCCTCACCTCTGCCTGCTGCTGCTGCTGCTGCCGCTGCTGGCTTGGACCACAGGTCCTCAGTGACCACACTGGAGAGAGCAGGGAGCAGCCTTGGTTGGGGTGGCGATGATGGAAATGGGGAAGTTCTAAAGGTATTATTTCACTCCCACTTTTCAGTATTGACAAACCCCATGCACAGGACAAGGCAATTCCAGCCTCAGCAGGCTTTGAATCCAAACCCCTTGCCTGAAACCCACCACAGCTTTTCTTCTGGAAATCACGTGGGCTGTCATCAACAGTCAGTCCTAGGACAGGCCATGTGGGTGACCGGATTGCCAGCATGATTTCAGTGGCTGCTTTCTGGTCCCCAGTGTGGTGACAGGGGATCCCACTGTGCTTGCACAGGGCTGAGGAGAGCTGGCCTAACCTGTAACTGCCCTGCTCAGGTACAGAGGGTGATTCATGGCTCCTGGCATACTGGTGCTGTGCTTCAGCAGATGTGCAAAGAAGAAAGGTGTAGGGGAAAGCAGGAGTTACTGCCTGAAAGGTCAGTAGGGGCCCATAAGGTTGTAATACAGCTTGTGTTTCCTCGCTGTGATGAGCGGTGCTTTGTGGTGTGCCTAGCCCTCCTCTGCAGTGAGCACCACACCATGCAGAGTCTCCTCTGGTCCCTAGGAAGCTGTTTTCTGGGCTCTGTGGCCTGGCTGGCAGCTCCCTGCTGCTCCCTGCAGTGTCTCCATCTTCTAGCAGGAGCTGCAGGTTCCCAACTGTGTGCTGTGGCTCTTCCTCTCTGCTTCTCCCCTGAGCAGGCTCAGCAGATCCCCAAGAGCAGCTCCCTCAAAGGGTCCCACTTCAGCTCTCTTTTTACAGAAACGTAACATAAACAGGGAACAAACAAGTAGCAGAGAAAATGCCCACTGCATCTTCTCACACCATTGAGGGTGAGTGGTTTCAAGGACAGAAGTCATTATTTCAGGCAAGAAACGGGGAAGCCCTCTTCTGGCTGTGCATGCAGGTTGGCATGAATCTGACTGGCACAGTGCAATTTATGTAGTGGCACATGGACTTTTGCTCTTTTTGTACCAAACTTCCTCCAAAAACTTTCTTGGAGACTGCTCTGTACATGGAAAGGCACTTCAGAGCCAGGCTTGAGGACTGGACATAAAACAGGTCCCAAGTCCTGCAAGCTCACCTCCCTAATCTTGCACTGGGGCTGACATATGTCGTGGGTACCATCTGCTTTGCTTCAGCCTTGGGAGCCTAATTCAGCCCTAGACAAAAGCCAAGGCTGATAAAGAGTCTGTAAAAATCTACGTGCTGGCTCTGAGGGCCACAGGTAGGAAAACAACCTGAGGTAGAGGAAGGAGACTTAATGATTGGGGTGCCGGTGAAGAGAAGAAGGGGCTTGGATTACAACACAAATAATAGATAAATCAAGCAGCAGGAGACAGTTTATTCAGTGCCAGTTTATTTATCATTGTTTTCTCTGGGCACTGACAGGCCGAGGAAGATGGGGTGGGCAAACAACATCATCTGGCTTGATGGATGAGGCGTGGAGAGGGAAGGAATCTCTGCCAGGCCTTGGAGAGGAGGCAGGCAGGAGGCAGCCCAGGGAGGGGTGCAGTGATGCAGTGGGGAGTGCACTGTGCTTGGCATTGGGTGGCCATTCTCCTTCCCAGCCTTGACCAGCTCCTCAGAGAAGGGAGCAGCTGATACAGCAGATAGAAAACCAAGAGCAGGTATCAGGTACTCATCATTTCTGGAGATCTCTTGCAGAGACAGGTCTGAGATAAAGCATCCTCAGAGCCAGGATCAGCATCGTCACTCCCTACTGCCAGGGAGCTGGGCTTTACTTACATCTTTACCAGACCCTAGAACTCTTTAGCTACTAAAATTCCTTTCTTTCTAATATATCATTTCGATATTCCCAGGAAAAACTGTGCTGTATTCGATCTTCTAGGTGCTTAATACTCCGGGGAAAATACAAGATCCCAGATCCCTAAAAGTCCTTAAGTCCCCTGGGCCTTTTGTGGATATTCCTCCTGTTCAGGCTTTTCCAGAGCAGATTCTTAGCTGCCATTTGCCCCCAGAAATGCTTAAATACCCAGTCTCTCAAAACACTCTTTTGCTTCTAAGCCGCTTAGAGCCCTGGCTCACCTAAAAACATTGGAGATCCAAAACCTACAAACTCAGTCTAGGGATGGGGCACTGGCCTCATGTGAAAGGCTTAACACTGGACCTTTTCTCCAGCGAGGAGCACTCACCCAGAAAGCCAGACATGGGAGCAGGGTTGAAGGAAGGTAGGAGGGAGAGAAAAAGGCACGTGGCTATAGCTGGAAGAATCCTGGCTACTTAACTGTTTGGCCCAGGAGAAAGACTTGGGACGAATATAGGTCTGTCTGCAAAAGATCATGGGGATTTCACCCATCACCTACTGATGCCTTGAGTGTGGAGTTAATGCTGACATAACAAACCCACAAGATTGTGGCTGTTACTTGAGCACAACTCTTACTTGGTCAATGTTACTGTTGGCTTCTTCTGTCAGGCATTTGTATTTTCTCCTTTGACCCCTCTCCTCATTGCTTGAGTGCTGGCTGGTTTACCTGGCCACCTTCCAGAAGCCCCTTGTCAAGGATGAACATCCTGAGCAGGAGGCATTTAATGGTTTCTCATTGCTGTGTCAAACAAAGCAAGAAGTCAATGTAGCTCTGTTGGCCATGCTCCAATCCCCATGGATGAAATGTTTAAAACTTGCCTGTCTTGGTTGCAGCTCATGCTCAGGACTCTCAAACTACACTTGGGATATCTGTTAAGAGCAGGCTGTGTTGTATCTATCTGTGCCTATAATCATCTGCCCAAAACTTCCTGGGATAAATATGTCCAAGCTCTTTTTCTTGAGCCCTTACGCTCTGGATCTCGGGGTTCTCTGTTGTCCCTTGAGGACAACAACTGCCAGAAGGCCTTGCAAGTCAGGTAGGGTAGCTTCATCCTCTACGGAAAGGCTAAGTCCCATCTAGGCTTCTCAAGGCAAGAAAAAAAGCAATTAAAGAAGACCCAGCTGAGAGTGCAATAGGAACGTGAGCCACTACAAAGATATTGCTCCCTTGTGAAAGAACTGGGGTTACTTCCTCATCTGCATTAAAGGAAAGCAAAATGGGTGTAACAAGCTGAGCATCTTTCTAGAGAGTGAGCTGGTACACACCAAGTGGGGCCTCTTTCTGCTCACTGTGGACGAGGCTGGATCTACCTCCCCTAAACACAGAGGTAACAAGCCACGACTGTGGCCACAGATCCCAGTCTTACGATAATTTCCAAGAGGCTCACAGATCCCTGCATTGGCTTGGGCAAGCAAGGTCTCTGTGACCTTATAAACAATGACAATTTTGGTTCAGTTTCTGGGATTTTGTCTCTTTTGGCTGTTTCTATTACCAGAACCAACAAAACAAAACTAATCCCTGTAAGGGACAAGGGGAAGGGATGGAGTGGTGGTTGTAGCAGTCTTATTGTCAAGCTTCCAGGCTCCTCCACAGCTGTGGGGGACTCTTATTTATTTAGAGAAATTCCCTTCCCCCATAGCAGCACTTGCTCCGTGCACACCCCTGTTATGCATCGATGGCTGTGTTAGCCTTTCCCCATCACTGGGAA
Organism: Mycteria americana; assembly: GCF_035582795.1. Classification (NCBI taxonomy): domain Eukaryota; kingdom Metazoa; phylum Chordata; class Aves; order Ciconiiformes; family Ciconiidae; genus Mycteria; species Mycteria americana. The sequence goes on along the minus strand of NC_134366.1, from coordinate 174,062,296 downwards.
CCAAGCAAATCAATGCAGTCCTTTGGCGGAATTAAAAATAAAGGAGAACTTTCTTTTAATGTCCCATTAAAGACCAAGGCAACGCTGCCGGGCTTACTCCTTTTTCTTCCAGTTTTTTTTTTTGCTTTTTGGTCGGCTGCGAGGAAGCTTTCGGAGCTAAGAGGGATTTCAATAATTACTTTCCGATTCTGCCCCCGATACAGTACCCTATCCCCAAAGCGCAGGCCCTGCACGCCTGCCCTTCATCTGAAACTCCAAGGGAAGCAGTTTAACATGAAGCCACATTGATATTCAAATAGATTATCATGCAGGCAAATGGAGGTAGCATTCCAGCCAGCAGCGTGTGAAAGAGCAACTAATGGATTAGTATTTATGGTCGAGTATAATCCACATTTTAGGATACTGCATCTGGAAGGGACATATGATGAACTCCTTTTTTCCAGCCCGCCCCTCCTCCATCCTCTCTTCATCCACCCCATCTCTCCTTCTTCTCCGCATCTCCCTCCTCCTCTCCGGACAGGATACAGCAGCCTCCTGGCACCGCTGAGCTTGGCAAAATTGATGACAGGACTTTAGTATCCATTAGAAAAACAAATTCTTAAACAGTGTCTTCTAAAATCAATCACTTTTACCTTTAGTGGGATTTATCGCTAGCCTGCCTGCCCCTTATTGCAAAGATTCATGTCTCCCAAGAAGAAAAAATGACCGAGTGGCTAAAATCAAGGCTGGAGGTACTGGCCTCTCCTCTTCTCCCCACGGAGGTGTTTTTGGGTGCATGCAAGGGGGATGTCTGGGCTTGCAAGGGCTAGCAGCGGACGCAGTAGATCTGGCTTTGTGGGGCCTGATCCAGCGCAGACCTCCTAATGGAGACATGGCACATCCCTCAGCTAAGCTCTCTGGTCCAGAGCTGGTGACCAGCAGTGCTCAGGAATGGGGATAAAGATGCTGCAATGGTAATTAAAATAGAGAGGTGGGGACATAACTACTGAGCATTAAAGTGGGATGATTAGGAGCATTTCTTCCAACCTAATGGGTTTCCTGAATTAATCCCTGCTTGCACCAGAGCATTTCTTTTATATTAAACATCCCCTGATGTGAAATTTGTAAGGGATGCACAATACAGCATGATAAATCCATGGGGAAGAAAAACAACCAGTTAACCAGAGTAGGAAGGGTCATAGCAGCAAGAAGGGGCTTCATGGCGCTGGGTGCCATGTGTAGGTGTAGGTGCACATAGCGGAAAACTTTCCAAACACAGAGACATACACAGGAGAGGGGAATAATCTCCCCAGGGAGGGACTTCAGCAGCACAGGGAACAGCCATGGGTGGATTTTGGGCTGCAACCGAAGAGCTGATCATGCCTTGTACCCCATGTGTGGATACATTTCTTTAGGCTTTGGCTCTTATTTTACATTTATGTGGGCTGTACTTCCAGTAGCATGTCTGGAGATTGGCTGGAAGAAAGGGAATTGTGGCCACCTAACACCAAGGCAACCAAGTCAGCATGAAAAACATCTTCTGAGGTCTCCTTCCAGCTAAATATTGCAAAAGGTTTGAGATTTCACATCCCTGGGGAGGGAGAGAGTCTTGAAGATACTGTCATGGCTTTTCCCCCTGAACTGTTTCATTTAGTGACCAGAGAAGTATGGGCAATGTCTCTCTCCAGGGACCTATTTTATGAAATATGGAAAGTTTACCAAAAGTATGACCTCTTCTTGCAAATTTTAAGGGGCTAGGTTGGTTCCAGGGGTCCCTGGATTTCATTTTGTATTGGACTCACTGGTAAGAGAAATGATAGGGAAAACTCTCAAGCATCTTTTTCCCAGGAGAGCCCTGCCTCCAGGCATCTAACCCAAGCTGGCACAGATGAGAAGCGAATTCAGCCCATGGTTTTAACCTTTGCATGGTTTTAACCTTTGCAGTTTTAACCTTTGATGCTTTGCAGTGTCTTTTCTCCTCACTTTGATCTGGTCCAGCCCAGCACAGGCAGGCTGGGCTTGTTGGGTGACTTGAAAGTCGAGGAGGTAGAAGAGGTATAAACAGGAAAGAAGGAGGGTAGCAATGCCAGAGGCGAGTCAGAGCCTCCTCAGCCCCAAGGCTCTGAGCATCCTCCCTGTCTTAGCTTCAGGAATGGGAGGGGATGATGCCAGAACATTAGTAAATTCAGAGAGAAGCTCATAGTTCCTATCGATTCTCAACCAGCCAGTGCGAGGTGTATAAAAATGCTTGTTCTATCATTTAGAAAAATGGCAATGTTATGATAGAACTGATTGATTTTCCTCTTTAGGAATATTCATAAACACTGGTTCCAAGAACTGATAAATCTCCTTTCCCCTGCGCAGAGTAAATCACTCCCCAGTGCTTCCCAGAGCGCTGGGGGCAAGGGAGGTTGTTATTTCTAATTCCTTTCAAAGGAGCTGTAAATGGCTAGAGTCTGGGGGTACAGGGGCTTGGTGGCCAGGTCACCCACAGGCCATGAATGCCAGACCTTCTTTCTAGGGGGACTTCAAAACCCCATCTGTCCCATTATGTCCCTGGCTGGGGAAGGGTGGTGAAAGAGGATCAAGAGCTCCCTTCTTGGCCCCCAGCTGGGAAGTACCTCTCCCTCACATTTAATTAGCTGCATGCATTTTTGGTTTTGTTGCAATTTCCAGTTTGCCCCCACCCCCCACGATGATATGCAAATTTGAACTCCAGCAGGGATGTAAATCCTCCTTCCTCAAGGAGCCTGCCCTGGGGAGCGCACCATCTCATTGTGGTCTTTGTTCCTCCAGGCACAGGACACTTTAGCCATTCTCAGAGGCAGGACCACTGCCTGCATGTCTGGTTTGAGCCATCCTGGCATTCCCTATCTCCTTCTCAGAAAGGGCCGATAATAGTGCTCCTCTGGAGGACAGCCTCCCCGAGCCCTTCCAGAGGACCTTGGTTACAACTGGCCTCCACCTCCCACTCCTTGCTTAGGTTTAAGGTGGGCAGTTCTTCCATTCCATGGCTCTACAGGCCACCTGCAGGCAGCTGCCTCCATCCAAGACCCAGCATGGGGCCCTCTGGCATGGAAAAGACATGGTGGAGCCACACTGCAGGTCCATTCCCATCTGAGCTTCCTCCCCTCTTAGGGTGGTCTGGGAGCTCCCCAAGAAGAATTTATCCCAGCCAACCCTGTAAGTGCCTCGTCCTGCTGGACAAAGCCTGGTGGGCTAAATAAAATGCCTCCAACCGTGTTAGCCTGCTGTGGTTGAGGGAGAGTTTGTCCATCCTCTTCCCTGGGCTTGTGGTGGCATTGACCAGGCAGAGGATCCCCTGCCTGCTGGTGTTTTCAGGCTGCTGCTGGCTCAAGTGTCTCTGGATGTGATGGCTGTGCACAGAGGCAGCCCTTTCAGACTGGCAGGAGAACACGTGCCGACACAAGTCACCACATTTGTGCTGCTTGTCACTTTTCTGGCCAAGCACCTGTGGTTATGTGCCACCAAGCAATGATCCTTGCATGCCCTGGAGGTAACCCCACAGGACATGTTTCTCATAGAAAGAAGAAAAAAACAGTGGGGAAAATTAAAAATTCTCGCATGTCTTTCATCAAGGTGAATATTTGGAGAGGTAATAGCTTTTATAGGGCTACTTGATATGATTAGAAAAACCAGGGACATTTTCAGGTTCATGAAGTCTCTCCGTAGAAACCCAGTCTTGCTTACAAGCTTTAGCTCATCTTGGCTGCAGTCACATCACTACATCGCCTGTATAAATTACTAGAACTGCAAAAGAAGTAAAGGTAAATGCATTTTCACTTGTCCAGGTCACTATTAACATCTTGCCTAGAGGGTAATACTGAAAATGTGGATTTTCAGCAGCGAGCAGGATATTTTGATATCCAAAGAGGAGCTTTTTTCCACTGAGATACAGAGGGGAAAAAAAAAAAGAAAATACATGTGTCCCCCAGTAAAAAATATTGGCAATTTTTATTACCTTTTAGATTTTACTTCTGCAGTAATCTATTTTAATGAGGTCAGCCTGCCTGGCACCAGGTACCCAGTCTAAGTGGAGTAGTTTAATGTCAGGATCAGGGAGGAGAGGAGCACCGCGGGGGGGGGGGTCTGGCCGTCTGAGACACAAGGGCCCTATATCACACAAACTTACGGTGTAAAAATTGACTCGGTTTGCACATTTTTAACTGTATTTGAAATCGACAAAAAGTGTAATTATAAAAAGGGATATATCTGCTGGGATAGGTGGGGAATTTGATGAAGCCACTTTGAAAGCACTGGCTTTTCTGTAGGAAAAAATATGCTTATTAGTGCACAGTGAAGATTTATTAGATTATATGATTATTTATTAGAATATATGTTGTGGAGAAGGGACTATATTATCTATATATTTCCTGTATTATAGCTATAGGTAGTCAATATTAATATTGCTGCAATTTAAGATTAGATTTTAGAAAGCCACTTTTAGCTATGTTTTTCCTGTCCTTTAAGGAGTAACATGCACAATATCGCAGTCAAAAGATGGGACTATAAGGAAACTCTTCCTCTACATCTGCAAAACTGTAAATCTACACCAAAAAGGTATCTCCTGCTGGAGACAGGGCTTGGGGCTGAGCCCAAAAGAAGTTCACCATGAGAGGTGCAGCATCCAGCTTTCTCCAATGTCTCTTCTGATCTTGGTCATGAAAAATGATTCAAGTCCACAGTGTCTGGAGGTATCCTGCACCCTCCCTGTTGTAAGCTTTCAAGTAGATGTGGACAGACCTTGAACTCGCAATGTGGATGGGCCAGGCTGACCCAGGTAGGACACATTTGCCAGCATGCTGCCTTTCATGGTCAACTGAAAAAAAGACAGCTCCTTTGAGGAGTGCTTCTGCTTCTCCTTCCTCCCCTTTTGCACCCAGTTGTTGGCAATACAACTGCTCGGTGCAGGCTTAGCCCTGCTGTCTTGGGCTTTGGGGTCCACCTGGGGCTTTTCAGGTAGGGTGTGCCAGGCCACACGGGACAGAAAAGAGGCTTTATTGCCATTACCATATGACATCTGCTAACATGTTGGACTGTTCCTTACTATTGTTTCTGGTTGGTGTTATGTGCCTCGGGGACACGTGGAAGGGAGGGAGATTTACAGACGTAAAATTTGATAGAGAAATTGATAGAGATCTATAGTGGAGATTGGCAAATGACTAGAGGGAGATTTGAGAATAGATAAATATGCTTGGGAGATAGATTTGGATGGATACTATTTGTCTCAGATAGCGATCAATATATCTATATATCCTTTACACCCATCGGTTTGCCATCGGTGACTACCTGACTTATTTTCTCTTTTCTGTTTTGCAGGCTGAAAGAAACATTTTACCTGCATCCACACACATGCAACGGAAAGTGAGAGGATCAGACACCCAAGAGACAGATGCTACAGAAGCCCTAAGCTATGCATTTACCCTCTCTCCTGCTTGCTCTGCTCCCCATCACTCCTCGCTGCCAACCCAGTGTTGACACCCATGAAGCCCCACCAGGAGAGAGGTGCCTAGATCCTGGGACACCGAGTTTGAGAAGATGGGATCCATCTGTGCAGCAGTATTTTATCCAGGACTCTCGCTCCTGGCAGCACCAAGTCTTGCTGTTACTGTAAAGTCCAAGTAATAAGCCCCTGGGAACTGTGCAACAAATTGCTTAACTTGCTGTTTCCACTCCATCCTCTCCCCTCCATTTCTCCCACCCCCAGCCCCCCTGGGCTCTCATATGTGAGCCTCCCCCTGGGCTTGGCTGCTTATTGCCAGTGGAATCGATTACAGAGCGAAACCCTTCGGGATGGTTTCCTCCCCCTTCCCTCTGCCCCCATCTCATGGCCTCTCTTCTCGCTCCCATCACCTCTTCCAGCCCTCATCAAACCCCCCTCCCACCTCCTCCCTCCCCACCTTCCTCGAGCTCTGGTGAGCCCGGTCAATTCATCACCCTGTCAGACCTGTGTGACAGCCCTTCATAAATGCACCACAATGAGCCGAAATAAGCAACGGAGCAGCCCTCAGCCCAGCCAATTTAGCAAAGCAGGCAACATCTGAGAAGCTCAGTCCCAGCGTGCCGGAGATTGAAATTGGGAAATTGGTTCTACTCCTCTTCGGCAGTGCATTTTTTTTTTTTTTTTTAAGTATACCTATATATTCTCTTCCTATATAGATATATATTTAAGGTAATTCTTTCCCACTTAAATCTCCAGTGCTTATTACACACGGACACTGCGGCCCAGTTGCTCTCTCTCTCTCTCTCTCTTCCCTGAACAGTGGTAGATTATGAGAGGGTTTTATTGGTAAACTTGCTTAGTCTGCAGAAACGTGCTGGCTTCAGCAGATTGAGTCAGTAAGCGGGGCTGGGCTCCTGGCTGCCACACTGAGCTCCCCCAAGCTGTCTCAGGCAGCAGGGAGACAGGTTGCTGGTCTCTCCTTCTAGATGCTTGCAATCACATGAGGTCACTTCTCCCAGTCCTGCTGAGCCTTGCAGGAACAGCCCATGTGGGGTGCAAGCACTTATTCCCACCCGGAGGGTAGAGGATGGAGCTAATGCACATCCTCTAGCTGTCTACAGTGGAGGCACTGATATCTGACCTCACTCTGGGACCACTCTGTAGTCAAAGGGCAGCGATTCAGTGGAGATCATGTCATCATGAAGCACGACGTCTGCACTGCTCAGATGAATGATGACCTGAGCCCCATTGACTTGATTGCCATCAACCATAATGGGTTCAAAGATAACTGGCATGGATGGACATACCCCTTTTGTAGGCACTTAGGGGAGATGAATCCCACATGCAGTTTGAACTGAGAGCTTTTCAGAGCAAAGATGACCTTGTCAGAGTGTGTTTCTGCAGTGCTTGGCAGGAGGGGACTCTTGGTATTGCCTTCTGGTAGCTGGCTGGTGGGTGAAGCTGAGCCGATGAGTTTCACAGCAGCTAGATCCAAGCTGGCAGATGTACCTTGTCCACGGCATGGACAGGATGCAGACACCTTTTTCTGAGCTAGTAGAAAGATGGGGTGGCAAAGGCGAGCTCACAGTGATGTTCTGACTCCAGTCTTGGAGGCTGAAGATTTACCACCCTGACACCTTTCCCCAGGGCTACAGCTGTCCATGGCCTCTTCCAGTGGAGGGAATGTGGGACATTGCATGAAATTAGGAGAAGGCAAGGTTGAAACAAAACAGAAAAGCAGTGGTTATACTTTGGACAGCACACATGGAAGTACTTGTCAAGGAATGCTGTGAGTGCTATGCCTTCACAAGGCTTAAAAAAATAGAAAAAAGAAAAACTGGGTAGATTAAGCTGGGAAAAATCTGTAAAGGGCTGTGAAATACGAGACTGCCTCTGGCTCAGGAGTTGCAAGCTGTACATTTTTGAAAGCTAGGATGGTATTCTGGGGAGTTTTCACTAGGACCAGCTTGTGCTTACACTCTCTGTGAGGTCCTGATGGGAGATGAGCTCTTAGTCTGAGCTGGTATGGCCTTTCTTACGAGATAACCTGAATGCCATGAGATGCCTAAGGTGTTTAATGTGAGTTCACCTGAAAGAAGGCCACTCTTATTTTTACTAGTTCTTATGTTGCGACTCCTGGCAATGCCACCACATGTCAGATGTGTGCAAATCTCCTCTTCAGCACTCAAAATAATGCCAGGTGGCCACTTCCCAGACAGACAGGGTGCAGGACACCATTGACTTGTGTTCGAAACAGGAGTTATTGTGCATGGAAAATGCTCCATCGATCCAGCTCTCCTCCCAGGTGCACAGCACCAGCTAAAAATAAAACCATTGACTTGGTAAGTCATCATGTGGAGCTGACCTCCCACCAGTGGGGAGCAGGGACTTGGATCTCACTAGGTCCTGGCTGACACCTGCATACATCATAGAATAATTTAGGTTGGAAAAGACCTTTAAGATCATCAAGTCTAACTGTTAACCTTGCACTGCTAAGTCCACCACTAAACCATGTCCCTAAGCACCACATCTACACATCTTTTAAATACCTTCAGGGATGGTGACTCCACCACTTCCCTGGGCAGCCTGTTCCAATGCTCGATAACCCTTTCAGTGAAGAAATTTTTCCTAATATCCAACCTAAACTTCCCCTGGCGCAACTTGAGGCCATTTCCTTTCATCCTATCGCTTCTTACTTGGGAGAAGAGACGGACACCCACCTCATTATAACCTCCTTTCAGGTAGTTGTAGAGGTAGCTCTTCAGGTAGTGTTCAGGTAGTGATAAGGTCTCTCCTCACCCTCCTTTTCTCCAGGCTAAACAACCCCAGTTCCCTCAGCTGCTCCTCATAAGACACATGCTCTAGATCCTTCACCAGCTTTATTGCCTTTCTTTGGAGGCAACATCCACAGCCTTTCCCTCATCCACTAAGCAGGTCACCTTGCCATGGAAGGAGATCAGGATGGTCAAGCAGGACCTGCCTTTCATAAACCCATGCTGACTGGGCCTGATCACCTGCTTGTCCTGTACGTGCTGCATGATGGCACTCAAGATGATCTGCTCCACAACCTTCCCCAGCACTGAGCTCAGACTGACAGGCCTGTAGTTCCCTGGACCCTCCTTCTGGCCCTTCTTTTAGATGGGCATCACATTTGCTAACTTCCAGTCAACTGGGACCTCCCCGGTTAGCCAGGACTGCTGATAAAGGATTGAAAGTGGCTTGGTCACCATTTCTGCCAGCTCCCTCAGTACCCTTGGGTGGATCCCATTTGGCCCCATAGACTTGTGTGTGTCTGAGTGGTGTAGCAGGTCGCCAACCATTTCCCCTTGGATTATGGGGACTTCATCCTGCTCCCTGTCCCTGTCTTCCAGCTCAGGGGGCTGGGTGCCCCAAGAACAACTGGTCTTACTATCAAAGACTGAGGCAAAGAAGGCATTAAGTACCTCAGCCTTTTCCTCATCCTTTGTCACTATGTTTCCCCCTGCATCCAATAAAGGATGGAGATTCTCCCTAGCCCTCCTTTTGTTGCTAATGTATTTATAGAAACATTTTTTATTGTCATTTATGGCAGTAGCCAGATTAAATTCTAGCTGGGCTTTGGCCCTTCTAATCTTCTCCCTGCATAACCTCACGACATCTTTGTAGTCCTCCTGAGTTGCCTGCCCCTTCTTCCAAAGGTCATAAACTCTCCCTTTTTCCTGAATTCCAGCCAAAGCTTTCTGTTCAGCCAGGCCAGTCTTCTTCCCTGCTGGCTCGTCTTTCGGCACATGGGGACAGCCTGCTCCTGTGCCTTTAAGATTTCCTTCTTGAAGAATGTCCAGCCTTCCTGGACTCCTCTGCCCTTCAGGACTGCCTCCCAAGGGACTCTGTCAACCAGGACCCAAAACAGGCCAAAGTTTGCCCTCCAGAAGTCCAGGGTAGCAGTTCTGCTGACCCCCCTCACTTCTCCAAGAATCAAAAACTCTATCATTTTGTCATCGCTCTGCCCCAGACAGTCTCCAGCCATCACATCACCCACAAGTCCTTCTCTGTTCACAAACAACAGGTCCAGCGTGCACCTTCCCTAGTTGACTCACTCACCGGCTGTGTCAGGAAGTTATCTTCCACACACTCCAGGAACCTCCTAGAGTGCTTCCTCTCTGCTGTTTTGTATTTCCAGCAGACATCTGGTAAGGGCTAGCGATTGTGAGACTTCTCCCAGCTGCTTATAGAATATTTCGTCAGTCTCTTCATCCTGGTTGGGTGGTCTAGAACAGACTCCCACCATGATATCTGCCTTGTTGGCCTTCCCCCTGATTCTTACCCGTAAACACTCAACCCTGTCGTCACCATCATTAAGCTCTAGACAATCAAAACACTCCCTAGCACACAGGGCTACCCCACTGCCTCTCCTTCCTTGCCTATCCCTTCTGAAGAGTTTATAGCCATCCATTGCAGCACGACAGTTGTGCGAGTCATCCCACCATGTTTCCATGATGGCAACTCTATCATAGTTTTCCTGCTGCACAATGGCTTCCAGCTCCTCCTGTTTGTTGCCCATGCTGCGTGCATTGGTGTAGATGCACTTCAGTTGGGCTATTGATCCCGCCACCTTTTTGGGGGGAGAAGCCCTAATTCCTACATGACCATTCTCAGGTGCTTCTGTGGTTTCTAACACGTCCATAACCCTTGTGCCTTTGCTGCCGCATGGATCTCCATCCCCTACCTCCACTGAGACGGCAGACCGAAGGACCTCGCCAGCACACTGTCCCTCAAACATTGGCATGCCACCCCCAGGCTTGTCTCTAGTGAGCCTGGTTTTATTCCTTTCCCCCTTCAAATCTAGTTTAAAGCTCTTTCAATGAGCCCTGCTAACTCCTGCACAAAGCTCCTTTTCCCCTTTTGAGACAGGTGTACCCCGTCTGTTGCGAGCAGGCCTGGTGTCATGTAGACTGTCCTATAATCAAAAAACCCAAAATTCTGCCAGTGACACCAGGCTCGGAGCCAGGTATTGATCTCCTGGCTCTTCCTGTTTCTTCCCTTATCATTCCCTGCAACTGGAAGGATAGAGGAGGATTTCCCAACCATTCATCTACCTGCATGTGGTATGGGTGGTTTTCAAAGCATATAATGACCTGAACCAGTCACTACCAGAGCAGTGCCATGCAAGGAAGCTCCTCACCAAAACTGTAGAATATACTTTGTTCACCTCTTGCCGTTTCAGCCATTACACTATCAGCTTCCCTAAGAGCCCAACGGCCTCTCCCTGGTGATTATTCATCCCAGCAAATTGTTAAGAGGCAGATAATTAATTGTTGCGAGTCACTAAAAAAATGATCATTCTTTTCAGAAAATTACCATGATGTTCTGCAGAAATGTTAACGCTTCCAGCCATAAAATGAATGGTGAGCTACAGCACCAGCTGCCAGGAGAGCTGTGAGTTATAATCCCACAATTGGATGCAAGGAGGCAGAGCTTCCAGACATTTCTGAAGAGAGGAAATGCATATTCACTGGGTAGCAGTTTAGTTTAATGATTATTTTTTTCTGCCCGAGAGTCCGCAATTGACTATTAATGACTGAACCAGGGATAAGAACTGTTTTGCTGATACCAGGTTGGCATGAAGATAGTCTTCATATTTGTTTTCCATCTGACTATTGGGATTTTACTCCAAACAGTTGGAAAAGAGGACTTGGAAAGTCACGGCAATGCTGGTCAGACTATCAGGGCTGCATTCCACTGCCTCCTGGGGCTAAATAGCTAAGAATTCAAGAACAGCAGGGAGATAAATTTGAATTACCAGGTCTGAGAGTTAATTGCTGAGAGTTAACAACTCTTTGTATGCTTTCCAACCAATGTCTAGTTGAGGCAGCTGGAAAGGTGGTCTGAACACAGTCCTTGTCCTCATATTCCAATAAATCCAACCCAGTGAGGCTTAGGAGCGAGTCTGGTAGGTCTCCAAAGATTTGGCTTTAGAGTCAGGATGGCTCCTGACTTTGCATCCAGCAGAGTTCTCCTCATTCACAATGCTAATGCTGCTTATTCAAGAATCCAGCTGAAGTGGGCAGGTGTAAAGAAGGACACAGGGTGTTTTTGGAAGGCATTTCTCTCATCCTTCTGCTAGATAAGACCTGACATATTTATTGATTTCCATTTGTTATGGACTAGCATTTGCATCACTTAGTGTTACTCCACAAATGGAATAAGGAGATGACTCAGGTCACAGCTGGTTTCCCAAATATGGGTTGTTTTTTTGTTCAAGAAATGTGCAGTTTCCAAATGACTAGCTCTTGGCCTTCTCTTCCATCCTCGTATTCCAGTGACTTCACCTCCTAGCAATGGGGTGGGTTTCCTGGCTGTCAGACCACTTGCCTGCAGGGAAGTCTGCAAGTGATGCAGACACCTCCTCCCTTCTCTTTCAGGCAGGGTTTTGTTTTCCCTGTTTTTCACACAGCTGGTTTTGAATCTATCATCTGTGGACAGCAGATCCAGGGTAGAAGGCAATGAACTATCTAACCACACTCTTGCAGCAGGAGTCCAAGACCCAACATATCCTTGTCACATGCCAAGGAAAGCCACTAATCAGGATATGCTGTTGGTTAGATGAAATTTGCTGAATGGAGGTTGAAACTGCACATTTATGCCTGGAGTAAGAAAAGTACAGAGAGCAGAAGTGTTTCTGCTTTAGATGAACATTTCCACATAAGAGTTTACCTCCCTCACACCAGTACTAGCCTCCCTATCTCCAGTATCAACTGACATCTTCCTGACAATGTGGGTATACCTGTAGGAAATGCCCAACTCCACCCACTGGTGGAGTGTCCAGTTTGAGGCCAAGGTGGTGAGTTCAGAGACAAGAAGCCAGGATGATCAGGGAGCTACAGGGCAGGAACTACAGGAAAGGAGTGAAAGAATTAGGGCTGTTTCTCGCTAAGAGAAAGACTGCCTTCAAATCAAATAAACAAAGAAGCAAGAGGGAGGGAATAGTTTGCTCTCTGTGTCCCTGGTGGGCAGGTTTAGAATACGATGCAGTAAGAAAGATTTAGGCTAGACATTAGGCAAAGCTCCATAACTGGAAAGAGTGAAGCAATGTCTGGGAAGGACGGGGATCTCAAAGACTGGAAAAGTTCAAGACCAGGTCAGGCGAAACACCTCTCAAGAGCAACATGGGTCTTGCTACTGCTACCCTGAGGAGAAGGAATGACTATATGACCCTACAGTGCCCATCCCAGCCCTGTTTTCCAGGGATTACAGGCTATGCTTCCAGGTAACCAGAACCTCAACTAGAAAACAGGCTTCACGCAGTTAGACCTTTGGTTTCTACTGATCAAAGCCAAACTCAGAGGACTGATTGAGAGCTTACTGACTCCATGGCTGATCACTCTTCAATGCTTTCAGCTTTAATGAGCTGTCTGTGAGGAGGAAAGGGAGACATGAAGGTGCTCTGCCATATTGAGGTGACACAAACATGTCACTGATGCCTCCTTTGATGGCCTCTTACTTGGGGGATGTGCTGCAGGGAAGCCCAGCTTGTTTGGGTTTTGTATTTTCTGCCCCTCATCATTATCAGTCTTTGACATGTGACAGCAGCAGGTATCACCCTATGGAAACAGAAATCATGCAAAGCCGCACCAGCAAAGAAGCAAGGATAAATACAGCAGGAAGCCCACGCAAGAAGGCCTTGTCTGCAACCCATCCACCTCCGTTCACTGCAGGCAGGTGGCACTGAAGATGAATAGCAATGGCAGGGCTGGTAGAGCAGGCAGAAATGCTCAAAGAAAGTGACATCAACTGTCACAGCCAATTATAGCAGAGCTACCGAAAAGGAGTTTCTCTACTTACGCTGGTCCTCTCCAGATGGGGCAGCCTGCAGGTCCCAAGACTATGTCCTCCACATGTCTAAATCTCTTCTCTGATGTGGCAACAATCCATGCAGATGTCATATTCCTCTCTACGTACACAGATCCATCAATATTTTCTGTAATTTCTAGCCCAGGACCCAGAGTCCCTGTTCCAGGCAGCCTAAGGAAGGACAGAGATATGTTTGGGAGTTGAGGTCATGTCTTCCAGGAGAGACACCACTCCCAGAAATCCACCCAGGGTATACCACATGAAACTCCACCTATACACCTAAAGCATATTGGGATCGACTACGCTCCAGCCAGAATCCTGGAAGAGCTGAAAATAGGAAACAGCACAAGCTGAGTAGCAGGATTGTGAGCCTGAGTGAAACCGTTTGATTGGAGACTGGCAGATGTAGTTGCTGGCTTAAGAATACGCTAAATTGGGCAATTACAGGGCTGTTAGCCTGGTCTCAGGGGCATGCAAGGAACCACTTATTGAAGACTTGGACCAAATGATAAATGAAAGGAAATACATTTATTAAAGATAGGTAGTGTCCTTCTCTCTTGAGATCTTCCTTGGATAACAGATTTTCCAGGAAAAGCAGAATGCAGTAGGTCTCCTCTATCTGGACTTAGCAAAGCATGTGATGTGGCACCTCATGGATAATTAGAGATGAAGCTGGAGAAGATAGGATCTGTATGAGAACCGTGAGATGGGTAAAGAACTTGCAGACAGTGAGAGAACAGTGGCTGAGACGGGAAATATCAGGCTGAAGGGAAGTGAACTAGTGGAGTTCCTTAAAGATTTCTTTGGAACCACTTTTATTTCATAATTTCATGCATGACCTCATTTCAAAGAGGAGGAGTCTGCCGATGAAATCTGCTGATGATATGAGTTTAGGAGGCAAAACCCATGTCCAGGAAAGTGCTGGGTGACCTTGAGAGATTGGAAAAGGAGAAATGGGATGAAATGTAGTTATGCAAAGCACAAGATGATGCATATATGGGCTTACAACAAGATTCTCTGTTATCACCTGGAAAAAAAAAAAGAAAAGGGGAAAGCTGAAGTTAGTCACTGACTTGATGCTATGAGATGTCACTACATACGACCATGAAAAAAGGTGAATGTGACTGTAAGATATACCACAACAGGGCTTTTTCTTAGAATAGGTCAAGAAAGAATGCTTTTGCTTAAGGTCGCTATAGCAGAGCTGATATTGAGCTGGGACAGAAGGATGTGGTAAGGTTAGGGGAACGAACACAGCTTTAAGGAGTAAGCAAGAAGATTTTGGCTTGATTAGTCAGCTAAGAGTGATCTGAGAGAAGTTATTGCTGATTTCTATATATGTGCTGGGAACAAACATGAGGAAGGGAAAAGAATGGTTTGGACTGAACACTGTAAGTAACATAAAGAAATGAATATAAACTGTCCAGAGAGGTTACAGAGAAGTTGGATTCAGATTCTTCTGGAGATGCACAGTGATAGGAGGAGAGGCAACAGATGGACTTTACAGTACAGGAAATTTAAACCTGATTCTAGCATAAAAATTGGCTCATGAGGGTGATCAGATGTTAGACTAGGGACTCAGAGAAGGTGTGGAATCTGCGTCCTTGGAGGCATCCAGACCTCAGCTGGAGAAGGCCCTGAGCATCCTGCTCTAACTTGGAAATTGAATCTACCTTCAACATTGATATGCTTTAAGCAGAGGTTTGGACAGGAGGTTGCCAGAAGTCCCTTCCAGCCTCCACTGTCTTTGGATTCTATGATTCAAAAAAAAAAGCTTAACAATTCTAAGTTGGCTTTTAATTGTCAGATTAATGAAGATTTTGAGTACTAGGCCTTCATGGGTATCCGGCCTACCCCAGGTTAAAACACGTTTTCAAAACGCCTGCCCACCTCAACGTGTGATTCCGCTAATCAGTTTGCATTTCCTCAGGATGCAATCACATCTTATTAATTTTAAATTGCATGGATAGTCATTACCCTTGTAATTGTCTGCTTAGTAAATACACTGATCCCCAAGGGCTTATTGAGGCTTATCTATTCCTAGGTGACCTGCGTGGGTATTGATTATTTGCTTGTTAGTCTTCATTAAGTATGGTTTTTAATAAACAATTGGAAGATAATCAAGAAGCAAGCAGAAGCTTTTCTTGGGAAACATTGCACACCTACTTCAGATGGGCCATCTGAATAAACAATAATGTTCATTTGCAGTTCTTCAAGGGAGAAAATCTGAATCTTGGGTTTGAGTTCCTGACTTTTTTATGACCTGGGCTTATTTCTGCTTTATGGTGTCCTCCAACAGTGTCCCCCAATTAGAAAAACATCCTCAGAAATGGTACCTGAATCACACAGTTTGCAGCCTCTTAGAAAATTCAACTCACTTGCAGTGGGATCCCTGGCCTTGCCAGTCTGGATGTGACCAAAAGTCACTGATGCCCTGTGTCTAACAAGCTCCACTCCTGGATTAAGGGAATATCGGTGTTAATAAAGTCCTTTGTTCCACGGATGCTGTTGTAAGCATAATGGATGTAGAAAAACCTCTGCCCTGGGAGAACAAGTGAGCTCCTCTTCTGTCCCTTGCCTTGGTCACCAGATGGTGGGACTGGACTAGCACTCCCTGAGTCTGCAGGACACAGAGGCAATGATGGTGCTGGATGTGACCTGGGAGCGGTGAACTCAGCTCCTACCTCTGCCTTTCCTCCCCAGAGCACCTCTCTCTCCTTTTCTGCCCAGGATTCTGGTGTTATGTGCTCTGTTTAGAAACACGGGGCATCATGTGTCATCTGAGTTGCCTCAAGGTATCTGGGACAGCTTCCCGAGGCTGGCAGATGTTTTATAGGACCTATAGGGAACCCTCTTGACCATCTCTGGATCAGAAGCTGGAGGTCAAGCTGGGGAATGGAAATGCATAGACAATTGAGAACCCCATCATTTCTACCCCTTCTCCTCTTGCCTCTCTCCTTCTTATGGTTGGGGGCAGTTCTCCTACAGGCCAGCCTGCCGTAAATGCACCCCACCTCACTGGGAGAGAGTTTGCATTTGGGGTGCACTTAGCTTGTGAAAGCACAAGGGGTGCGGGATCTGTGCACAAGCCTTTTGGAGATGCCACGGGTTGTTCAAAACAGGTGACAGGACTAGAAATGAGCCTGTGCACGTGGGCGAGGGCTGGCAGAGTGCACGTGGGCAGGCGTAGAGGTGTCTGGGCATCTGCCTGTGCACCCACATTGTGACAAGGCAGAGAAAGGACACAATACTCTGCTGCAAGTGAAGCTGTGGCCTCTCATCAGAGCATTGTTGAGCAGGGGTGGTGCAGGGTTTCCTACCTGGAAGAGGCAAGGGGGGATTTCTGAATGTGAGTTTTCCACCTCTTCCTTCCCAATGGTATTAGGGAGCACTGACTTGCCTTGGTGTCCAGGGGTACATTTAAAGACAGAATTACGAAGGGGTGGGGGAGAAAGAAAGATTTCCCTTTTTTTTGGGCCAAATTAATGAAAAATCAATCCAGCCTCAAAAATCCATTAATGGCGATAATGCACTGGTTACATAGCAGGAGCAAGAGCTGCAGCGAAATCCAATAGTGCAAGTTAAAGTGGGCCTCTCACACCTTCCTGCAGTCATGGTAATTTGTGGGGGATCGTGCAAGGGGCAGCAGATTCAGAAGAACACAGCAGCTGCTTTGCCTCTTTCTAAGATGTCCTGGCTTTGCTCTGTGGCCATGCATAAGCCTCCCATGCCACCTCCCTCCTTGCCCAGAGCATGATGCTGTCGTGCACATGCATTTGGGGGAGGAGAGTCCACACGCGAGTCCATGTAACGTTGACGAAGGTGATGTCCCTGAGCAGAGGCAGGGCTAGGACTCCCATCCCCAAATTAGCTGCAAAGTTCCCTCACTCTTTGCACAGAGATTACTAACTCAATCCTTACTTGCTCCTTACTCCTTCTCATCAGGGCTGCTTCCGTGCAAGCAGAGACACCTTGATGACCAGTTAATGTTCACAAGCAGGCTAATCTCTGCCCCATCTCCCTCCTT
Source organism: Mycteria americana (assembly GCF_035582795.1). NCBI lineage: Eukaryota > Metazoa > Chordata > Aves > Ciconiiformes > Ciconiidae > Mycteria > Mycteria americana. Next base: position 174,044,996 of record NC_134366.1, on the reverse strand, counting down.
GATCTCCTCTCCCAAGCAGAGAGGAGATCCTCGCTTGACTGGTGAAGATCCCTTAGGTGTGTTTGCTCTGCAAGGCTTTGCTCCTCTAACCCAACAGCCAAGCAGTCCATGGGTCACTAAAAGGATGACGTGATTAATTTTCTAGAGATGGCCTCTTCCTGGATGTGCCAGGGTAGAGACTAGTCCACCCTGCCCTCAGTTTGAGGCACCCTGGAATCTGTCACACGCTGGATCCAGGCTGTCCTAGAGTCCTAGTTTGTCCCAGATACCCTCAGGGAAACAGGTCCTGATCTGCTGCTCTTCTCTGCTTGGCTGACTTCCCCAGGGGTAGGATACAACTTTTGTAAGGAACGAACCTTGGTTGAGGGTTGCCCTTCTGCAAAGCATTTGAGACCATACTGGGAAAAGTAATGAATCCTTGATCCTCAGCCATGCAGAGCCTTTAACCAGGATGCCCTGGGCTAAACACAATGTAATGCCATGAGCTTTCATCCCTGTACAGAACCTTCCATAGGGTGCAAAGTTTTGGAACAACATGGATCACACTCACCAGCTGAGCTAGGCATGGGGTCCCCGAGTAGGTCCCAGCATATCATAGCACTGTCCTACGTACAAGATCAAGGCTTGGGGAGACAAGGTGGGCTCTGGATGACCATCAGCCCCCACAAAATTGCATTTCCACATGTCCCCATCCTCTATCCTCACTTCGTTACTGATGGACCTTTCTGATTCCACATGTGATGAAAGCTGTCTGGCAGCTCCATCCAGACCCATGGAGGTTCTCCCTTTCCCTCCTCCTTCCCCTAGCCCAGTTTGCTCCCCCACACCCCACCTCACCAGATCACTGAGATTTATGAGCCAGACTTGCATTATGAGGTGAGTGACTTATCGGTCTGTCAGGGGGAGCGTTTTAAGACAGAATTATATGGGAGAGGGAAAAGATTTTTACCAAATTAATGAAAAATCAATCCAGCCTCAAAAATCCATTAATGGTCATAATGCACTGGTTACAGATAGAGAGATACCGCAGAATCCAATAGTGCCTGTTAAATACCTCTCCTGGAATGGAGTGTCTGGGATATAACTCATTCATTAGGCTGCCTATGTTTACTTTTTAAAGTGACACCAATCTCTGTCCCTGTAGGACTCCATGCAGCATTTATAAGCCATGTTCCCCCAGCGCCCATCTCCGGGGCCAGCCTGGCCTCTGCGCTGAAGGAATTGATCCTCCGTTCCCTTTTCTCCCCCTCCCTGGGACAATCCCTGCTGGGGCAGTGCTGGGCTGACTCTGTTCCTATGGCTGATGGTTTCCACCCTTCCCCAAGCGCTGGCTTTCACCCCAAACAGCTCTCTCGAGGACCGACCTGCAGCTGAGTGTGTCTCTTCTCCACTTTCCAGGTCTTAGCTTAGTGCTTGACTTAATCTCTCCCCCCCCCCCCCCCCCCGCCCCAGTCCTGCCGGCAGTGGCAATACTGCTCATCCTGGGGACTGGCCCTGCTCCCAGCCCAGCGTCATCCAGCTGTGGAGAGCGGTGATGGCTCTGGGGAGATGCAGTTATCTCCTGCCTGTGAACCGTTGCTGGCGCTCCCCCATCTCTCAGCTCACTGAGATATGTGCTTTGAGCCTCTCAGCTCTCAGCCAGATGAGCAACTTGACATCTGGTTTGAAGAGTCAACGTGGGCCACTTCATCTCTTGGAGAGCATCCTCTACCCCTTCTCCCCTTGCTTCTGCATGTGGGGGCTGTTGTGTGCTCTTTGCCCTGCTCTGCCCCACACTTCAGACCCCTATCTACCCCAGTTGTTCCAGCTCCCATGGGGCTGGTGGGCCTGGCTGGTGGGTAGCCCAGACCACACTAGCAGGTGGATCTCAGGTGGCTTCTGATGACAACCACCCTCTCCACATCTGTCCAGCTGCTGTCCACAGCTGTCACTAACTAGGCCTGCCTGGTGGAAAATTTAGCAGAAGCAAAACACACAGCAACTCAGGGCCACAATCAAACTAGGAATTGTAGATGTCTGGAGGACATTACAACCTCTCTAACATAAGCTCCCCTTGCAGTGGTGACGCTACGTGTCTAAGAGACCTTAACAGAGAGCAGTACATACCTTGAAAGAATGGTTCATACCATTCCTCTTCCATTATTGGATCTCCATAGAGTGGCCCAATCTTCTACATGCTGCAGAGGGTACTGCAGAGGGCCAAGTCATGGAAAATGCATGGCACTGTGGTGTGTCATGGTAGCTTCAGGATGATGAAGTCTTAGAGACAGAAAAGAAGGTGTCTTCCTTCTGCAGAGTGCCTAATCTCCTGAATAGACAACTTGTCTAAGAAGATCATTGCTCAGCCTGAGGGAGGTTGAATGAACCACCCCACTGCCCAGCATGTCCTGACCACAGGCTGGAATGGGGTGGGAATTCTGCTTTTCCCATGAAGCTGAACCACAGTGTGGCCAAGGATGTAAGTGCTAGGCAAAGTGAAGTCAGACAAGAAGGACTCTGAATCTACAGCCTCAAAATGAGGATGTTTCCCTTGAGTGGGGTCTCAGTTGTATCTTGGCCTTTTGCTCATGTTATGAGGATTCTCAGAGGCCACTGGATCAAATGCATCCAGCTCCAGTTGTGCGCTGACATATGAGAGCACAGCTCTGTGCGTTGGTGTATCACATGTGCGTTGCTATTCTTTATCAGGCCTGGAAAAATCTCTTCCTCTTACCGTCATGGAAAAGTGCAGAACATTGAATCTTGACTTGTCTACGAGCCAGAGGTGAGCTGTACATTTGGTGCTACTCTGATCCCTCCTCCCTTTGCTTTACAGCCCTGGGATTCCTGCATCTGCCACTGATCCACTCCTGATTTATGCTGGGCTGAGCAAGGGTGGGATCAGGACCCAGCATGTTTCGGTGTGATGCCTGGATAGAGTCAGATACACATATCGACCCTGCTAAATGTCATAATGCACTAGGGTTTTGTTTCCTTTAAATCTTTTAAAAAGCAATAAAAGGACCCAGAATACTCGAAGCACCAAACATCTAGCAAAGTGACAGGCTGTCAAAGCTGCCTCACCAAGAAACCCTGGGCCCAGCAAATTTTAAGCAGGAAAATTTATTCTTGTGTCGCTCATCTCTCCGAGTGAAAAATGGCCAGGGCTCCTCTTTTGCATGAAGTCTTGAAACCACCACAGTGCTCAAACAAGCGGATCGGCCTGAAACAGAACCATTCATCATCTGGAACAGGCAGCCACGACAAGCACCACCACCAAAAAGAAAAAAAAAATTAAGTTGTGGGTTTTATCCAAGCTTAAATGATCCTGCCCATTAATATGACACGACAGGCTGCAGAGCATGCTTCCTTGGCTTGGCCGGCAAACGGCTTCACTGGTATCTAACAGAGGTCTTCAGGAGAGCAGCTCTATTAGCTGGTCACCTTTGCTGCCATGTACCTCTGTATGGGGTTTCCCAATTCCAGCCCCTCCCAGGGATTTTTTATATGGGATTTTGTTGACAGATGTCTGCTACCCAATGTCTGTGCTGAGTTTGTGTTGTGTTCACTTCTAGGAGCATGAGGGTAGGATGAGGAGTGGAGAACAAGAAGATGTGGAGGGAGCACTTTCTGAGCAGAGCTTTCTACCCCTGGGAGATGGGTTGGGAATGGATCTTGCTGGAGATGGTTTTGAGTAAACCAGTTGACTCCAGACTGGCTGTATTTTTTTTTTGCACTGCCCGTGCCACACTTCCAGCTTGACTTTTTTTTGACTGCCTACACTTTGGGATGGCCTGCTCTTGAGCTTGGAGGAGATGATCCTTGTAAAGCAACTAGATCTCCTGGACCCCTCTTCTTTCCAAGTCCGTATCCCGTGGGATTCTTCCAAACAGTCCTAGGTCTTCTCTCCAGATGTCCAGGGCTGTGATCCTGCTTTGTGTCTTGTTCTCTTCCCTCCAGATCCTGAACTTCACCATTTCATGGTCACCACAGCCAAAGGAAATGCACTCTCCAACTCCCTCAAGAGAAAATCCATTTACTCAGAGGCTGTGTGTGGCTTGTCTATCCACCAGATCTGAAGCTTAGTCTTAGTTCAGGAAGGTGGAGACCAAACAAAACAGCTTTTGTTTCAAGTTCAGACTCCAGATGTCCTGCCAAGGCACTGAAAAAAAGCCACATCATCTGCATGCTCTTGGTCTATGGGCACTGCATTGCTGGTGGCAATTCCTGAGCTAAGCACACCATTCCCAGGACACTGGTCAGTGGCACCAGCCCGGTAACACAGCCTTAGCTGCCAACTGAAATGCTGAACTGGTGATTCAGACCCCTGCCCAGTCTGATCTCAACCCCTAAGCCCAGCTGAAGGTTGCAAAACAGTGTTTGAGGTGGGGACACCACACCTGGGACTTCCACAAAGCGTTTCTATATATTCCCTGTGTCTCCCTGCCAGTGAGCAAGAATAAGCTCCACAGAGGTGGGCCAGTGGTGAAACCAGCTTGTTCTTGCTGGTGTTACAGGATGGTAGTGGTGGAGTTTGGCAAGGTGAACAGAGAGGTGGACTCTTCCAGGAGGTGACAATGATGCAAGCAGATGGTCACAGCTGACAGCCTGAACATCTGACCTTCGTTCCAGGCAGGGGTGTGATGCCCTCTCCTCCTGCCCTGTTGGGACTTTGCCAGGTCCTCACACACAGATCCGTCACGTGTAACACAACCGTGGCCACTTGCAGGACGGTTCCACGGACTACAGGCGGATGTGGATCAGGTTTTAATTTAGAAATGCTGACAGGTAAGGAGCTTAGATCTAGCATCATGGGCAAACATATCTTGTGGATCTTAATTCCCATGGCAGTTTCGAATGCAAAAAAAAAAAAAAAAGAAAAAAAAAATAAAAATAAAAAAGAAGAAACCTTCACTTTCTTCCCTAAGTCCCCTGCTCTCAGAGCTGTATTTAAAAGGCTGGGTTTTAAAAGCTGTATTTAAAAGGTTGGGTTTAAAACTGTCTTTAAAAAACAGATTCCACAAAGTATGTTATTGGTCCACCCAGTGTCAGTCACACAAGATGAAAGGATTGCCATTTTTCACTCCATTGTCTTCTCCCCATTTTTCACTCTGTTGCCTTCTCCATCTTTATTTGTGTAAGAAACCCTCGGGAAGCACGAGGGAGCTGAGTAGATGGGTATTTCTGGTCACTATGTGCCATCCTTGCCCAACCAGTGCTGTGCAGAAGGTCAGCTGAGACTTCAATGTATCCGTCTGGCCTCAAAATCTATTACCTTGTCAGCATTTTTTCTTGCCTCATGCAAGTCCCCTGCTAAAATCAGACCCCAGCTGTGCCTGATGTTGCGCAAAACCCAGGTCCCAGCCTCACAAGCTGTCCTGTGCGTGGTCACAGACAGCTGATGGGGTTGGCAGGGGATTCGTCTCCTGCAGAGCTACATGCAGTGGATCTGAGGTGACATGGAGCTACCTGCAGCAGATCCATGGTGATGCTTTGTCCCCCAGCCGGCCCTGTGTGGTGGCCTCTTTCCCCCTTTGCAACCCCAGGTGCATGTAAGATGCTCTCAGGGACTTGCACAACGATGAAAAGCCCAAACAGGAGCCTAACAACTAGTTTCCCCACTGTGACGTGACCCATGGGTGCAGACACATTCCCACCACCCCAACCACCCTGCTTTGGCACTTCCTCAAGCCTGGGGAGACCACAGAGAGGTGCGGGTGCTGCAAACCAAACCCAGGCATGCCACACAGCTCCACCGCTCACGTGGGTAGAAGCATCACAGGCTTCAAAATCTGCAGGGCAGATCTCTCCCTCCCCTTCCCCAGGACATTGCAGCTCAGATGTAGGATCCTCTTCAGTTTATGGTCTTTTCCTTCTCTGTCGTGGTCTTTGTGAACCCAAGGATTCACTGGTTGCAATACGTTTTGGGCAAAGCCTGGCATCTTGCCCTTGGCTGCACCGCGAGGGGTAGAAATGATGCTGGGAGAGGTGGACAGAGAGCGTCAGCACTGGGAATGGCATCGGTGATGAGATTGCTTTTATAGTGCTCCTCTGCTGTGTTAAAGCACATAACAAAAAAACCAGTCCAAGCTTTTATTTTAAAACAAAATCTATACGTTGGGCTTAGCCAGACCTGAGAGCACCTCTTAATTTTTCTTTAAATAACAAGTTGAGCGCTTGCCAAGACAAGAGGAGGAGAAAAGGGAAAAAATCAAAAGCATCTTCCTAACGTGTTTGGGAAACCGAGAAGTCCCCTATTACACAGTCGTGGTATCAAACAGCCTTTTTCCCCATGCAGATAAAATAATTCCCTAGATCTAATTTTAGACGATTTGCCGTTTTGTGTGGAAGCTTAAAAAAAAATTTAACTGGTGTCTCATGAAAGTCAAATCGAGTTGGGTCTTTTTCTTTCTTTCTTTCTTTCTTTCTTTCTTTCTTTCTTTCTTTCTTTCTTTTTTTTTTTCTTAAAGATGATTTTCCCCTTTAGATTTTAATACATCTTGGTGTTCTCACTAAGTGAAGCCGTGAACAAAGTCCTTCAGTGCAAACTGAGCTCCTCTTTGGCTGCTTTCATGCTGTGCTCAAATATGAGAAGGAAATACATATACATATATATATATATATATATATATGTGCAAGTGTGTGAGCAAGACATACTTAAGAGAGTGGTTTTCTTTTTTCAAATATTAATACGTAACCTGACCCACCTCTACAGTCCACCTCATTATTCATTTTATCCAATTTAGAGGTGGGGAAACCGAGGCACACTGACTGTGCCCACATTATGAGGGATCCTGCTTGCTCAGCTCATGGCCTTTGCACCTTGGCTCTGCCTTTTGGGCTGGATCCTGGTCTCAAAGCACCCTTGACAGGACGAGCACCCTCCAGTGACAAGGTACATGCCTGGACATCTGGGGAGTGTCACGAGGCAGAACTGCTCAATGACACTGGCCCCACACAGGGAAGTCCCCATGGCTCCTGAAGTAATTTGTAAGCAATTGCTGACCAGTCAAGCATTTAAATACTTTGCAGGCTCAATTAAAAGGTTTGAGGGAGTTGCTGGTTTTTGGGTTGTTTTTTCCTAAAAGCCTTTTAAATACCAATAAGAAAGTCTTTATTCATTTCTGCTAGCATGATTGGCAGAGCAAGGATGCTGAAAGCCTGGGGTCATTCAGTGAGCCATTAATCCTGCTGGACATAAGCTTTGTTAGCAAAATTTTCTTCTCCAGCTGGGCGAGATCTGACTGTCACTGAGAGCCTGGTGGAGTCAGACCCACCTTTGGTCTCAAGCTGGGGCAGCAAGCATTAAGGTCATCAGCACAACACCAAGTTGGGCATATCTTTATCTCTCCCTGTGAGAAACAGCATAGAGCCAAGACACGAGGGCTTTGTGACAGCAGTTTCTCTTTGCTGGGCATTTTCTTCTCTCTTCAAGCACTGTTGCCCTCTCCGTTCAGTAAAACACAAAGATCTGGGCAAGTCTTGGCTGATGACAGAGGAGAGGTGCTTTGAAGAGTCCGGAAGATGGGCAGCGGTCTTCCAGTTGCTGGTTTAGCTGGCCCCATGAATTTGGGTCTTTCCAGTGACTGCTTCAGCTTTCCTTCCAGACTGTTAGATCCACAGGGGATATTTCATCTGCAGCATCACGTGTATTTCACTCTGTGTTTAACCCCCTGGCTTCATGGAAACCAAAAACTGAAGTGCTGCAGCTCTCAGTGGCTGCCTACCACAGGCAGAAGGCAGGACACGCTGTGTGATGGCTCATGCCGCTGAGGTCCTTGCAGCAGCCAAGACGTTCTTGGCTGGCCAGTCATCTCCTGGGCTGGAGAGGAAGGCAAAGTCTCCCCACATCCCTGCCAATCTGCCCTGGTGAGCGAGGTTGCTCCTCCGGCCCCCTCCTGGGATCGGTCAGTCTCTGAGCACCCGCCAAGTGGTGGGAGGATGCCCTGAGTTCACCTTCGCTTCCTCTCCACGACATCATATTTCCCACTTGGGCTCGTTTCTTGCACTTCTGGCAGTTTTGGAGCATCTTTAGGAAAGGCAAAGCTTATTTTTTCCCCTCCGCCACTCTTCACCACTGCCATCATCCCAGTCAGTCCAGGATGCTGTCCATAGCAATACTCATCATTGTCAATACTGTCTTTGATGGCTGGGTTCGCCAGGGTCAATATGGTCAGAATTCACCCCAGAATATTTTACAGCAGTTGTTACAGATAAAATCAATCAATCCATGAATGACTCATTACCAGCAAGCATGGGTTGGGCCTTCTGCATCCCATTGCAGTGTGAGATTGTGGGATAAATTCATTTTGCCGTTTTCTTGCCCCGCCTCGTTCCACCTTTACTCCCCGCCTCCCTCTCAAAAGTTCGTATTTCCCATCCCAAGCCTTGGAAGGTGCCTCTAATGAGCCAGCTGGGCTCCATAAGCTCTTAAGCAGCTCTGGACATGCCCACGTCACAGAAGCCATCTCTGTGATAGCAGAGGTGAGCAGGACAGATTTTCAGAGGAGCTCATCTTCCACCGAGATGCTCCAAGGCTTGGGCAGACGTTGGATTAGGTGCTTATTATCCTCCCCCAGTTATAGCAACGCATAATCCAGGGATGATGCTTTTGACAGGCAGAGATGAGCGAGGAGACCCATCCCTCCTGCCACTAAGGCGCTTCCAGCAGCTCTGTAGCCAGCCAGGCTCCCCATCATCCATCGGGGTGCTACCCCAACTCTGCCCTGGGTTTAGCTTGCTTTGGTGAGGTTCTCAAGGGTCTGTACCCTTGCTGCTGCTGGACCATCTCCCTAGCCTTCAGCTGGAGATAATAAGCCCCTTTGACCCCCCCATCAGATTTGTGAAAGGGTTTCCAGTGGGACCAGAGCGTTTCCAGCAGAGACAAACAGGAGGGACCACATCTAGGCACCCTTATCTCTCATCCCTGGGGACGGTGGCTTTGGGACACAGCAGCAGGCCAGCAGCTCCTCGGATTTTTCCTCTAGTGCAGCAACTGACTTGGCACTTTTGCATCTGTGTACTAACGAAGCAGTGATTAATTTCACTGGGCCACGCTGGGATCTTATTAAAGAGAGAGCAAGCACATCCTGAACCTGTCCCCGACTCTCCTAGAGCAGGGCTGGGCTCTCTTCTCTCCCCCCTCCTTGCTTTTCCACTCTGCCTTCTCTCTCCTACTAAATTAATCTCCATTGCTCCAAAGGTCTCTCTCGCACACACCGCTGACCCAAGCTCAAATTGATTTTTTTCCCTTACCCCTCACCCCCTGCTGTTTTCTGCCAGCAAAGCAGAGAGAGGATTTTTTTTTTACTAGTATTATTTTTATTTTTTATTTTTGGAGGTACTAAACTTTGACCTTCCGGGCTCTGGAAAAAAAATAATTTAGAAGTGAAAACTAATTATTTCAATGCAGGAAAGTGGGGAAGGAGCCTGGAGGGTGGGGGCCCTTTTTACTGACTGCTTAAGGGGTGAAGTTATCAAGCCAGCTGCTGGGGTTTCATTCTTTCTTGGTTGCTCCCTGCCCGCCCCGATTCAGCTGTGGATTTGGGTCATTTATTTGTTCTGTTACAGACAGATCAGGGCAGCAGTGTCCTGTCCTGTGGCTCTAAGGTGTTATGATGGTCCTGGTTTTGGTACCCTTCAAATTCACCCTCTTTGGTGCATATGTCGTGATTTTGAGCCGAGGAGCCAGGCACAATGCACTGAATTACAATGATGCTGATTCCGGTGCCTTGGGATAGAGCCTGCCTCTCTCCCCCACTTTCCATCTCTCATTAGCAAAGAGGGCCCTTGCAATTAGGTCATCAGCCTGGGACCTGGGGATCTGCTGCGTGCCAGTCTCGGAGCTACCCGGGAGAAGTTGCTGCCAAGACTCAGCACCATCTGCAATCCCGGTGCTGGTCGATTTATCGGCTCAATGGAGCTGGTTTCTTACCGCATCCCTCCCTAGCACCCCACTTCACTGGGGGCTTCTTCATGTGGCCAAGAGAGAAAAAGCTCCCTTCAAGCAGAGATGCTTGGACATTGCTATTCAAATCCTCTTGCTGACAAAGAAGGAGGGTACCTTGGCAAGTGCCTACTTTTGATGAAGTTTTTCAGGTCTCCAGAAAGAACCGGCAGTGGAAATGTTTCCTGCAAGAGGAAACCAAAAGCTCACACGTCTTTGTGACAAAGACATTTAAAGTTTTCTATGAAAGAAGAAATCTTCATTCTGACGTGCGGCAGGATGGTGGGGATGAGAGCTGGTCAGTCTCCATTTTCAATCCTCCGCATAGAGGAGAATTCACTGGCAGAGGCAGCAAACGCCTGCATGAAGGAGAAGGAAATATAATTATTAGCCCTGTTCAATAAGTTATGGCTGAATTAGGCAAAGAGCAGGTTCATGGTGTATAAGAAAATCCACAGGACAGAGGGAAGAAGAACTGGGCATGGGAAGGGGAGCTGCAGTGCCGTGGTTATGTTGGTTAGGGTGTTTCTGATGACCTAACACCGCTACCAGCCTGAAGGGGATGGCTTTGCTGATGGGGCAAAGCTATTGGTGGTACACAAGTTGGAGGAAGCCCTGCAAGGGCCTTGTCCTGGTGCATTGGGGCACCTGAAATGCAGGGTGTCCCTACAGCACTGGCCAACAACTCCTTCACTCTCCTCGGGTGTACGTTGTCTGCTAAGGGCAGGCACAGACTGGTGGGTGCAGGGAGCAGGAGGAAGGAGGAAAATCAAGGCGTGACTGATCCACTGGTCTTCACCTTGGGGTTGAGGCACCAGGGAGTTTTGTCTCCTGGGAAGTTGGAAAGGGATAGAGGGATGGATGGGGAAGCTCAGGTCACTCAGCTCAGCTTCTCCTGGCTTGCTTTGTCAGCACGGCTGCATCTGCCCTACAAGTGTCCTCCCATGAATTCCCCATCTGTTGTGGGGTCAGGTGTAGCACAGTGGGTGCTGGATCCTCCCTCTCTCCTCTTCCTCCCACTTCTGAGCCTAGAGATGCTGCAGGAACATGTCCCATGGAGGAGCACACGGGAGCTTTGCTTTACTTCTGCACTGGGTAAAACATACCACTTGCCATGGCAGGGCCTCTTCCCTCCGTGCACAGCAGCCCCATAAGGAGTCTGCAGGCTGCTCCTGGGCATGCAGACAGGATGTTCTGGAGCCTGTTACATGCAATGAGATGACCATTGTCAGCCCTGTGCATGAAACAGTTGACTCACCTTGGCCAAAGAACAGAGGAAAATATGTGTCCATCTCTACTGGCCCTATGGGTCCTTCTTCTCGTTCCAGTGCTTGGGAAGGAGATGGTCATGCTCTTGGCAGATGCACTGAGGGCAATGTTAGTTAAACCTCATCAAGGCCCGAGGGTAATTGTGCAGATGAGGGTCATTTTGCTCTTCCTTGGTACAAGTGGGTCTGAAAAATGGGTGGAAAAGTTTGAAAGCCTGGCCTGATCATGTTGCAGACAGGAGCTCTGGGAGCAGCATCCCGGCTCTCTGCAGTGGAACTCCTCCCTGACAGGGACAGGACAGTCAGCCTCCTTCCAAGGGTCAACCTGGTGTTGGATTTCAGCTCCAGGGCCCAGGTGGGGAAGCTGGCCCCAAAATGCCTCGGTGCACGAGCGCAGCCAACGCACCAAGTCAGCAGCTTGGGAACTGGCTCCTCAGCAGCTTCTGGGGGACGTCTCAAGGACGATGCTCCTGCAGAGGCCACATGGGGCTGGGATGCCAGGATGCCACACACAGCGTGGTGTGGCGAGTGTGTGGCAGGGGTGGAGCGGAAGGAAAAGGGCAAGCAAGAAGTGCAAGGATTTTGGGGTGGACTCGTCCCTGCATCTGGTATAGGAGCAAATCTGGGATAGGTGGGTGCTGGACAAATGTACCCTCTGCAAGTGTCTCGGGGTCATCTGTCCATCAGACAATTTGCCTTCCTGCTGAGGAGCACCTTGGTCAGGGATCGAGAGGTTCAGGACACCCCTTACCATGCCCGTAAAGCAGGACTTCTGGGGACAGCCTCTGCTCCAGGGAATCCCAGTGCTCTTGCAAAAGCAGAGAAAGAAGTGACCTTCAGGAGGGAGACAGAGGTGACTGACCCATCATACAGAGACTCTGAGGCACCAGGGAGCATCACACATGGATCACCAGAGTCCCAGCCTGGTGCATGAGCAGATGGGGAAGCAAAAGGCACCAGGCTGATCCCAGGCAGCGCTGCTATCCTCGACAGGAAGATTTGCACTTCTATTGCTGAGCACTAAAGCTCTGGCGCTGTGATGTTGTCAAAGACAAAGACAGTCCAACAGGAGAATGAGACTGGACTTTCTAGATGTCGAAAACATCCCAAATTCCAGACTCCTTTCTAGACTCAAATGCAGCCAAAACAGGATTTCCTCCCCCCCTGAAAATCATAGAAAAACGTTTCTTGGTCTTCTTGGACACCAGAAGTGATATTCACGGCTTCTCTAGCTTTCTTCCTCTAAAGAGGTCTCATGTGGTCTGGAGGGGCTTTGCTCCTTGCACCCCACCAGAATCACGTCCCAGCCGCCTCCATCTTGCAGCAGCCCACGAGCAAGTACAGGAGGCCAGGGATAAGAGAAAGGAAGATATGGGGAGCAGCAGGGATGGGGTCAGCCATTCTCTGAGCTGTGTAAAGGTCCTTGCTTGGTGCTGGAAGAAACCAGCTCCTTCTCCTATGGTTCTTTACTGTTGGCACTTCACAGCCAGGAGGTCAGTGGTGTCAGAAAAGGGTTGAAGCATCCAGAAAGGAAATGCTTTGGGGGCTCATCTGCAGGGTGAAACATATCTAGGTGGTTACGTTGTGTCCTCAGAGGCTGCTCGGGTTTCTTCTGCTTTGTTGTGCAAAACAGCCTGGTGTTGGATGGCAGGGGAAGGGAGAGGTGGTAGCTGGGGAGGATGTTTCCCAGCAGAGCTGCTGGGGGGGACATGTCCAGCTTCTGACCAATATGGGGATACAAATGCCCGTGTACTGTTGGCCCACAAATCAGGGGATCCAGGAGCCAGCAGGGGAGTCTGTAGGGCAGGATGGAGGATAAGAGCCTCCCATGGGGCATGGTGGAGCTGGAGGAATGGGTGTCACGGTCAGTGGCTGACATGCATCAGGTCCTTTGGGATGCATCCACACCACAGCCACGTGTATCAGTATAGGCCGTGTCCAGCTGCCCTGGACTGGTGCAAAAATAGACACAGCCCCATTACCAGAGCCTTCAGAGAGGCTGGACGATGGTAGGAAGGCAGTCGGTCATGCAAGGTTAGAGCCAGCCCAGGCACACCAGGGTGATGCTGCAATCCTGGCAGATACATTGGAGTAGGCAGGACCATCGCCTGCCCGTTTGCCCACGTCTCTGCTGCGCGTTGCAGCCAGGGCTGAAGGGAGCACACGGCTGATTGCCCCCACAGCATGTGAAGAGCAGTGGGATTTTGGGGTGGGGGTCCCTAGGTGTCAAGGCAAGGCTTTCCCATTCCTTAGCAGAGCAGCTCGGTTCAAGTTGATGGGATCCAATCAGTTGCCCTCAGCATGTGCAGAAAGGAGAAACAAAAGGGAAAAAAAAAAAAAACAAAAACCAAACCAACACACCCAACAACACGTTTACTCAGATGAAACATTTATATACCCATTTGATCTTGGAAATGTAATTACTGCCGCTTGCCCATTGATCGCAGTGAGGCGTATTGACCAGCCCCGGTGCTCGTGGAGTCCTTATCCAACTCCACTAAGATACGTATTGCTGAGGCCAAGTCCAGAGCCAACTCTGCCCATGGCTCCAGCCCCTTACGGTAACCCCACCTTGATGTGCATCACCCTAGGGACAGCAAATGCCTTTTTGCTCTCAAAAAGGATGGTTTTAGGACGTGGTGTTGGTTTTTTTTTTTGCATCACCAGCTTGGCTCCCCTGGGGCCCAGATGAATTAAACCTGCATCTCCTTGGGACAGGAGGGTCTGGGATGAGCCTTGTTGTGAAGCTGCTCAGCTGGAACCAGGTCAGGAGCTGGGGTGATGCAGAATGGCCAGTAAACAGCATGGGGTGCCAAATGGAGAAGCTGGGACCACTGGGCACCTGGGCTTTCCATCTGATGAGAAGATGCGTATTGCTCTGGTCCCAAGCATTCAGGAAACACCAGCCTTCCTGAGGGCCACCCATGTACATATGGCATCTGCAAACGCACACGGGGATCCCACGCATGAGGATGCGTGTGGGACAGCTCTCTCGTGGGCACCCATGCTTTTAGGACAAGTGGAGGCATCACACCCCCATGTGCCTCCACCTCCTACCCACCACCAGCAGCCCTGTCGGGTTTGTGCCCATTCTGCTGAGCTGGTTGCACTTGCAGCTGCGTGTTGGCAGGGAGAGCAGCAAGCTCACGTGAGCAGAAGGTGCTCGCTTCCCTCTGGACATATGGGTGCATCATTTTCCTTGGGTTTAGGATGGAAAAACCCAGAATGAATTCACAAAACTCCCCTGCCCCAAGGCAGCCATCGCTTCTGCACTGACCTCTGTAAGCGCTCAGCTGCCCAAGGCTGAATGTGCACACGCACGCACACACCCGGCATGCACCGCCCTCCGTGCAAAGTCACGGTGCAATCATAAACAGGGGAAACCCCTCTGATTTCAGCCTCAAAAACCCCAGAGTGGGTCAGATCAGCCGCTTTTTGCAGCCTGTTTGCACTAGTGAAGTAGTTTGTAAATTCGGTAATAAGAGCATGAAAATCTACAGTGTTAATGCAAGTGGTGTTTTCTCTCGTTCATGTTTATTTTTGTTGAAATTCTCCGTGTTTTCAATGAGAAAATGAAAATGCAAAGTCTCAACTCCCAAGTTTTTGATAAATGAAAACACTTTTTGAAGCCAGTTTGATAGTTTTTAACAAACATACCTAAATAATACCTAGAAGCGGTCAGTGGGATTTGGATTTTTAAATAACACCATCCAAACACCACTTTTTTCTGGAAACTTTTCATAAGTAACGAACTCTGTTTCCCAACTTCTTCTTCTTCAGGTGAAGGTTTATGCAAGCTCCAGAGGGTTTTCACCTTTTTTTTCCCTTTTCCTTTCTCTCTTTTGTCTTCAAAAAAATAATAATCTTTTCATTTAATATTTCTGAAGGAAACCTACCGTTAATCTGTCCAAATGCCGCAAGTAAGGGCCGCCCAGTGTGTGGTAACAGCCATCTACCTTACAGCAATAATGCCGCAAATGGATCCCTGAGGGGAGGTGAAAATCCTGATATACTATCGGCCACGGATCTCTTTCAGCGGAGACGTAACCGCTTTACAACCAGGTAGGATTGTGGAGAAAGGAGGGGATCAAACTGGAAAGGGATGAGCATGGGAATGAATGCATTGCTACTCCATAAATACAGGACTGGGGCAGGTGCCCAGGACCTCTCTGGCTGTGGGTTTTTGGGATTGCAGGAATATGAGTGGTGGCACATGTACAGTGACGTTGGGGAGATACCATCCAGTCTCTTCTGGCTTAAATCCACGCAACTTTGGCCATGCCACAAAAATCCCTCCTGGTTTCCACCAGTGAGCCTTGCATTAAGCGGGGATGGGCACAAAGACAAGACCCCACAGGGAAGGCTCAGATGGAGGATAACATGAGTGGGGTTGCTAACGGGGAGAGGGCAGGACGCTGAGGTTCATTTCCTAGGAGAACTCCCCCAAAAAAGTCCCTCTTCTGCTGCTGGACGCTTTGGGAAAGTGGGTTCATCCCTACCCCGCACCTCAGTTGCAGAAAGGGATTCACACCGCTGGCCCTTGGCAGCGGTCCTGCAGGACACGGAGCTGTGTGGCACATGCTCTGCAGATGCTTCTGGTCTCTGAAGTCCTGAATTTGCCCCCTCTGAAGCTGCTCCCAAAGCAAGGCAGCCCCATGGGGGGCACATGAGGAGGTCCGAGGGTGTGCAGGTCTCTAGGACCATTCCTGGTCATCACCACTCTGTTGAGCTGGACCTCTCTGGTCTTACATTCCCTGGTCTGGGTCTTGCACAGGCACTTTATGCTCTCAGGACACAGAGAGATGAGGAAAGGGTTAAGAGGACTGAGGGCTGCTCAGGCCTCCCTGCTGTGGGGCTGGCAGCCCCCCACCTTGGTCTCAGGGTGGAGAGGAGGGCTGCAGGTTAAGGACACCCCAGGGAAGGCTGCCTCGCATGCAGCCCATTTCTAGAGGCTTTTTCCAAGCCGTGCTTTATTTACCTGTTCAATATCAGAGAGCAATTCCCACTGCAGCCTTAACATTACACGCTACAAAGTGCTAACTCCGCAAAACACGGCTTCCTCTTAAAGGAGCACATGCCGTAACACCCTGCACCCCGCCGGCACGTGGGGCACCCACGCACCCCCGAAAATGCCCCACAAGGGGCCTGTAGGCTACACAAGAGTATCTGCAAATGGGTTTGCACACACAGCATCTTCCCATATGGGCACAAATAGAGTGCATTTGCACGCTCGGAGGTGGATGGCAGTCCCACGTGCATGCCTGCAGCAAAGCTCTGTTCGTGGCACGTTGCAAGCATGCACCGTGCACACACACACAGAGCTGGAGGGGAATTTGCTCCGAGGCTGCCTGGAATTTGCTCAGATGCTGCTGGGGGCTCCAGCATGCTCGTCCTATGCCCATCTGGCTCTGAACCTGTCCCCTGGAGGCTATGCAGGGAGGTATGGAAATAGGAACCC
Organism: Mycteria americana; assembly: GCF_035582795.1. Classification (NCBI taxonomy): domain Eukaryota; kingdom Metazoa; phylum Chordata; class Aves; order Ciconiiformes; family Ciconiidae; genus Mycteria; species Mycteria americana. The sequence goes on along the minus strand of NC_134366.1, from coordinate 174,028,345 downwards.
ACTACAGCAACAGAGTGCAAGGGAACAGCAGAAGACAACACAGGAAGGGGCAAAGAGATGCGTCCCAGAGCTCTGTGTGTTGCTATTTTTTTTTTTTTCAGTGGGGTCTGGGTGAGCTCCAGGGAGAAACGGGGCTGAGAAATCACTGCCAGGATGAGAAGCCGCTACAGGGTGGAGAGTCCTGTGCAGCACCTTGCCACCAGCAATGTGCCTGTGACCCATGAGGGAGAGACAGGTCTCAAAAGACCTTGCTGAGCCACGGGTTCCCCTTGGTGCATCAGCCTCAGAGCCCACGGGCAGCACAGGAGGCCTTGAGCTACCAGCGGGTCCCATTTGCAGCGTGACACCCCTATCCCTCCCCAGCCCACTAATTTGCACTGCTCTTGACTGCATCCGCTGTGGTACTGGCTCGTGCGAAATCCCATCTCCATGCCCACTGTCAGCCTCGGTCATGCCCCAAGGTAGGGAGGAGGATGGAGGCTCAGGGGCATCACAAGCTGTGATCGCTCGCTGCAGCCCTGTCCTCAAACAAGTGTCTCTCCCTGGGAACAGGGATATTGCCCAGGGTTTTCTGGTACAGAGGAGGTCCTGGAGTCCCCCCTGCCCGCTGGTGACAGATGTGCTCATCTGCTGGTGGCTCGTGCTGCCGGTGGCTCCCCTCCTTGTGCCGGGGTGATGAATGGATTTACCCTGCATGAAATTGCTGGCAGCAGCTCGGCCGATTCATCAGCTGCTCCTTGCTCACCACTTTTCAGTTCCCCAGGTGAGCTTGTATCCACAGCCTTTCCCTGAGGCTCAGAAAGCCTGGGGACGGGGACAGGGACAGGGACAGGGACAGGAGGAGCTGGGGTCCAGGGGAGCAGGGACATCCTGGTGGGGTTCACCCCCTGGGCTCCCCAGGGTTTGGCATGTGGTTTCAGTGCTTGCAAATCAATCAGAAAGCATCTTCATGTCCATATTTTTAATTCCGGATTTTTAATTTGAAACTCTACCGTGTTTCAGCCCAGTTGTGTGATGGGTCTTGTCCCCTTGGAGAGCCTGATCCGAGGGGGGGGTCAGCTCTGCCCTCCATCCCCAAGGCTGACAGAGAGGGATGGGGAGACAGGCTGTGGGGTGGTGGAGAGGGACAGTGGGGCCAGGGAGAGGCGACGGGTCGGGGATCATGCTGGGGAGCTGCTCCCTGCCTTGAGCTCGTGCCTGTGCTTGGCAGAGCCCGACTCCGTGGAGCCCGAGGATTAATGCTTGTCCTTGCATTTCCGATGGAAACCTGTCTGCTCTGGAGGAGCCGGCTTGCCTGGTACTTTTCCTGCTAGCCTGGATGCTGGGACAGGGAAAACGCTCCCTGGGAGGATGCTGCAAGGAGATGGGGAAGGTGGTGGGGCTCCAGCCAAGGCTGGTCTTGGGTTGTCCTCATGGCATGGGGCAGCAGCTATGGATGTCAGCGCAGTGTGGACGTTGACCTGGATTTGGATGGGGACGTTCATTCAAAGGGATGGGGAGGTTTAGCAGTAGGGTTGAAACCTGCAGCCACAGCCAGGAGAAACATGAAATAAGTCAGGTCCTGCTAAATCGTCGATGCCCAAACCCCCAGCCAGGGCTTGAGGATATCATAAATGCCTCCACCAAAGGGATGTGCTGATTCACTGCCATAGGTTTCAGCTCAGCTGAAATCTTTTCCCTTCTCCTCTTGCCCTAGACGTGCATTCAGATGCTGCCTGCCAGGGCTGGGAGCTGTTTCTTTCTCACCTGCAGCAGCAGAAGGGAAGGAAGAACAAGGACAGGACAAAAGGAAGATTACAGCTCATGGACCAAGGATTGCACAAAGTCCCAGCCCAGCTGTGAGCAAAGACTCTCCTGTTCCCTGTGGGTGAGGTTTAAAAGACCAACTGGGCAGCTCTAACAGCTCACAAGGAGCATCCTGGTGCCTCAGCAAGGGTGTCCCTGGTGAGGGCACCCACGCAAACATCGCTCTTTGCCACCATAGCTCGGTGTTGGGGCTCAATCAATAGCTCTGGATATAAAGAGCCGCAGCAGCAGCAGCGGCGTGGGCTTGGGCAGGGTAATGGATGGGAAAAGCCGGTTCACCGAGAGATACAAAAAAAAAAAAAAGAAAGAAAAAAATCAATGGGCAGGATTGAGATGACATCATATCGCCATTATTATATCATCAACCCCGCGCTGCTGATTTATCACTCGGGTAATCACTCTCCTTCCGCACCCGCTGGCCTCGGCTTGGCGTCTCCTGTCCTACTTACACCAGAGCTCTCAAAAAGCAGTTCTTGGGTGAAAAAGCAGAGACCAGGGCCATTACGGGCCCTGTGACATCCCTCTGGTCTCTTCATCCTCTACAGGTGTCCCCAGAGGGATCTGGGGAAAACAGCACCGCTGGTTCTTCACGATTTGCCTTTTCACCAGGGCACGCTGGTGCATCCTTTGGGGATGAGCCTTTGCTCGAAGGCTTCCTGAGCCTGTGCTAATCTCTTCGCTCTAATCATGTTTTCATCGTTTGCCTTTCTTTCTGAGAAAGGATACGTGGAAAGCAGAGCCCAGTCCCCTTTGAATAGCGAGATCCTTGGTGGGGGGATCAAAAACCTTCTTTCAAATCTTCTGATGCATCATCTGTTATACCTGTCCTGTACCAGGAGAGAATTTCAGCTTGTTGACTTTCCCACTTTCCCAGCCTCCTTTCCCATCCCTTTCTGTTGAGTTTTGGTGGCGATAACATCAGCATGGCACAACACGTGCAGCATTTCACTGTGAATATGGAAGGGAAAAGGCCACGGTGATGATGCCACCTCCAGCTACAGTTTTCTCTTAAATCACAGAAATAATCATGTTGGCCTCAGTCTGATTTAAGTAAAAGACCCCCCCCAAAAAAAGTCAGGAGAAAGTAAACACACCCCAAATCAGATAATTAAGAAGTTCAAGTCTCTGTAGAAATATTAGCTTAGTAGCATTACACATGTATGGCAATTTTTAATGGCTGTTCAAGCAATTTAATATGCACTTTAATATATCCGTGTTCTCCACAATATAGGGCCTAGGCAGGAAGGCTGATTTCGGCTCAGCAAGGATTAAATGATTTGGTTATATCGCATAAGCAGCTGAGGAAACGCCACCTCCCAGCCCTCAACCTGGCGATTAGAGGAGATAAGGGCAGCAGCAGACCCAGCCCAGCCAGCTGACCCCACGTGCCTCAGTTTCCCCTCTCTGTAGAACAGATTGCTCCAAGGAAGCAACAGCACGAGAGTTTTGGGGATCTGTCTGCAGGGCCAAGCCAACTAGACATGGGAAAAGCCAAATTTTCATGCAGGGCTGAACTGAGTCTAAGCAAAGCATCCCTCCAGAGTCCTTGCAAGCCATGTAACCCTCCTCCCTTTTTTTCACAGAGCCCAGGAGCACCCTCTCAGCCTGACTGGCCGTTCCCACTGGGGGAACAGGCACTGAACCCCTCAACCCTCCCAGTCCCACCACCTGCTATTAACTTTTGAGCTTTGCCAGGCAGTGACTCACTGGTTTTGCTCACATCCTACTATAGCCTTGCTGTAGCCATCGCTTTCCCTCTGCTGCTAATTTTGTTGCCTTGTTAGTGGTGAAAACAAAACTGTGGCAATCATCATGTTCGTTTTGGCAGAACTGATTCCCCGCGAAGCCCCTCTGCCTTTTTTATTGCTGTGCTCCTGCCACGGGAACAGCCCCCCTGCCTCGCCGTTAAACCTGAGTTCATTATCTGATCCCCAAAGCTCGGCACGCCAGGGTTGCAGCAGTGTTGAGGCCGTACAATCTCATTGCACCTGACTCCCCTCCAGGCTGTGCAGTATCCAGATGTGCAGGGCTCAGCTTTCAGCTGTGCTGGATTTGGTATCCAGCTGTGCCAGGCTCCAGATCCCTATGCAGAGCTCAGTATCCAGCTGGGCAAGGCTCTTGATCCCTGTATAGGACTCAGCGTCAGCCCACGCAGAGCTCAGCATCAGGCTGAGCAGCATCCATATGTGCAGAGCTCAGCATCCAGATGTGCTGGATTCACTGTCCAGCTGTACCAGGCTCCTCATGCCTGTGTAAGACTCAGCACCAGCCCATGCACAGCTCAGAATCAGGCCTCACAGCATCCAGATGTGCAGAGCGCAGTATCCAGCTGTGCCAGCGTCATATCCAGCTATGCAAGGCTCCTCATCCCATCAACGTCCAGCTGTGCAGCATCCAGGTGTGCAGAGCATCAGGGCACAGCATGCAGCTTGCAGGATTCAGCATCCAGCTGTGCAGGGCTCAGCACCAGGCTGCCCTGGGGCATCCTGGCCATGCGGGGGAATGGGCTTGGATGTACGTTGGACGTCCCCACCAAGGCAGGAGTCCAGAGAGAGGCAGAGACGATTCACAGCCGGTGGCTGACCGCAGGGACTCGCTCCAGGGAAAGGGCAGGGAAAGTTTTGGCAGAATGGAAATGTTTCATCACCGAGATATCATCAGGCTGAGATCTTTCCTTGGGGAAATTTTTTTTAACAAAACATTTCCAATGAGCATTTCCTTGTCTGAAAGAGTTACCTGCATATTATGGGGGGGGGTGGGGGGGGCGTAGTTTGGTTTTCTTTCAAAAAGCAGAGGGCCTTATGTTCCTGGATATTGTGGCATGAGCGGTGCTGCACATCAATGTATTCATTGACTCTGGTTGCAGCATCCGCGTGTCTCCTCTTGGCACCTTGCAGCATTGCCAAGGGGTTAATGAGGGACGCAGGGGAGGCAGAAGGGACCTTTGAGACCCCGCCAACTTGCTGCCTGGGTGCCGGCAGCCTGGCCCATGCTCCCCAGCTGAGCTGGTGGCCGGAGATGGCAGATGCCACCACCCTGCCCTGCCACATGGCTCTGGAGGCAGCAATTTCCCCGGGGCTTGGCAGCGCAAGGTTATGGACTCTCTGATTTTTAATTAATGCGATTGACTCGGTGCGTGTTGGGAAAGGGGAGGGACGGGGACGGGAAATTGTCCCTTCGAGGGACAAACCCTGACAACCTTGTCATCCCCAATTAGCGGGTAATTACCTCAATGACGTACATCTTTATTAATCCAATTAATAGAGCGGGTGGCGTGACCTCGGCAGATCTGCTGACTCAGGGTGATGCTCGCCAGGAGGGGACGTGGGAAGGGGGTGGAGGAAGGAGTGAATTCCTCCTCTCCTGACCCCTCTTCTTCATCACTAATTAGAGTGGCTGTTTGCGAGCCCACATGCTGGCATGGTTCAAGCAGACAGGGATGTCTCCCAGCCTGATCCCAACTGTTTCCTCTTTCGTTCCTCCTTTCCCTATCTGCCGTCCATCTGCCTTCTTGTCTGTTTGTCCCCTGATTCATCCATCTTCCAACAGACACTTCTTCAGGGAGAAATGATCCTATCTCAGCATGTCTAGCCCCAAATGGTAGTGATCCAGGACATGGGGATATCTCCCAGCCTGGAGCATTGGGCTCATTCCTGGTGACTTCTTTAAAGGTCTGCAAAGGTCTCAATGTACAAAGCTTCCCTGGATGGAGAAAAGCTCTGTGCTGGATGACAGGATAGATGGAGAGATAGATGGATGGACAGATGGATCAATGGAAGGGTAGAGAGGTGGATAGATATATAGATAGACTTATAGGTAGATGGATAGACGGATGGGTAGATAGGTGGATAGATGGACTAGTAGATAGATGAATAGGTGGATGGACAGATGGATGGATAGACTTACTGATGGATAGGTAGATGGATGGATGGATAGATAAATAGGTAGGTAGATAGGTGGATAGATAGACTGATAGAGGTGAATGAATAGATGAATGGATGGATAGATGAATGGATATTGATGGGGCTGGGGCAAAAAGATTGATGATGCCAATGTGTATGTGTATGTGTACGTATATGTGTATGTATATGGGACCAAGTGTCTAGGAACCTGTGGGGATAGCTGGATGGACCGATGGGTGACTGGAGGGCCATCTGCAGGTCAGACGGGTGGGGAGCAGTCAGATCAATCGCCCAGGCCATACCTCTGGTGAGGCCACCGCGGAGCACGGGCAGCTGATGTTGCCCAGTATGGGTGGCGGTGCTGCCTGCACATGCTGATGGGCTTCGTGGACCATAGCTGCTTGTCCTGGCCGATTGCAAAGGGGACATCCCTTTGCAAGGCCAGAGGGGATGCATCACAAACAGGGGGTGCCTCCTCCCTCAGGGTTCTGGTGGTCTCCCCCAGGGAGGGGACACCAGTCCCCCATCCCCAGCTCCACCAGCTTGGGTGGGATTTGCTGCTGGGCACTAACCAGGCAGGGCAGGAGCCGGGGAAGGTGGAGAGAGCTCTTTTTTTTTTCATAGCTCTCTTGTGGAGCGACCTCTCCTCTCTCTTTCCCCACAGATGGAGCCTCAATTAAATTCGGAAATACATTTTTTAATAGGACTTTCACCTCAGCTCCCTCCCGGGCTATTAAAGCCATTATGGCAGAGTTAAGTAAAGAACTAGCAGCCAGGCAATAAGCTTGAGAGCCTCTGTTGCTGTCATCATATGTTTATGGCCCAGGCAATGTTTGCTTTATTAAAGATTCAGGAGCCATTTCTGAACGGCTCAGTTCTGTCCTTCCCATTAAAGACCGGGCCCTGGCGAAGGAGGACCTTTGTGAGTGCAGGGAAAAAGAGGGCGACTGCTCCCAAGATGGGAAAAAAATAGGATGAGCTTGTTGGGAGAGTCTGGGGGCATGGCAAGGAGTCCCTCCATGGCAGGAGAGAAAGAGGGAAAAGGCAGAGCAGGGAGATGCACCCCACAGCACTGCTTTGCATTTATTGCCCTTGGGTGCTGCAGAGAAGGGCCCCTCCCTACACTGCAGAGTTTATTTGCCCCTGGTCCCCAGGAGTTGAGCAGGACCCACAGCTCCTGGAGGGTCATGCAGGCTGCTGGCTTGGCTCAATGCAAGGGCGCATCCCTGCCCGGCCCAGCCGCTGCATCCAGCCATGAGGAGCAAGGTCACACCAGCTAAGCTTGCTCTGAGCCATGAGGGATCCCCACTGACTACCAGGACCCTGAAAGCCCCCTTTCCCCACAGCATGACCCCCTTGCTCCATAGCATGACCCCCATTGCCCCATAGCATGACCGTCTTGCCCTGTAGCATGTCTACCTTGCTCTATAGCATGACCCTCTTGCTCAATAGCTTGACCCCCTTATGCTATAGCATGACGTCCTTGCCCAACAGCATGGTCCCCTTGCTCCATAGCATGACACACTTGCCTCCTAGCGTGATCTTTTTGCTCCACCCTCCTTTATCGCAACCCTCCTTCATCACAGCATGACCTCCTTGCCCTGTAGCATGTCCACCTTGCTCTATAACATGACCCTCCTTCATGACAACATGACCTCCTTGCCCCATAGCATGTCCACCTTGCTCTATAACATGACCTTTCTTCATCACAACATGACCTCCTTGCCCCATAGCATGGCCATCTTGACCTCATTGCTTGGTGTAGACCCAGACTGGCCTCCCAGTTCATCCTGCAGCCTGTAAAAGTCCTACATCCCTGGTCTGGCCTCAGTCTCCTATGCCAGTGGAGCCTGTGCTGCAGTGGAAACTTGCCCATCTTTCGTTGCTGCTATTGCAAAGAGACCGTCAGAGGCAGCTCCTCATATGAGGATGCAAATCCCGAAGCGGGGCAGCTTTGTAAAAAATTGTGCAGATTAAAATAAGGAAGGCGGGGCTGTGTGAAAGCTAGTAGCTTAGAAAAGGTGACCCATAATGTCTCAGGACAAGCTCTGCAGATGAATCCACTAGAGGACCAGCATCCTCCCCCATCCTCCTTTGGACTACAGAGCACAGACCCTTCAGAAACACTCATGTCCCACAGAAAACAGGGCACAAGGGAGCGAAGGAGGTTTCCTTTCCACCCCTGCCCCACTGCCAAACCAGGTCCACCTTGAGCCAGGTCTAACCCACTCCCACACAGGAGACGCTTGCTCCCATGCATGGGAAGGTGGCTGAGCACTCCCCAAGGACCACATGGGGATGGAGAGGTATCCCCAGCCGCTGCTTTTGTCCCTGGTTGGAAGCAGCTGAGGATGACGGGCTCGGGGGGACAGGCAGGTGCCTGGCAGGTCCCTGCTCGTGGCAGCTCACCTTCCCTCCTCTCCCAGCAGCACTTTGCCCACTGGGCAGATGCAAGAAGACTTGCTGTTGGGCGGCATCGCGGCAATTGCTAGAGTGAGAGGTGACTTGGGTGTGAGCACGTAGACTGGTTTGCACCGTCATGTGCGTGGCACTACATGCATGGGGTTATGTGACAATTAGGGACTCGAACACCATCCTGCCCTGTGCTGGGGTGGCTTGGGGTGACAAAGGGCTGGCCGGGCAGTGGAGAACAGGATTCAGCGTGTACCGACTCTGCCCTCTAGTGCAATGCTGCCAGCTCACATCCCAACCAGCTCCTGAACCTGCTGGTCTCTGCCCTGCAGCCCCTAATGCCTTGACCTGAAGCCCAGCCTTGGCCCACCCGGCTCTGCTGCCCTGGTGGCTTCACGCCCCTCCGGCACAGCCCCTCTGTTGTGGCCTCATGTCTGATGAGCCTCCCAGCGCTGTTTGCTGCCATGCAAGGCCATGCTGAGGAGCTGCTGAGGAGCCAGGACCAAGAGGGGACCTTGTAAATCTCAGAGAGCGCCTTGGCAAAGCTTTTAGGATCAGCCCAGGGGAACAAGCCCCCCATTGCAGCCCCAATGGGACCCGAGGGCCAACTTGCAGGAGCAAGATTGGTGCTCCCAGTGCTCCCAGCAAAATTTCACCCCTTTCTTTATGGGGTGGATGGAGCTTGCTACAAGCTGAGGGTGCTCTACCCCACAGGATGCTGCACTGCAATGCTTGGTTTTATTTCTTGCACACTTCCCCCATAAGGACCTCGCACAGTATAGATGGTTTAAAACAGCTTTTTATGCCATGCTTTGCAATGCACTGGTCTCCAAAGTAGCCCAGGGACACCTCTGGTCACCCTTGGGTGGCAGTGTGAGTCTAGGGGTGCCAGCCTCACTGGGCAGATGTGGGGTGCCAGTGCTGCGAGGAGCGGGTGCATTGGACAGGGTGCTGCTGCCCTCCAGTGGGCTCAGGCTGGAAAGGAGGGTGGCAATGGGCACCCTGCTCTGCACCAAGCACATGAGTGCTTGGAAGGGCCAAGGTGGGATGTGGGGCTGAGGATGACACCTTCCATGGTATGGAGTGAATGCTGGGCAAGGGACCAAGCGGGCAGAGCATCGCTCGCCTTCCTGGGAGCAGGAGAAAGCCTGCTCTGCCCCATCTTTCTCCCGAGATGACCCCACTGATCTGCTCTTGGCCCAGGACTGTTTGAAAGCAGCACCAGGTCCTGCTGAAGGGCCCGATCCCACTAACAAATTGCAAATTCAGTGTAGCGAGCACCTTGCACAGGTGCAGAGTCCCAGCACCAAACCACACCAGAGCTGGGGGCCATCAGCCCAGTAGCTGATTTCCTTCTGTTGTCCCCAGGGACAGGCAGGAACATTAATTTGTAGCCGGCGACAGCTCCAGAGGAGCCATTATGGGTTACGGTGCCAACGAGCCATGAAGCGAGGAGGCAGGCGCACGGCCGTGGCTCCCAACACCGCAGGTACCTTCTATTAAGAGAGCCATTGTGTACTTAATGGAGGGGAAAATCAAAACACCTTCCCACCACGCTGGAAGGGCTGATGTATGGGTTGGGAGATTTTTTATTATTGAGCGTGTAGCTCCGAGAGGAGGAAAATTCAACCTGAAAGGCAGGAAACTCGGCTGAACCCCCGTGGGTTTGCTGCGCTCTGCCTGGTGGGGTTTCCAGGATGGTGGGCACCACCATTTTCTGTCTCAAGGGCCCTAGAAATCAACAAGGGATAAAAATAAACCCTCTTTGCACCTCCTTTCTGGTCATAAGATGCTCCTAAGAGTTGCATTAACTGGTCCCAGCCCAGGACAGCGGGACCGAGGAGCATTGTGCACAGGCTCAGCTCGAGCCCACCTCGAGCTCCTCTCCAGAGGGACAGAGCAAAGAGGGAGGGAGCACCAGGGTCTTGCTGATGGAGCGCACATCTCCTCTGAAAACATGTCATCAGAGGGGGAAGGCGATCTCAAGTACGGAGTCACAACTTTCCCACATCCACCCAACATAGGTGGGAAAGGGATCTACTGCAACAGAACTTCCTGTGGGTGGCTTAAAAAAGTTGGTAGGGCTTTAAGGTTGGTGCTGGTTAGAGGAGGTCTGATGAAAGGGGAAACACCTTAAATTACAAAAATATGTCAAAGAAAGTCAGATGCCACTTTAATCCTGGCTTGGCAGATGGGAGAAAGAGAGGCTCCCCACCACCCTTTTATATATTAACCCACTGTTGAAAGCACTGACCCTGGTTCATTCTCATCTAAGGGGGTTTAAACCCATCTCTGTGTCTCTGAGGAGGAGTTACTCTGTCCTTTAACCTCCTGTGGGGTGCCCTGGGGTACAATGGGGTGCACACTCCCTGAGCAAAGGGCTCATCTGGCTGCCAGGACCCTTGGTCTTCCTCCGAGGATGGAAGGGAGGTGAGGTCCAGTGAAACACAGACCCCCAAGTGAAAATGGGGTGAGGGAGAGTCCCATGTCAAGGCTTTGCTGTTTACCAGCTACCAGTGAGCTCCTCCAGCAGGAGCGATACCTTTGTTCTCATTGGTGTGCTCTTCTGAAAACAAGGGGCTTGGAAACCCTTTTTGGAAACCCCAAACCAGCAGATCAAAACATACTGCATGAAGCAAAGATGAATTTCTTGAACAGTTTTCTTTTTTTCCAGGAGAAAAGCTCCCCCAGGGTCCAGCCTGAGCCCCACTCCCCACCTCTCATGTTACTTCCATGAAATGCGACAACGCCACCAGCTCCCATTACACCACACTGGAGATGATGGCACACCAAGGGCTGTTGGGCTGATCTGGATGCTTAAGAGCTCAGTTTGTCTTGGATCAGGCTGTACAGGAGCCAAATGATCTCTCCTAACTTCAACAGCTCCAGATTTAGGTAAAAATGACCCAAAAACAACCCATTTGCAAGTCCAATCCAGGGCTTGTTCCCCTCCATGGCTGGTATACCCAGTCCACCTGTGATTCACAAGAGATGCACGCTACAAAGTGTTTTCAAATCAGTGCTTTTTAATCCATAAAAGGTGAGAGTCCATGTACAAATTAAAAAAAACAAAACCAAAAAAAAACCAAAACAAAACCACTGGTGTTAGGGAAATTATCCAACTGGCACAAAACGCAACCCCTCTGCCAATGCCAATGGAGGAGTTGGGTGGTGCGGGTGGAAACGCGATGCGCAGGCTCGCCGCTTGTGCATGCTTCTTCTAAATTAATACATCTCCAGCTCAGAGACATCCGTGTTGGCAACACATTTAGGATCGGGGGAAGATGCTGCCGGGCTGCTTTAACAGCAAGGTGGCCTCTTCTGTGAACCTACCCCCTTCCTTACCACTCCCGCACCAAGCAGCTGGCAAGATTACGTAGGAAAGCGGACTGCACCAGATGGCCTCATGGTGGCAGCCGGATCTGTAATCCGGTCTGATGATGTCTCCGTCTATGGAGAGGCCTCTTAGTCAAAAATGCAGAGCTAGAAGCCCTCCTTTAGTTCTCCTTAAATAAAACCAGGGCCAAAAGCTTGGCATGTGGGCACTGAGCAACCTAGGAGAAGTCATGGTATGATGCCGGGGGGATGCTCTCACGACGATATCCTGCTGCCAGCGCACATTCACTTCATTAAGCTACCGCTACAAATTTGTCACGACTTAAAAAGTACAAAAATACAATTGCATCTCTGAAGGGTATTTTATACCTACCAAGATCATCCAAGCACTGAAGACCAGACAGCTCTTTATCCTTCAGAAAAATAATGCACAAGGCAGAAATGGGATTGAGAAAATTTTGCCAATATATCTAAGCGCGTATTCGGAGTCTCCCAGCATTTCCAGTACAATTACCAAGATGTATGTATCCATCAGCCCAGCTCTGGTACGAATGCTGACAGCACAGTGTTAGGGTATTAGCAACGTGTGCAAGATCCAATACTAGCACAAATTTAGTAGTTTAATAATCTGGAGAAGCTATCTTCCTGGAATTTTAATCTCATACCAAGAAAAAAACCCAAGGCTCTTAGCTATTAATCTAGTCACATATTTAGGGCAATCCACCTCTACTGATTAAAAAAAGTGAGACAAGAAATGCATTTTAAGTCTTTCCCTTTTCTTCCAAAGAAGCAGGCTGTGCAGCTGGGCTGTATTTGCTGGGCCAACCTACATGTCCATTAAAAAAAACAAAACAAAAAAACCCCAAAAAGCACTAAAAAACCAGGGTCAAACCCGTCCTAACTTCAACCTATTTCACTGGCACATCCCTAACTGGTACCACGACAGAGATGCACAGCCCAGTGCTGCTTGGGCAGGTCTGCGTCGGACCCCACGATGGGATCACCACCAGTCATCGGTGCCCACACTATCCCCTCTCCCAAAAAAGGGGAGTTGAAGGTGACCTCCAGCTGGAGCTGCTGAACGATCCAGCCCTGCCAGCAGCTCTCGGCGAGCAGTGGCAGCAGTGCTGTCTTCTACCTCGTAGAGAAAGCCTAGGAGACGCTAAAGAAGGTTACAGCTTTTGCTTTAATGGCTGGGGCTTGGTTTGGCTGCTTCTCGCGCTGAGCAGAAGACACAAACCAGTCCCTGCTTTATACCGAAGCACAGCTCCCCCCGACCCCTTAAAAGCATTAAAAAAAAAATTAAAACTTAAGAAAAAAAATCAGTGTTTCCCCATATTGTTTAGCTGAGGATCGTTTAAACGCAGGAGCTGGAAGATGGAGGAGTCCGGTGCTGTGCATCGCTCGCCTCTTCGGAGAGGATCCGACCAGCGGCATGTCCCCGGGGCGGGGGGGGTCCTTGCAGCACCGACACCAGCACAGCCCGGACAGGCCACCGGTACTTGCGAGGGTTGACAGGCAGCCAGCCCCGGAGCTCATGGGACATGACCTAGCCCGGTGGCCGCTTCAGTACATGGCTTCGTTGTCTCCCACTGCAGTGAAGGGGATGCCGTAAGTGCTCTTCTTGCTCCGCTTGCTCTTCTTGCTCCAGACCAGCAGCGTGCTGGCGCTCTTGCTGTTCATCAGGCTCTTTCGGCTGTTCTCTTTGTTGCTCTTCAGCATTCCACTGCCCGAGGACATCGCTGCTGCCTTCTTGTCTGCCTGTTTGGGAAGTGGAGCGGAGAGGGGCATGAAGCCAGGGCAGCACCCGGGCTGCAAATACAGTGCCTGGCTTCAGCCCTGCACCTCCATCCCAAGAGCAGGACACTGGGGAACCTCTGCCCCCCGTGGAGTCACCTGCTTCAGTGCCTGGCTTGAGGCTAACTGAAAGAGCAAAGCTTTCCATCCCTGGAAATCCTGCTTCACACTTGCTAAGCCAGCTGCAAACTAACCTACCACGCTGGAGACAGTGCAGAGCCTTGTTTAAGCAGACCACAGCCAGTCTCTCCCCCCGAAGACCTGCAGTATCCCACCTAAGGCTTGGGACGTGACTTACGGCTTTCGATCCCTCCGAGGCCTGTAGGGTTATCACACTGATCTCCACTCCCTCCTCTCCAGTGCTCTTCAGCAGCTGTACCACCTCGGCATGCTTAGACCACTTGCAGTCCTTGCCGTTCACTGAGATGATGTAGTCCCCTTCCTTCAGCCCGGCTTCCTGCGGGGGAAGAAAGAAGATGCGCATGTTTGAGCTCATGAATGCTGCTGCACAAAGTCTGCTTGGTTTCCACCCCACAGGTCCCAATCCTGTGGGGACATGGGCCACAGGGAGCATTGGGGTCTACCCTCCACCTACAGCACAAGATGCCTTTATTATCCTAAAGATTTTACATCTGCTTTGCAGCACGCATGCAAAAGTGGGATGCTCTATAGACTAAGGACCTCTTTTGCAGCTGCCGGCAATGGCTACGCTTGACATCCAGCACGCTATAAACTCCCAGTCCCGTGACTTTTTGCAGCCTTGCAAAAAGTGCATCCAGCTCTAACTCTTTGATAAAGGTTAAACGCTGCATGTCTCCAGGAAAAAAAAAAAATATTGCCTGCACGCCTTGATCCTTGAGAAAACAGAGCAGGCTCAGCAAGGTTCTTTGCACACCCTTCATCCATCAAGGCATCAACAAGGCTCTTGACATGCTTTAAGGAAAGCACGTGCCAGCTTGGGGCTGTGGGGACAGCATTAGAGCTAGGAGCAACCCAGCCAGGACGTGTTGGACCAGCTGCAATGGAGGTTTAGAAGCTTGTCCACACAGGGACACCCGCATTTCGGTGTCTAGCTGGAGGTCAATCCCACCCTAGCTGAGTGCAATGAACGTTAGTGGCCCAGGGGACGCAACTGTGGTCCAGATATGGACTATACATGGCCCTTAAGAAGATTTCAGTCTCCCAAAAAGGGATGTGATCCTGCTGCTAAGGAACAGGCTGTTACAGAGATGCTGGGCTTTGGATGGCAGGGTTGATGCTGAACAGTGCTGAGGGAGGGGGGAGACCTTTTGGGCATCCCACCAGGATGCTCCAGCAAGCTTCTGCTGGAAAACAAAGTTGCCCCTGATACATCAGAAAGCCCATACAGTGAGTTTTCACTGAGATAACTCACATTTCAGACTTGCCATCTTGTTCCATCCACTGTCACATCCCAAAATGGGGGAGAAGGCAGCTGGGTGCTTGCCAAAATGAGGCTGCCAGCAGTTAAAAACTGAGCTAAGCTCTGCATTTTTTCCTTAGAGTCTCCTAAAAAAAAAAAAAAATCTCAATTCTTTCATGATGCCCATCTACAAGCACCAGGCTGAGATCTGGCAGGGATAAGTCTCCACCTGAGCACACCAATGCACTTACGAACTGAGTGTTAAGTCCTAAAACCATCTGGTACCCCTTGAGGCAACCCTTGACACCTTACTTCCAACATCCCCACAGGGACAGAAAGAGCCTGGGGTACTCACGGCAGCGCAGCCCCCTGGAATGACACCAGCAATGAGGACGGGGGAGTCTCCTCGCAGTGTGAACCCAAAACCGTTCTCTCCTCTCATCAGATGGACTCTCCGCGCTGGGTACCACTTGTTTTTGGCCGAGAAAACTGAAAGGGGTCCCTGGGGTAAGGCAGAAACATGGAAAGCACCTTTCAGTGCAAGAACAACTCCCTGGAGACGTGCAACCTTGCAAAATACCCACTGATGGGGAGGAGGCAGAGCAAGAAAGCCCGTCTTCTGCATTTCTTTAAGGATGTGATTTTGAGCCTGTCTGATCTCTTACCCTGCCTGCATGCCCCAAAATGCAGATTTATGCACTATAAGGCTAGAGGTGCTTGAAAGCCCATGTCGGATGTTGGCTTTATGAGAAGCAGCAGCAGTCTTGTGTGGGTTGGGAAGGACCTCAGGAGGTCTCTGGTCCAACCCTCTGCCCAGAGCTTAGGTCTGGACATCCTCCCAGCACTGCCCTGCTCCTGCAAGGCAGGAGGAGGTCTCGGCACAGTCAGTAAGCTGGCATCAGTTTACACACTATAATCCTGGAGCAAATGAAACGGAAAGCTCCAGTGGGCAGAGCTGGCTCCTTAATTCCCCCCTTCAGGAAAAAAACCACCCATCACCCAAGGAGAGACGACAGGGGTTGAGGTTTTTCACCGCTGCCTGGCTCTGGGGGAATGCAGCCTGGCTGGGGTGGTCCAGCAGCAGGGTGCGAGGCAGTGGGACAGGCCACCTCTTCAGGGTCAGATCCCCTCCAGATCTTCCCTATTCTCCTGTCTTTTTCCTACTTTTCTATTCCCACAAGAGCAGGATATACCTGTCTGCCCTGGGGCTGTTCAAAAGCAGAGATGCCCAAGCTCTCCCTGGGGTGCTATGCAGCCCTTGGGGTGCCTGGGGGATGGGGACAGCACAGCCAGGTCCCACAGCAGCCCTGAAGCTCAGCCCTGCTCCCCGGGACCCTGTAAGCCTAAAGAGAGTAGGGATAAAGGCCCGGTGGGATTTTCCTGGTGCCTCTCAGCTGGCATCATCCTGCTCTGCTCCCCCAAAAAGCTTCCTCTAAAGGGTCCCTTCAGTCCTTCTCGGGTAAAGCCCACCTGAAATGCCTGTGCCTGCTTCCCGCATGCACCGGAGGAGCTTTGCGACCCATTTCGGTCTTGCAGAGACAGATCTGCACCCTCCCACCCCTCCTCCTGCACAGGTCCCTGCCTGCAAGGAGGTGGCTTGTCCTCCTTGGAAAGCCACCCGTGAGTGCAGCAGCTGCACCGGGAGAGGGAGAAGAGGCTGTGGGGAGGAAGGAAACCAGGCAAGCAGAGCATGCAGGGGAGGAGGAGGAGATGTCTGCTCCCTCGGGGCACCCTCCACCCCATAGCCGTACATACCAGCCTGTGGAAGAGGTCGGTCACCTTCACCTGGGAGAAGTTGGGGGATTTTATCTCTGGTTTCTGGTGCGTTTTGGCTGGTGGTAAGGAGAGAAACGCACATACACTGGGGTCAGGTAGTTGCGGCAGCTGCTGCCTCTACATCGTGCGCCCCGGAAGGGATGGTGTGACCCATAAGACCTGGGACCTGCTCAGGTAGCTGCCAGACACACAGCCTGGAGCCCCCACTCCCACCCATGATGCTCAACCACTGCGCAGGGAGCTCTGGTCCACAGCAACATGCCACAAACTCACCGTGGAGTTTGCCCACCCCATGTAACCTGCCACAAATCCCCTCCCCAGCTGCACCCCCAAAAAAAAACACTTACGGTGAATGTCTGGGGCATCTCCTGTTTCAAAGAAGTCCTCCTCATGGTCGATTTCTGAGTATTTGCTCAACGAGCGTTTGTGAGCAAAGGAGAGGACCTCCTGGAGGATATCCATCTTCCGCAGGATCTTGCACAAGCCGTGGATCCTCATGGCTTCCTCGTGCTTCATGATGGCTTTCTTCAGATGAGCTTTGCCTGCAAGGGAGCAGAGAGATCGCAGCTCAAGCGGAGCGGAGCAGCCCCACCGCCGCCGTTCCCGCTCCGCTCGCTTGGCTGCCCACGGATGACAGCAGCCTCCGCGGCTGTGTCACCCGACGTGACTCAGGGACAGCCCAGTCACGTTTGCAGCCTGCCAGGCGTTCAACGTGCGCTAAATAGAGTAGGTCCCAGCCGTCAGCTCGAGCCCCTGATGTAGGGCTGGGAAGGGACCTTGAAGGGTGACCTACTTCACTCCCCCGGTGCCGGCAGCAGAGCTGGCAGATGTTCCTGAAAACCACTGACGAAGGAGCTGCCACCATGTTGCGCCGCCCCCGAAGTCCCTCCTAACGCTTAACCTCAATCTCCTCCACAAATTAACTTCTCTCCATTGCCTTGCGTCCCCCGGGGGAAGACATGGAGGACAATTGAGCTCCATCCTCCTGGTGACAGCCTTTTAGCTTCAGGAAGATGCAACACATCTCCCTCTTTTCTAAGCTAAGCAAAGCCTTCTCCCTGCCCTGCAGGTCCTGCTTTCCACCTTCTTCAGCATCTGGTCTTGCTTTGCTCCTCTCAACTTGCCTTCAAAGTGTTTCCACCCTTGTGGAAATGGAGTGGCCGAAAAACGGCCAGAAGAGATGAAGTCATGATGACCCATGGATATCAATGCAAACATCTCCTTTGCAAGAGACTGCAACTAAGATGCCTGTATCCAACGCTAAACTACCGAAAAAGCTATATATATATACACACACACACAGACAGACGTAACAGAAACACGTGTGCCTGTAGCATTTCCAGTTTTAGGACACACGGTGGCAACATAAGCCAGGGAGATGGCTGCAGTTTGCTCCAGACTTATGAGCACCACAGCCAGCGGCCTGAAGACCTCTGCTTTCCCTCACAAGAAGTCGCAATCGAGGAAGTATGTTGAGGCTGGATGGAAACCAGAGAGGAAGAGACTCTCCAAAATAATTGTATCAAATGGAATCAAATCGTATTTTATCAAAGCACCCACGGCTAGCCCCATCCATGGGCAAGAAAGCAACTATGTTTTATTGAATATCATCACCTCCTGCGATTTTCAAGATATCACTGGGAATAGAGGTTGAGCATGAAAGGTGTGCAAGCTTTTGGCTCCACTCTATTGAAGATGGTGGAATATACCATGTCTGATAATGTTATAAGACTAGAAGACAAGGGAAGGGAAAAAAAAAAAAAAAAAAAAACCACCATCAGGGAGATGGTTTTAATGCTGCAAGTTTGTCCCCTTCCTATAAACCAAAACCAGAGCCGAGGCTGGCATCTGCACGTCCATTTTTCACCAGCAGACATTGAACAGAGCCCATTCCCCCCAAGAAGAGCAGGTAGAGCTGGAAGCTGGGTTGATGCAAATCAGGAAACCAGATGACAGCAGCTGAGGGTCTTGGGGTGGTGTTACCATAACACTTGGGTTTTGGGGTCCATTTAAGGAGTCTCCTCATGCATGTCTTCCACCTCCCATCCCCAGCAGTGAAATCTGGCTGAGCAGCCGGGAGGACTTTGCTGCAGCCAGTAACATGACAAACTCACTCCTGGTGGGACCTGTCTCCTTTCACACATGTGCAAGGAGGGGAAGAGCACCAAAAGGCAGCTCGTGGGGGAGGCAAACAGGACACGACACCCCAAAACCAGGGCATTGAGCTGGCTCTTGTTACAGCCTGGTTGGGAAGTGGCTGCCAAAACACAACTTCAGCTGAATAAGCAACGCTCTGTTTTTTCCCTGAAGCTGAAAATCCGCATGGGAGGAAGCTCTCGTCTCCCAAGCCTTTTGATGCAGCTAAAAAACCACCCCCTGGCATCTGCTGTGTCTTCTTGTCATGAAACCAAGTCAGCAGCAAGCCCAAGCCAAGGAGCCTCCAGGATCTCTGTGTCCCTATGGATTTCTCCATGCTGCCTTGGGTGATGTTACCTGGCTCAGGACACCTCTGTGTTTGAGGTTTTACTGTCAAACTCGGCTGGACAGGTTGGTGCAAGCACCATGAGTTGGTCCTCAACACCCTAATAAGGAACTGTGACACTTTCCTGCCTTGCCAGGAGAGGCTCTTTTCAAAGAAAGCCAAAAGAAGTGTCTTTGCACGGAGACATCCCCCAACAGCTCATCACATTCCTTTGTGGAGACCATGGCTATATGGGTAGGATTACGATGGGGCTCACTGCCCATGCATCAAGGTTTCATCACAAGAACCAGGGGCTTTGCCCCCATGGATGGACTTACCCAGCTTCCTCCTCTCCTCGGGGTCCTGCAGCAGGACACGGAGCGACGGTCCCTCTGGCATGGTGACGTGGAACTGGATAAAAGCGTTCTCCTGCTCCGGCAGTTCAGCGTCAGATGGCACTGTGTGAAAAAAATTGGGTGGGGATGGGCTTAGAGAGAAGTCAGGGTGCTGCTCAGCCACCTGGACCCCCACAGTGGTGGAGACAAGGGGACCATGAAGCCACATCCATGCTCATGTGGCCCTGATAACTCATCCCTCTCCCCATCAGTGATGTCTTGTTGGTCGTTGCAGGCTGTGGTTGGGTGAGAGGAAGCTGCTGCTGAAGTTATCACATTCAAGGCTGCACCAGGCTTTGAAGCCAAGTGCAGGATTTGTCCTGTGCACAGCACAAGTATCCAGCTCTTTTGCCTCCTTCCCTTCTTTGCTCCAGTCTGGAAGCAGGATTGGAAATCAGGAGCCCTGGGTTTTCCCTAGCTGGAGGTTAGTGACATGGAGCCAAGTCAGACAACAACTAATGCACAAGAGCTGGGCAGATTAAGGTGTAATTTGGGAGCTGAGCTCCCCTTGCTGTGCCTGGGACCCCTGCACAGGCAGAGAGTGTTGCAGTGCAACCAAGGGGGTCCTTCGATGGAGAAACTGAGATGGATAGAGCTTGCACAGGTGCTCCAAGTACCACGCTGGGCTCCGTACGCATGATTTTTACACCCTTATTTCCAGTCAAAGCTGTTTCTAATCCCCTTTGGCTCACAGGGAGCTCAGGGTTGGATGGCAGCCTCCTCGCCTGGGCACAGGGTGCAATAGGAAGAAACCCAGAGGGCTCCAGGGAGCCTTGTGGACTTGCTGGTCTGAATGTTAGGAGATCTCAAAGCTGGTGAGCACCCCCAGCATAGGCACCCAGCGGGCTGGGAACCAGCAGCTCCAGGACTGGCTCTCTCCATGCCAACCCTCTCTGTGCCAGCATCCCTAGGGGATTAAACTGCAGCATAAGGAGTTTATTGCCAGCTGGTTATGGGAGCAAAGGATTCATTCTGAACAAGGTGGTCAGGGAGAGGCAGCGAGAGGCACAGGAGATCTCAACAGCATTCTCTGGATGGAGAAAAAAAAAATCCCCAAACACCCAAATTAGGCATCTCCTGAAGATTTATGTTTCCCTCAGCACCTAAGGTTATTAGGCCAGGCAAACAGCCTCAAAATTTTAGGGGAAAGGTTTGCCCTGTCCCTTGTAACCCCATGCAAACCCAGCCCCATCACCATCCTCTGCCCTTTCTGTCTTTAAGTCGCTCCAGCTTCACAGTACCCCACTCTCTCCTGTCTCTGCCCCAGCAGCTCTCCTTGCTCAATCCTGCTTCTGCAACGCCTACACGGCATAAGCCCGGCAGCAAGATTCTGGGCAGGCTCCGGAGTGGGGGAGGATACTGGGACAGTCTGGCAGCCATCACCGTCACCAGCACAGCACTGCTTTTGGCAGCCATCCCCCAAGAAGTCCCCCAGCCTGTCCTCAGCCACACCACCAAGTGATGGGTCGGCACCACAGGTCACAGCGAGCATCGGCTGCCCACCCCCAGATCCTCTGCCTGACCCAAAATTGCTTGCACGGGTGTCGGTGATGGCGCAGATGGAGATCACAGGTCGCATCCTACATCCATGCTCCAGCTGGCTCCGCAGAGCCATGTCAGCCTAGCTCCGGCACAGCCACGCATACCCTGCTGCCAGCACCCCAACATCCTGGGATACCCAGGGCAGCCAGCCATGAGGCTAGCAATTAAATTTAAGTAGCCTGGACCAGTTCATTCAGGGACATCCTGGGTTTTTTTGGTTTTATTTTTATTTTTTGAAGCCCCCAGCTGACCTGCCATAGGGACCAGCATGCCTCTGGAGGATGCCTGACCGAGGACACCGGCACACGCATGGTCAGCAAGTAGCTGACCCCCCCCCACCCCGTTTACCCACCCAGCCACAAAGGGGACAGCAGGTGACATCCCTACAGTACCTTTTTGCTCACTTTCTTAGAAGGACTTTGCAAGCACTGTGCAAACCAGAAATATGGGGGAAATCTGCCCTGTGCATGAAAGCAAGATCAACAGCTCAGAGCATCCCAAAAACTTTAAGTTTTGTACCCACCTACCCTGTGCACCCCTCCCTTCACTTCTTTTTTTGCAGTCCCTCCCAAACACCAGGCTACCACGTGGAGCCAGCACTTGGCTGAGCAGGCAGCGGCATCCAAGCTGTAACACTCACCGGGGCAGTCACAGAGAGCAATGGCAGCAAAGTAGTGGGAGAGGGCTTTGAAATGCTCCGACTTGACGTGGACCATGGTGGTCCAAGAGAAGGGAACGTAATCCTTCACGTGGGCCTGGGTCATTGTCTGGTGCACCAGTGAGTAGACATCTTCCACCTGTGGGGTGTCAAGAGGCAAGCTGCTAAGCCATATAGGTTGAGATGTAGGACATCCATCAGGAGACAGTGACAGCAGGCTGTCCTCTCCTGGGGGGTTCTGCCAACCACAGAAGGAGCCTCTCCAGTGGTGACAGCCCCACCAAGTCCTCTCCTCCCTGAGATGCTCACCCTTGCCGCCTCCTGGGCGAGGTGCAGCCGGGCAAGGAAGTCGTGCTGGGCACGCAGCAAGGTCATCTTCTCGAAGACGCACTCCTGGACCTGAGCAACCATCAGCCGCACCAGCATGTTCAAGGAGGCAGCGCTCATATCCAGGCTGGGAGCATTGGAGAAGTTTTCCTTCAAGTAGTTAAAGGCACCTGTATGAGGGAGAAGCTCCTGGTAGCCACTGGGCTTGTAAGCAGGAGGGTCAGACTTTCAGACCATGAAGGTTTCCCCACCAGCAGTGCAAGAGGAGAATAGCCAGCAACCCAGCATACACATCAAACATCTCACCATAACCAGTGGGTAAAAAGGTCTGGGGTCCCTCCCTTGCTATCTAAACCACCCTTGTGCCCACAGCTTTCTCCTCCCCCTGGGTGATCACAGTCCCAGGGTCCTTTTTTTTTCCCCAGCTGCTCACAGACTGATCAGCATCTCTCATCTCCCCAGCTGGGACACCCCACTCCTGCTGTGTGACAAGGGAGAGCCCTTTGGGCAGCTGTTGGGTCATGCCGGCTCCTCTTCATAACCCACAGAAGCAGCACGGTGCCAACTTGCGCTTGGTTTGTGGTCCCTTGGAGATGCCCCGTCCCCATCCCTCTTTGCACAACTGCTCCCTCCCCTTCTTGCACTCATGAGGATTATTCCCACCCTGTGGAAATGCTGCGTGCATGCTCCTGGGGAGCCAGGGAAGGAGGGAAACCCACATACCGGCTGCCTTCTGAAAGGCATCGATGGCCTGGTTGAGCCCCGGCAGGGATGTGCGGTCCTGCCGCGCTCCAATCTGTGTGTGCAGGGCTCCAATGTTGAAGAGCACGCTACCCTTCTCGAAGGCCAATGCTCGCTGGTGGGACGGGACCCCTGTCAGGGAGTCGTACCTGGGGAAGGGAAGAGACAACAGCTGCCTATCCCCAGGTCCTCGCCCATGGATGCAGGAGGACCCTAGAGAGTTTTCAGCACTTTGCATGGGCTTGCAGTCACTGTTCCCATCGCGGCTCATCCCCGTGGGGCACACACTTTCCCTGACCTCCCCTAACCAATCCACCCAGGGCAACAGCAAGCCCAGAGCAAAGGGAAAACCCAGCTCCCTGCATCCACCTGCCCCGGCTTTGCTGCCGAGGCAGCAATCCCGTTGTGGAGGCTTGGTCCCCACTCCCTCCCTCCCCACTCCCAATGCCCCAGGTGGGATGGGGAAAGCTGCACCAACCAGTGGAAGAAGACACCCAGGCTTTTGGTGGGAGGGAAGAAACGGCTATCGAGGAAGTAGAGCTGGTTGTAATACTCCATCAAGAGCTCAAGCCCAGCTTCGTTGCGGCTTGGGGTGCGCATTGCCTGCACGGACAGGAGAGGAGACATGTGGGTGGGAAGAGAGGGGGGGGAACAGGAAGGAAATATGGCATTTATGGAGCTGCATGTGCTGGCCAGCCCAGGGGGGAGAAACTCCACCTGAGTTATTAGGTCAATAGGATCAGATCAATATGATCAATAGGATTAGATCAACAGCAGATGAGATGCTGTGCAGCAGTGGGAGGCAGCCCCCCGGGAAAGGTCAAGGAGGCACCAATTCAGTGCTGGGGCACCCAAATCCACAGCCAGCAGCCTGGGAACCGTGCTGGGGGCAACGCTCATCTAAGCCAAGCTGGGATTATTGTATTTTTTTTTTTTAAGAGAAACTCATGCAAAGTCTGCTGAAATAAATGCTAGGGAAGAAAAATAGGATGTTTTGCACTGAGTAAAAAAGCCCTTAAGCTTTTGACCTGACACAGGGAGGAGGGTGAGAGCTCTCCTAATGCCTAGTTTTAACCGCAGGGCTTTTCCCAGCTTCTGGCTTTGCAGGGCTCCTCTCCAACAGCCTGAAGAGCAGGATCAGGCCCTTCACAAGGGCTTGAGCAAGCCTCTTTCTTTCCGCTCTCCCAGATCAAAGCTTCACAGCAAGGCAAAACTTGAAGTTACTTATGAGAGCTGTTTCAGAGGAGAGGAGAAAATTCACCTTTACCAGATTGCTTTCTATTTCCTTTTCTCCAAGCACTAGCTGGAGAGAACAGTCATTTAGCCTTGCCGGGGGTGAACTAACGTTCATAAACCAGTAATGGATTGCATTATAACTTTTATTGCTGTTCAGTTCTAGGTTAGCAGGGTGTTAAAGGACAGGGAAAGAAAACAATTACTGAATGTCTGTAATATTTTGTAACCTATGAACCAGAGCACTGTAGCAGGAGAATTCCACACCCCGAGACAAAAAAAAGATAAGGGTACAGTTTGGAGAGAGGATGAGGGGTTCCCTGGAGCAAAATGTGGCACCTCCAAAGAGAGTTTCTGGACAAGCCAAAGCAAGACTCTGCAACTCAAGGGACACTGACCTGCCGCAGCTCCATGAACTCTTTGATTTCTTTTTCAAACAAGATGCCCTCTTCTCCATAGTGTTCACTGATGAGATCCTGGATGGGGAAACAAGAGAAAAGAAAACCCTGAGTCACCCTTCAAAATAGATTTTCGTGATTTAAAGGGTGACTTTGGCTGATTCTGTATAAGCAATGTGCCAGCTCTCCCCACAAGGAAACCTGCACCAGGGAAAACCATCTCCTCCCCTGCCTGGCTCTTGCTCTCCAGCATCTCCAGACCCTCATCTCCCACTTGCCCATGTTTTAAGTCCAGCTCCTCCCCATAAATGTATTTTTCAGCTGTTCTAAAATAGAAAATGTTTTGCATTGCTGCAGCATCTCCTCTACAATGCCCAACCATACCCATGTGCTGAAACATCCCCCAGAGTGCACGGTCACTCCCCTCCATCATCTTGCATCGCATCGAGCATGCAAAACCCTGATGCTCACCTTCAGCGGTACCAACAAATCCAGCTCCTTCGTCTCCTTCAGGCCCAAAGGGATCATGGGGACACTGATGGACTCGCTGGAAGAAGACAGCAACCTATTTGGTGGTTGATCTAGAAGCCTCGGAGACACCCTGTGTGTCAGGGACTAAAGTGAAGCAGCTCTTTGCCCTGGGCTTGTGCTGCTCCTGTTAAAGGTAAAGCTAGAAGAGGACTTGACTCTGCACAGCAGAAGGATATTCTTTCCAACATGTCAGGAACAGCAGCGCGAGAGGAAGGGTGCACAGAAAATAACCCAAACCCATCACCCTTATTCCACCAGCTTCTGCTTTTCTCTCCATAACAAGTACAATAGCAACAAAATAGGCTCCAGTAACAAAGCTGCTTTAATTACGAGCCCTTGGGAACAGGGTGTGAGGCGAGCACAGGTCACAGATTCACCCACTCCTACATGCTAATCTGGGCTTCAGTGCTGATAAGGACTTGCTCAGGCTGCAGCCCTGCACCTGATATTGAAATTTTCTACCTCTATTAAAAGCAGTTGTCTAATAATAGCTCTTATCGCAGAGCCCATTCGATATTGTAAACCACTGAAGATGACGACGACTCTGGGAACACCCAGTTGGAGAATGGTTCATGTTTCAACATTAAAACAAGGTAGCTGTGCAGCACCGAGGAAGAAGCGCTGCAGGATGACAGCCAGGAAGGACCATCTTTTGGGGGCTTTAGCAGCTATTTTGATTTTCTGCTGCCAAGAAGTAAAGAAATGGTCTGTTTAAGCAGCAGAGCCTGGAGCATGCCGAAACTTACAGCCCTGCAAAGAGCCCCAAAGCGGTACCCATCATCCAGCTCCTGTATACGGAGATGGGAGATGGGAACCTGTGGTGGTACCTGCAGCTCATATCGGCTCCGCAAATGCTTTCCCCAATACCCACCTATCCCTCAGGGATGTCTGAGCCATGTAACTTCATCCCCAGACCCTTGCCTCCCAGGGGACTGGTTTCAAGAGATGAGAAAGGTTCAGCAGAGTGAGAAATGGGAAGCTGGTAGGGCAGGATCAAGCCCTCGCCATCCCAGGTTTGCACAACAACCCCCTCTCATTACCTCCAGAAACCAGTGATAACTTGTTAGCACATCACTCATTAGTCCAGGGAGAAAAAGAGGCAAAGTTGCAAAAACCTGGGGAGCGGGGCAGGGAGGTTGCACCCACATTTTCATCTGTTCATACTGAATAAACAGCTTCAAGAGCTGTAATTAGTGCATAAAAGCCATTCTCTCTCCTTCCCTAACAAGATTTCCGCTTGAATCCAATGCCTGGAGCAAACAAAGGGGCTTTTGTTTGGCCTGAGAAGGGTTTGGGGATTGCTGCTACTGCTGTTTTCTTTTTAAACCAGGGCAAACAAGTGGTGGGTTGGAAACGCCAGCAACCCTGATAGGGAAGAACTTGGGAAAGATGCATGCAACAAGGGAGATGTTGCATGCATCCCTACTTGTAGCACAGAAGAAGGACCAACATCCAGAATTACATTCAGAGACTGCAATACACCCTCTGAATGCAGCAAACACCCAAGGGTGGTGGAGATATGGGCTCCCTTGGCTTTCTCCCCATAAGAGACCAAGACCCTAACACAATCCTGCATCCAGATCATCCTGGTCCTACATTAAATATCATTGCAGCAATCTGCAGGATGGAGTCACCGACGCTCTCCTGGTCTTTGCACCTCTCTCTGCTCCCAGCAGCACAGCAATACTCCCCTGAGGGCGGCCATGTGCTGGGAAAAGCACATGGATGGACACAGAATCAGCAAATGGCCTGGGTCAGAAGGGACTTTTGAAGGTCATCTAGTCCAATCCCCCTGCAGTGAGCAGGGACATCTTCAGCTAGAGCAGGTTGCTCAGAGCCCTGTCCAACCTGACACTGAATGTTTCCAGGGATGGGGCATCTCCCACCTCTCTGGGCAACCTGCACCACTGTTTCAACACCCTCATCGTAAAAAACTTCTTCCTTGGATCTAGTCTGAATCTACCCCTTTTAGTTTACAACCATTACCCCTCGTCCTATCACTATAGGCCCTGCTGAAGAGTCTGTCCCCATCTTTCTTAGAAGCCCCATTTAAATATCAAAAGGCTGCAAGAAGGTCTCCCCAGAGCCTTCTCTTCTCCAGGCTGAACAACCCCAACTCTCTCAGCCTTTCCTCACAGCAGGGGTGTTCCATCCCTCTGACCATATCCGTGGCCTCCTCTGGACCCACCCTAACAGGTCCGTGTCTGTCTTGCGCTGGGGACCCCAGAGCTGGACGCAGTGCTCCAGGGGGGGCGAGGTGGGTCTCAGGACAGCAGAGTAGAGAGGCAGAATCCCCCACCTCAACCTGCTGGCCATGCTTCTTTGGATGCAGCCTAGGATACGGATGGCTTTCTGGGCTACGAGTGCACACTGCTAGCTCATGTCCAGCTTTTCACCCACCAGTACCCCCAATTCCTTCTCCTCAGGGCTGCTCTCCATCCATTCATCCCCCAGCCTGTATTGATACTGGGGATTGCCCCAACCCAGGTGCAGGACCTTGCACACGGCCTTGTTGAACCTCATGAGGTTGACATGGGCCCATTTCTTGAGTTTGTCCAGGTCCTTCTAAATGGCATCCCATCCCTCAGGCATGTCAACCACACCACTCAGCTTGGTGTCAAACACCATCCACCCATCCATCTCAAGAAGGGAAGGAGTGGCAGTGGCTCCCACATTGCTGCAGCATCCACGGTCTGTTCTGCCTTGGGGATTTCTGCTTTTCTCACCCAGCAAAACGGCACTGCCAAGCCGCCCTGGCATGTTGGTTTGCTGCCGGTGAGTGTGCTAGGATTACCGCTCTGGTGAGTCAAGCCCGAGTTGGCTGGGTAAGCATTTCAAAGCGACAGAGCATTTCAATTAACAAAAGGTCTAACCTCGGAAAGAGAGAAAAATAACCTGATACCCTCAATGAGACAAGAAATCAGTGAGTAATCTGCTCTGAGAACAGCCAGAACAGGAGGTCGGACACCTGAGCAGCCATGCTTTTAATTTCTTCTGCTAAATACCCTATTTCACCTGCTGGAAAAAAACTCATGCTCTAGTGGGATGCTCAGGAAAGGGCGATGGTGCAAGTGGAGATGGTTGTTTCTGACTTATTCCTCCTGCTTTGGGACATCGGTGTCCAGAGAATGCACCATCCATCACCAAATGCCTCCTAAGTATCTCCCAGGAAAAGCTGTTGAGTTTGGTCTCCTTGCAGCTCTATAGATGAAACATGGATGTTCCCAGGATAAAAAAAAAACAAACCACAACTGTTTCCAGCAAGTCTGGCCCACACCCAAGTCCTCCCCTATTCTCCAGCCACCACCTCGTGGTCACTGCCAGAGGGCCAAGCTCTGCGCAGAGCAGGGAGGCAGAGCAACGGGCACAAGGCAAGAGGCTGCCTTGCTCCCAGAAAAAGCGAAAGTGAAATAAAAATAATAATAAAAATAAAATCCCGACTGAGCAAGCTGCTCTTCCCACACCACAGGCAGCTGCCTGCCTGGCTCAGCTGCCCGGTGTACCTGTCGTTCTGGTACACATCCACGCTGCTGTTCAGCTCCTCCAGCTCCTCCTTCAGCAGCTGCAGGTTGGAGTTCACATAGCTCAGCTCCAGGGCGACCGTCTCTTTGACCTTATGGTTACTGGTGGCCCTGCAAGACAACACCGTATGGAATAAACCTCCCCCATTTCATAAACACCTTTATTTATCAATGCTTGGTTGCATTGATAGAGATTAAGGTATCCAGCAGTGCAATACCATGTGCATCCATCCAAACCTTCCTGCAGAACTGTGCCTCTTGCTCTGCATATGATCATAGAATGGTTTGGGCTGGAAAGGTCATCTAGTCCAACACACCTGCCATAAGCAGGGACACCTTCAACTAGGTCAGGTTGCTCAGAGCCCCGTCCAACTTGACCTTGAATGTTTCCAGGGATGGGGCATCTACCACCTCTCTGGGCAACTTGCACCACTGTTTTACCACCCTCATCGTAAAAAAAGTCTTCCTTCGATCTAGTCTGAATCTCCCCTCTTCTAGTTTGAAACCATTACCCCTTGTCCTATTGCAACAGGCCCTACTAAAAAGTCTGTCCCCATCTTTCTTATCAGCCCCCTTTAAGTATTGAAAGGCTGGAAGAAGGTCTTCCCCAAGCCTTCCCTTCTCCAGGCTGAACAACCCCAACTCTCTCAGCCTTTTGGGACCAGGGAAGCCAGAGCATCCAGACCACTGTGCCATGGAGGTTGAGGCCAGGCAAAACTCATTATAGTGTTGCACCCTGCTCAGATGAACCTGCTATTCCTGCCCCAGAGCGACCTTCCCCTTGCCCATCCATGCTCCCACCTCCAGTGCAGCTTCAGATTTGGCTATGAGCACTCCAGGTGCTCACCCACACCAAATAAAAGTGCTTTATGCTTGCGTTTGAGGAGGAAAATCTTATTTTTGGGTGCAAACAACCCTTTTGCAAGAGAAGAGGCTTGCTGTGCCATCAGTACAGCTGGACCCTGCCCTCCCTTCCCCACTCACGCACATCAGGAGATGTAAACACCACGGATTGATTTCAGCTGCCTGCTCCCAGCAAGACAAGCTCCCAGGCTGATTAAAACTTTCTTATCTGCTCTGAAGGAAAGCAGTGAGAGATAACCCAGAGCTGGCAGCATGCAGTCCAGTCGTTGGCTGAAAGGGGCTCTGGCTGCTCGCACTAAATCACGCCGGGGTCCAGGAAAAACAACACGTGCACAAGCTCTGCTCAGCCAGGGCACTGCTTCCCCCCAGCTTTTGCAGAGCACGTTGCCTTCGACTTGTGTTTTTTGTGGATAGCATCCTTCAGGGGCCTTGCCCTGACCTGGCCCAGGGCAGTAGAAGGAGCTATGCTGTTTTTGTATTAAGATGCTAGTCCTTTAGTGTCTCCTCCCCTGATTCCCCTTTGCTGGGGTTTCCCCAAGACCAATGCATTTTTTTATTCTAAACAAAGCAAGACCACAGCAGGTCCAAAGATTTCCTCGGTCGCTTCCATTTAAACATCCTTCAGCATTTCTGCAACTCCCCATACAGTATCAGCACAGTAATCATCCTTTTTCCATATAAACTAGTACTTAGTGGCTATTTTAGTCTTCCACACATCACACCACCTCCAGGACACAGGTGCATCACTGCTGTCGCTACAATTTTCTTCCAATATGAATTTAAAAAAGTTTCCCCTTCTTGCTCCCAGCTGGCAATAATATATATATTTTTAAATTTCTTATATTACCAATAGCTGATTTGCAACCTAGCGACACCAGGGTAACATTTTCCATATGCACATGATATATTTCTGACCAGTGCTTTCACCCCTGCTCTGCAGCAGAAAGGACTTATCACCCTGCAAAGCCTGATTTTGCTCTGCAGGATTTTGCATGCACATGCAAGTTTTTCCAGGATTTGTCACCAGGTTAAGGTTTGAAAGCTCAATGTCACTTTGAGGTACTTCAGTTTGCACTCTGCAAGTGCCACATGCAGCAATTAAGAGCACAGTAACTCTCAGAGAGGTAATTTAGGAGAGCATTTGATCCTTTCTGTGAGCAAACCTGCACTGATGCACTTTGTGCTCCCTGTCCGGGGCAAGCACCGGTCTCCATATGAGCACACAGAGCCTACGTGTCTCCATCAGCCTCCTCGGTAAAGTTATCAGCTGTTTGCTTAGCAAACACCAACCAAAGATTTCTGATTTTTTTTTTTTAATTTCTTTTTAAGAAACTGGTTTATTGGCGACACCTTTATCTCCCCAATTGCTTTGCTCAGCCCCAGTATTTGAACAAGAAAGGAAAAGGTTTCCGCTGCCTCTGCTCATTTATTTATCCAGCAAACAAACCCTCTTAACACCACTGAGAAAACACCACGTGCATTTTTTCCAACACACCATTCATGGCAACCTCTCCAGGAAAGGGGACTGATATGCTGAACAGAACAGTTCAGGAGATTATTTTTTTAAAGCATTGAGGGGGGTTTTTTGGGGGTTTGTGGGGGGTTTTTTTTGTTCGTTTTTTTTTTTTTTTTTTTTTTGAGAGGCAAAGAAACCAGCAAGTTCAGCTGCAAACTCTGCTCCAAGCTGGGCAACCCACAGCTTTTTCTATTTGCATTTAGCACTAGCCTAGAGAGATGCAAAGGAAGTTTCTCCATGCAACTCAAGTCTATAATTTTTAAGCAATAACCTTTAGACTTACAACATAATCCCCCCGCTCAGCCTTTAATTTCAGGCAGAAGCTTAATCCCCCCCCCCCGATTTCCCACATTTTATAAGATCTGAGCACCGTAGTGCCCAGAAACCCACATTATTACTCAGCTGCAAAGCGGACTTGTGGGAGGGAGGAAAAGTGGCTGCTACCAAAAGACATTCAAACTGCTGATCCAGCAAAAAAAAAAAAAAAACAAACCAACCCCCAACACAACAAACCAAAACGCCCCATCAGTCCATTTCCCTGGCCGAGTAATTAAGATGTGTTTTGCATCACATTTTTGCTCACTCCCCTGCATGCGGCTCCGATTCCCACTGTTTGCACCAAAACCGTGGCCAGGCACGTTTCTGCTGAGCCAGCGCATTTTCCCCTATTTTTTTATAATAAAGGGGAGTCGCATGGAGCAACACACATTGGGATTTCATGACCTTTTTTTTAATTAGATGAGGCATGGTAGCCTGGTTGAAGCAGCAGGGTATGGGGGCTGTAACGTCACCTCCCCCAGGAAGCCCCACTGTTGTCATCCACCGGTAAAACACCATTTCTTTCTATAGTTTGGTGGAACAACTATTACTCCTGTTTTTCAAGTGCAATAGGCACACGCCACTGCTGTTAAATTATTCAAGTTCAGAAGTGAAATGTCAATCTTATTTTATTGGGGGGGGAGGGGCAATCAAACTGGCAAAACATGCCAACAAAACCTATTTTAGGGCAGCCTTATAATAGTTTCTTATATTAACAGACCTTCCCACCCTGCACATGGGCTCCAATATCCTACAGGAACATGAGATACACCCAAGAGCTACAAAAAAAGCCATCTTCAGGTTAAAAAATAAGATAAAATAGCTGCAAAAAATCATGTGATTGCATCATGACCGCTCTACAGAGGAAGGCATTAATGCACTGGCTTTACTTGTGCTGGACCAGCTGCAATCTGAAAGCTATGCAAAGATACCAGCTTTTGCACCACCCATAAATGCATCCTCCCAATAGGGTGAGGAGCCACTGGCCTGTGCCCATCTGCAAAGACACACCTGAATTTTCAAATTCTGCTCTGGTGGAAGAACTGGGATGGGGCTTTTTGGAACTAAAGCTGGATTTGACCCACTTGCTGGGGGTATCAGGCAGGAGATACTGCACTCCAAGCTCAACCCCAGTTCAACATTTATTCCCATTATTCCACCTGCTCACACCCTGCTTTGTACCAGGC
The DNA here is from genome assembly GCF_035582795.1 of Mycteria americana. Lineage (NCBI taxonomy): Eukaryota > Metazoa > Chordata > Aves > Ciconiiformes > Ciconiidae > Mycteria > Mycteria americana. The sequence continues at coordinate 173,996,243 of NC_134366.1, read as the reverse complement.
TTCCAGGACATTAAAATAATAATTTTTCATTAAAACGCACAGCATCAGCATTCCACCAAACGGAGGGCAGGCATTTCTAGGATGAATGCTGCAAAGTCAAGGGAAGACTGAGCAAACCCCTACCATAGCTGTGGGAGTGCCAGCATCAGTTGCCTCCTGGACACCGAGATCATATTTCCACCCCCAGCCAAATCCCTGGGCCAGAGGGATGCTCTAAGGGATCAAGACTCACTTGAAGAGGTTTTCTGCTCCTGCTCGCATCCTCATCTCCTTGTTGATCTGCTGGTTAATCCGTGCCCGGCGATGCTGCAGTTTGCTGCGCTGGGTCTGGGCGAAGGGGTCGCAGCCCTGCTGAGAGAGAGGGGCAGGGTCTCACCAAAAAACCCACCATTTGGGGATTAAAAATGGCACTTTCAGAGCCCGGCATTGCACTTGAAATAAAAGTTTTATTACCTAATACCACACGTTGCTTACAGCAATTTTCTAAGCTATTCAGAAAAGGCTTCCCAAATACAACCATTGAAGGGATACAGGAATTAAACATCTCCTTCCCAGGGTCTCGCCATCCAGACACAAGACAAGACCCAGGGGGCTGCAGATGAGCTCACTATAACCCTTGAGCTTGGGAACAGATGTGATCCTATGTCTATAAGTGCTCCCATCTCCTGCTGGCTATAGGGGATTGAGCACAGGCAGCAAGTCAAGAGTTCACGGGGGTGGAGAAATGATTTGCACAAAGCAATAAATTAAATCCATCCCTGCCTCCTTCTTTGGCTCTGGCTCGGACTTTCTGCAGACAGGGAAACATGCTTAATCTCTGACTTCAGGAAATAACAGACGGCAATATCCCTCTGTCTCGCAGGGGCAAGAGGTTATTATGGGATACCCCAGGCAGAGAGGCTGCTGCGAGGAGGGTCTCTGAATCAGAGGCCATAAAAGCTCTGCCCAAGCAGAGATTATTTCCATTGTGCAAGGAGCAGTTCAGATGGGTGAAATAAGCCTCTAAAAGACCCCTGGATAAAAAAAAAAAAAGAACAACTTGGGACGGCACAAGGCTAGGCTGTTTACGAGGATGGAGACCTCCGAGCCTGTTTTTCATACACCAGTGCAAAGCATGGGCAGATCCCTCCGAGACCATATTAAGATCAACTGTAGCACTAAAAGAAACTACTCAAAGCCACTATGTCACCTTCTTGCTTCCCTTAGAAAACCTCCATTTGCTGTGCACTTCAGTCAATGCTCCCCACTGCTTTACCTCCACCACTGCTAGTGGACCTCCACATCAGGAAGGGGTTTTGCCACCTAAGAGACTCTACAGAGCTCCAACAGTGCCTGCTCTTGTCCTGTCCAAAACACTTTCTCAGCTAATGTACAAACCTCAGTGGGCTTCACCAGGTCACACCTCATCCTCCAGGATAGGTTGCAACAGTCTCAAATCCAATAAGCCAGGGGAATGCTTGGTTACCTCTCCAGAAGACATTGTAGGTACCAGTGTTACTCTAGGAAAACTTACTTCTAAGAAATTATTTGATTTTTCTGGGGAAGAAGGAAAGGAAAACAAGAAATCCTTGCTCAAAAGAGTAGGAGACCAGCGTTGATTAGTAGGTAGGGAATGGAAAGTTTTGCATTTTCATGGACTTCAGCTTTCTGAGAATTAATTTCTCATATTTGAAGTCCACTAAGTGGTGCCCCCTTTGAAAAGGGTCCGGGATTAACATTGACATTTTCATTTAAGTGAAAGATTTGAGCTCCTAATTGGTACATTTCAGACCATGAAATCAGAGTCACTCCATCTGGTCCATAAATCTGCAGGCTTCGTGCTTTACAGTAATCTATTAATTTGTTGAAATTACTGAAGGAATAAGCTGGAAGCAGGAGGCTCCGATTATTCTGGAAATGCAATTAAGTGGGAAGTTAAGGAAAACACCCCAACAGCTACACAAATCTTGGGTCAGAAGCAAATACAGGAAAGGGTGATCCAGAAGTGCCACTTCTGGATTTGCCCTGGGGAACCCACCCATCCTGCACACACCTTTAGCTCCCCAGGGAAAAATCCAGAAATTGGAAGAAAAAGGAAAAGGATGAGGAATCCCACACCATGAAGCCCAAGAAGGGACCATGCCAGGTTTTCTCCAGCAAGGAGGAGCTGGGTCATTGCTGAACATGGCCCTTGGCAAAAAACCAACCAAACAAAAAAACACACCACCCCCCAAAAAAATCCCAACCCAACCATGCAGGCACTATTCAAATCTGAGCACCCAGAGGCTCCCAAAGGAGACAGCACCAAACTCGTCTAGAAAGTAGCTGCTCATGCAGATGTAGTCCAAGATATTGCACAAGTATTTCTTTTATTAATTAAAGGCTGATTACAAACATTTTGCCTTCAATGATGTTTCTTCATACAGCGCAAGACATTAACCTATATATGGAAGTTAAAGCTTAAGGCAGGGAAAAGGAGCCATAAAGAGAAGGTAGTGCTTATTAAAATTTCAACAGCCCCTCAGGTTTACAGATGAGAGCTGTGTGCACTTGTCAGCTCCAGACACACGCAAGCCAAATGCGTATGCAAATATATCCAAATACATGCAAGTAAGCAGGATCCAGGCCCCCTTTCTCTGCCTCCAGAGCCATAAAAATCCATCCAAAGCTCAACAGACCCAGTAGCAACTGTTGGAGGTGGAAAGCACCTCTTCTCTGCCTCCAGCTCTTCCTACAGGAGCTTTCATCACCTTTGAGACCTCTCCAATTCTTGCAAAGGTTTGCTTGAAAGTGGTCAGAGGATTTTAAGACTTTTGGGGGTGGGGGGCAAAAGAGCAAAGACTACCTGAATACATGGGCAGGAGGCCAGAGGAACTGCAGGTGAGAGATGATGGAAGAGGCACAAGTGCAAGGACTATCCAAAACCACAGAGAAAGTCCATGAACGTCTCCTTGTCTGGAGGCGAGGCAAGAAGAAACTAAGTAAGAAAAGAAGCGAGGTGCAGAGTGGCATGAGAAGACACTAGGATGGCTCTACAAGATATTAAAAAACAGCGCTAAAACTCTTCACTGCAAAAGCAATTAAGGGGTTTAGCTAATTGACTTGGCAGCTCCCCCACTTCTCCCATGCTTGGCTTGAGACAACACCAAGGGGCAAAATTTGAGTCACTGGTATCAAACGTGATGACTGAGACCACTCTCAAGTATGAAAACAGAGCAGCACTGATAATCATTAATCACTTTGGCTTTCCACAAGGGCACTAAGGAGCTGCCCTCCAGGAACGCTTGCAAGTGCTGATGCAGCTGGGGACCAAACACGGTTCAACAACATCCAGGACATCACAGCATTTGGATTTGCTTAGACTTGGAGAGGGAGGTACTGAGCTCTTCTCCCTGGTATCCAGTGATAGGACTCATGGGAATGGTTCAAAGCTGCACCAGGGGAGGTTCAGACTGGACATTAGGAAGCATTTCTTTACTGAGAGGGTGGTCAAACACTGGAACAGGCTTCCTAGTGAGGTGGTTGATGTCCCAAGCCTGTCAGTGTTTGAGAGGCATTTGGACAATGCCCTTAACAACATGGTTTAACTTTTGCTCAGCCCTGAATTGGTCAGGCAATTGGACTAGATGATCGTTGTAGGTCCCTTCCAACTGGAATAGTCTATTCTATTCTCCCTCCGAGAGACACTAAGCCATTTGTAGAGCTGCGAGGTTTTTTCCCCCCATCTGAACACTGGGTGTCTTTTCAACCTGATTTAATGAGATAGTTATCAATTCCCATCCGGGCTCCCAAGCCAACAGCAAAAAGGTACTGGAAAGTCAGGTATTGGAGCACCTGATGTAATACTAAAGCCTTGTGAGGGTGTCAAGTCAGGATCTTGAGACTTGCTGCCCTTAGGGACTTCATGTGATCTCCCCGCACCTTGCTTTCCTCCTCACCCTTTATGAAGTTGGGTAACTGCCGTAACCCACGGGACTGCAGCACATCTTGCCTTGAGAGGATCTGCTGACGGTCCCAAAGCATCATCCCTGGCTGGCATGGACCCATGTAAGCATTGTGCCAAGGCCACCGTGGGGAACAACCAAGCCTAGTCTGCAGCTGCTCCTGGAGCATTGCAGAAATGACATTATTTCACAAATACTGGAGCAAGAAGGAGATGCAGCTCCAGAGTAAGATGCTTAGCCCAGGTTAACTTACATATGAAATGAAACACCATCACAAGCAAAAAAGGCCATATTTAAATCAGAAGGTAGACAGGGGAGAGAAAGAGTCAAGAAGAGAGCATGCCCATCCTCCAACAGCTTGCATTCAAAGGAACCCAACGCTTCGCCTGTGGCTGTACTCTCCAAGTTGCAACCAAAAGCTAAAAACCACAGCAGAGTTTCTAAAGTAAGTGGTGACCGACTTAAGCATGCCTTACATAAGGGGGGCATAGGGAAAACACACACCAAAACCCACTGTTAGGTTATAAAAGGGATTTTCCTTGCTTAATTCTTCTTTGTACAAGCTCTTGAGGTCAACCCTTTAAGGTCAGAAGAAAGATGTGTTATTTCAACCAGCCTCTTGGGCTTTGAGGTGCACCTAGGGACATCAATAGAAGAGTAAAGTTGGGTGCTTAAGAAGTGGCCAGGTTGAACGTGAGATTTCTTAGCCTTCCTAGTTTAAAGCTTTTACAAAGGAGAAGCGAGCACATAACTCTTCCAGTAAGAGGCCATAAATTGTGTAGCAGCCAGGGAACAGCACAGCTTGTATGTACACAGAGGACAGCGTATGTTAAGAAAGCCATGAAAATGAATGAGGTGTGGGTCATTAAGTTATATGAGTTGTGTCCAGCTCTGAAGTTTATTGCCTCTGACAAAGCAGGATTAGAGCCAGTATTATTGTAGCAAGGCCGTTTTATGCTCAGAAGACATCTGCCAAATAACATGGTGTTCAACCCTCAGCATGGGAAGATGACAGTGTTACAGAAAGTGCTCAGCCAATGCCTCCATATAAGGGAGAAAAGGGAAGAGGCCAGAAGACCCCTACCAGAGGAGGCCAAGATAAACATCCCCTTTGAGGGATGTCAAGGTTTCCGCCAACTCAAACCCTATCTTTGAAGGGAACGTATACAATGATGTAATGGTGGTGTTACACCTCTTCCAGTTCAAGAGCGCCCATCTGGGGTGTTAAATAGGGCAATTACATGGTTAGGTTTCCTTCTGAGTCCTTAGGGAATGTTTGATTAGAGATGACCACCAAGTGTACTTTGCACTTGCCATCTTCAGTAAACACAAGGAGATGAAGCCTGGATATGTCCTGGGTGACAAGACACACCCAGGGCGTTACTTGTGACCCCAGTGCCAAAAGAAGGCCACCACCTCCCAGCTCTCCCAGCACTAATGACAGAAAAAACTAATCACCTGTAGGAAGAGGTGGATGCCAGCAAGTCCAAAGGGCAAAGCCACACACAGAGGGACTAATTTCTGCTCTTTCATTTCCACTAGAAGAACAGGAGCTCAGTCACTGGAAGCAAGTGAGCAAAAGCAAAACTTAAGCATATGAAGCAATCAAAGGATGACTGCGAGCTGTTACCACAACACCGGTGAGAAGGGAAAACACGATCCTAGGACATGCTGTTAAATTTATAAGCAAGAGAGAAATAGAGATGCAGATCTGGTTGTGTAAGGGGCTTCTGCATCCCTGTCTGGAGGAACAGGTACATATCAGGAGCGTGCTGGTAAAAGCCAGGCATGGATCTCTTCAGAGAAATGAGGAAGAGGTCTGTAGCTGGGAGCTAAGTTATAGCCACAACAGGTATCACAGCAAAAGCTCCTAGCTACCTGCAGAGCTTGGCTGGATCACAGGAGGTGCTCCACAGCCTACCGGCTGAAACACAGACCAAGCCGTGCCATCTCCAAGACTGGCTTTAGCCACAAAACAGTCACCACCAGGATTATTGCCAATTAGAGCAGCTGGAGAGTGCCCACAGAATGGCAGGAGAAGCTAAAGAAGTTTAATCTGCACATAGACTGGAGACATCCATAATACAGAAGTGGTGAGATGAGTTGTCACCTGGTGCTGACCTAGGCTATAGAGCCAGCCCCACTGCCAAGCAGACAACCTTCATATCCCCAAGGACAGATAAGATCAAGGAGAAAGCTGCCAGGGGACCAGGGCACCAGCCAGCCTTGCATCACTGCCACATGGGTATACAAACATATGGAGACCCTTGGTGCCAGACAATGCAATATATAAGGGATGAGCTGCTGCTTCAGGGAAGTCAGGCATTTTTCCCCACAATTGTCTCTCCTTTTTCAATGAGGGAATCACCTGGTTTCATGGAAATCAAATTATCTGCCCTAAAAGTTGTCATTAAGGTCATGCACTACACATGGTCAGCAGCACATCTGCACCACAGTCCTGGTACCCCATGTCAGACAACACAGGCCTGGATGCAGTCTCGCAACGCAAAGCGACGTGGTTGATACTGGATGACCAGAGCTCAGGGACATAGCTGAGGACTAGTGGCAGGATTAGGCCCATCTCAGCTTCCACTGCTCAGACCAACTTGGGTGACGGTGGATACCATGAATATGTTAAACATAGCCCAGCTGCATTTAGCAAAGGAACCGATGATGCTCATCTGCTACATCCCCTGAAACCTCAACTGCCTTCAGAATTTCCATTATCCCAGACTGCTGCATATGGTCCTGAGATCCTTAAGGATTATTTTGTTTTAATTTTATAATTTATTCCTCCCAGTGAATAGATAGCTTACTGCTTTTTTTAAGGGAGGGAGTCAAAAGGCATCAAGAGTGTTACTATTCAAACTTTCCCCAGGGAAGGAGGAGGACATGGTTCAACTCTTCTGTTGGACAACCCGTTAGGATTTCACTCATTTGACCTCACCAGTGCTGCCTTGTTCCCTCCTCACACCAATCAGTTGCTGAGGTTGGTTGCTCAGGGCATAAATACACCCCTCAGACAAAATGGCAGCTCTGCTGGAGCCTGGCTCCCCATGACTCACCTCCACCTCATCTCCTCCTACCTGGGCAGTTCCCACAAAAGCCACCCCAGGTGCTCCTTCTACACACACAGAGAGAGAACTGGCAGTCAGAATAAAAAAAAAAAAAAAATATAAAAACCTTTGGAGCCAAAGGCAAAGCCAAGCAAGGCTACAAAATAAGCCTGAGATATCCTGGTTTGACACCCGATAACCATGAGGGCCATGCTCCAGATATAGCCACAGCAACCTTTGGACATCATGAGTCATCCCATCTGCAAACTGTCTGCTCACCCAGAGAGGGAATTCCTTTACATAGGACTGGGATTCATGGGCAATGCCAAAGCCGTGCCAGATTGGGTTTATTGCTAACCCTAAAGGTCCCCAGTCTTCAGAGCTGTCTGCTTAGTGAGTCCTGGGTGGTGAGCTCCTACAGCATTCACCACCAAGTGAGCGACCAACCAACCCTTCCAGCATTACCAGTCTGTGCTCACAATACAATTAAAGAAAACGGCACACGAAGAAGCACAAGGTGCTAAAGCAAAAGGAAACCAGCTGGCACGTGTCCAGGAAACCTTCAACCCCAGCAGGGATGGTGAATGAAGAGCTGAAGATCAGTGCTTGGGAGGGTCAAGCACCAACCACCAAGTGTAATTCAGACAGAGGTGGGCAATTCCATGAGAGCTGGTCAACTCCAAGCTGCATTTGCTCTCCACTAATTCGCCCAGCTTGCATCAAGGCACATTACAGAATATCAACATTTGCTCTGTAGTTAAAACTAGAGCAAAGATACCTGCGCAGAGACAAGGAACAGCCAAAAACGACAACAATTTCTGCAGCTCTAGGAAGCGCTGACACACAAGCTACCACTGTCATTAACAGAGGTACCCTTGATCCCTGACCCCAACCCCGTGCATTGAGCACGTGGTCTCCACCTGCAACCTCAACCCTACAGGTTTTACCCAGCAATTGCTTACAACATCTCCCACCGAAAAAAAATAGGCAGGTACTTTCATCCACTCTCAGGAGCAATAATATTTCCTAACAGAGTTTTGTCCTCAAAAAGGGATGTTTCCAAGTACACAGACGATCTAGCAGCTGGAAAACTTGCTGTAGAAATAGGGTAACTGGAGCATCAAGCTCTCAGCACCTATTTTATTTCCAGAACCACACTGGTCTAAAAGCTATTTTGATAGAGTCAGAGGTGTCAACTGGCATTATTATTCCTCTTTGCAACCCACAAGTTTCAGTCAGGCCAGCACAGGACAAGTGGCCAAATGACCCTGGTTTAGCTGCGTTAGCCTGTGGGATAGAGACCAAAACAAAAGCCGGAGAACCACTGCACACACAAAAGCAGGCTTTAAAATTCTCTTTTTAAAGGTTTATAGATAATTTTCTTCTCCTCCCAGCCAAGCGCATTTCAGAAAGTAATATGGGCTGTTACTACAAGACAACCAGTAGATCACAACAAAATTTTTTTGCTCCCTGAACATCTACTTTTATATAAAAGTCCCTATCACAAAACTAATCTCATGAAGCACTCCAGCTGAAAGCTGTTTTTCTGTGGGAGACATTACCAGCTAAAACCTCTAAAACCTTTTATTGAGAATATGGTTACATCACACAGCCTTTTAACAAATGAGTGGAGGATTAAGGTTTTAAATTTCGCAAAGAAGTGCCCTCACTGTTGGCTAATGCACTCAGCAAGAGGAAGGAAAAATAAAATGGGGGGGGGGGGGGGGGGAATAAAAATACGGGGGACTGGGGTTTTCAAACAGCAAAACCTGCGTCCAGAGCTTGAATTTTAGGAGCATGAAACTGCTCTGGGGAGCTGGGGGAGGCACAGGGTATCATGAGAGCCAGGGCAGGGTGCCAGCAGGAAACAGATGTATTAAATCTTCAGCCCCAGTACGTGAACCCTGGCAAAAAAAAAAAAAGAAAGAAAAAAGAAAAAGATCACCATCGCAGCAGCATTCAGGATCCCCTGCACAGGAGCAAACATGCAGTGACCCCATCCACAGCCCCTGATGCTGTCAGGGTGGAAAAAAAAAAAAAAAAACAACTAGAAGAGGCTATATTGATAGTTTCATTTAAATAAAAACCTGATATCATTAATAGGAAATCTAATCAGGTGGTTTGTTTTTTTAATTAATAAAAATAATCATGTTTTGACAGATGCTGCATATGCTCTGCCAGTTCTCCCCCTCAAAAGCTTTGCAATATTTTCCTATGTTATTCTCCTCAGTGCTACCATCCCACAGATCCAAACAGGGTAAACCAATTGCTCATACAAGGGACACAGTGCATCCATACACAGAATAAACTGGAAAAAACCTCCTGCTAATCTCCCCTTACAAGCAGCACCTGCTATTTAGACAAGGCCCTGGGTAAACTCCAACCTGGTTTAAGGTTGCAACCTCTTGAGCAGCAGTCAGAGAGGCCAGGCTCAAGATCAGATTGATCCTTGTTCAGCCAAGGTTGCAATCTCAACCCTCGCTCACAAAAAATCTACCTCTAAAGCCTGACTGAGTTTTGGTTTTTTGGTTGTTGGTGTGGTTTTTTGTTTTGTTTTTTAGGTGTGGGGTTTTTTTTTTTTTTTTATTTTGCCAAAGGGCTGCAGAAACACAGCGCTCTGCCAAAGAACAAGTTTTGAAAATTATATACTTGCAAGAAAGAGATCAGATTACAGGGCAAATTCACTGCAGGTTTATAAAGCTGGCTCCCAGGGAACAGACCTAACGGGAGAGGCACTTAAACAGCCCCAAAAACTAATGTTACCCATTTTTTCTTGTAACAAGCAGCATTCTTTAAAGCCTCCTCGACCCCAGTAGCGTGCATTGATGGCCAAGGGACAGCGGGGAAAGTCAAGCCGCGAGGTCAGTGGCAGCCAGAGGACAATCCCTGTTGGTTTCACCTCACTGTTATTAATTAAACGAGTGACGCCAGCGGAGCTATCGGCCCCATCTCGCACGCATAGCCAGGCTGCCGTTGCACCAACTTTCCTTGCGGGCAGCTCCCAGGGAAAGAAGCATATCAGCAAGCAATACCCTGCCCGGTACCTCCAATGGTGGTGGGGGGGGGGGGGACAGGCAGTGCTTGGCTGGACCATCTTCCTATGGACAGGAAGGAGAAAAAGCCAAAATATAGGAGAATTTGGTTAAAAGTAGTCACTGGGAAGCTTGCAGATGGAGCCAGCGGAGGAAGATGTGATAGAGGAATGAAGTTTCAGAGATGATGAGCTATGGGATAGTTGTGTAGGTCTGCTTATGAATGAACTACTGGACACATTTCTATCCCACATCATATATCAAGCCCTTCCCCACCCAGCCCCCTGCCATGCCCTGACACCCCCAGCACAGTTTGATGGCCAGAAGGGACCTGCATGCCCACCCATGCCCTGCAGCACCCATGGGGACCACTATCCCCACGGACCAGACAGGGATACCCAGCCCCACAGAGCATCAGTTGGATGTTTTACCATCCTGCTCCCACCCATGGCACCCCACCGCTGTGCCTCACCTTCCGGGTGCTGTCGCTCTTCAGGGCTTGCAGGAGGACGAAGCCACTGTCCCCGTCCCCCTCCCTGCCACCAGCCAGGCTCTCCTCCTCAGGGGGCATCATCTCCAGGAGCGTAGCATCCACAGGCTGAAAGGGGTGGGCCCACAGCTGGGGGCTCCCGCCTGACCCCACGGGGTGGCTCTGGGGCTCAGTGTCCCCTCCTTGGGCTGCTCTGGTACTCCTGGCCTAGCCCCACACCTTGCTAGCCCCTGGGGGATTCAGAGCCCAGCCCTATCCTGGGTGGGGGCTTAAACCCCCACTAGCCCCTGCCCTCTGATGCTGCAAAGCCCCATGCACCTAACATCTGACTAGAGACAAGCCCACAGCTTGCCTCCCCCCTTGCAGAGCTACCCCAGATGGGGGACAAACCCCACAGACCCCCTTTGCAAGATTTACCTCAAATGGGGGGGGCAAACCCCCACAGACCCCCTTTGCAAGATTTACCTCAAATGGGGGGGCAAACCCCCACAGACCCCCTTTGCAAGATTTACCTCAAATGGGGGGGCAAACCCCCACAGACCCCCTTTGCAAGATTTACCTCAAATGGGGGGGCAAACCCCCACAGACCCCCTTTGCAAGATTTACCTCAAATGGGGGGGGCAAACCCCCACAGACCCCCTTTGCAAGATTTACCTCAAATGGGGGGGCAAACCCCCACAGACCCCCTTTGCAAGATTTACCTCAAATGGGGGGGCAAACCCCCACAGACCCCCTTTGCAAGATTTACCTCAAATGGGGGGGCAAACCCCCACAGACCCCCTTTGCAAGATTTACCTCGAATGGGGGGGCAAACCCCCACAGACCCCCTTTGCAGAGATGCCCCAACCAGGGGGCAAACCCCACAGCCCTACAAATCTACTCCCCTACCAGGGCAAACCCCACCGCCCCCAGGTGAATCAAGCCCCGGTTCCCCCCGCTCACCCCTCGGTGCCCCCGCACGGCCCCGCCGACCAGAAGCGAACGCGGCGCCAGCCCCGCTGCGGCGCGGGGCATAAGCAGGGTGGTGGGGCGGGGCGGGGCGGAGCGCGGCTGCGGCCAATGGGAGAGGGGGACGGCGCGGATCGGCGGCGGGGCTGCCCAATGGGAGTGCGGGACAGGGAGAGGCGGGGGGAGGAACGGAGCGGCTCGGGGAGGGGCGGGGCGGAGGGGCTGTCGCCCGTGGCAACGGTGGGAATTAGAACGCCGAGGACGTCACGGGCGGGGCGGGGCCTCGCGGGGCGCCGCGCCCCTCCCACGGCCACAGCTGGGCGCGCCCCCCCCCCCGTACCACATCTGGGGGCGAGTCCGCTCCGCCCCCAGCCACATCTGGACCACCCCACCTCCAGCCAGGCGCCCCCCCCATCACCCCGGCCACATCTGCCCCCCCCCCCGCCCCCGCGTTCAGCCCCTACGATCCCCGCATCCCCCTCCCGTGCAACCCTCGGGCTTCCCCCTTCCCCCCCCAACATCTGGGCTGGTGTGGTGGGGGGGTGCAATAAGGCAGCACCCGTCGTGCACCCCCCCCACTCAGCCAGCTCCAGCTGCCTTCTGCCCCAACGCTGTGGCCCAGGTGCTCCCCTCTGTGTGGCCCCTTGGCCACATCATATCCCCCCCCCCCAAAAAAAAAAAACCCAAACATCTGGATGGTGACACTGCAGCTCGCACAGCTGCCAGAGCAATTCTGCAACACCTGGGACTGCTGTGCCCTTGCCCTGCTATAACCATTAAACGCTGCTCCTGTACACCCCTGTACAAAATACAATATAATATAAAAAATAATACAAAAAGCAAATAAAAAAATAAAACAAACCCCACTTTCTTACTGTTTCCAGCCAGATACAGGCAAATCCTGTCCCACTTTCCCCACTCTGAGCTGTCTTGTTAAGCCATAGCAGGCTTTTACTTTCAAGGACACTCATCAAATAAGAGCCGGACTAGACAACAGCGTTAAAGCCGGCAAAATTTTATGGAAAAGTGACCAGGGGTTGGAAAAATCCCATTCCCAAGATGCACATGGGACCCTAACATGTGCAGTGCCCATGCTGAGCTGGTTGTCACCGGTGTGTGTCACCACAAAAATGTCCCTTAGTCTTTACTGGGGGCCTCGCTTCGTTTGGGTAATGAAGTTAATGAGACCGTGCTTGTGCATGATGAATCCTATTCATGTCAACAGGGCACGAGGAACACCGTGCAGATCCAGCTGTTTAACAAGGGGAAAAAAATTAAGCCGGCATACATTAAACCTTTTATATTGCATGAATTTATTTTATAACTGCCTGAATATATTAAAACATTTCCACCTTTCCCAGTCAATTTTTCCTTGTCGGGGCTTCGAGGATTGCACATGATCCCAGGGAAGGGAGTATGTTAGGAAGAACTTTTTTCTCCCTCCCGGATTTCCCAATCTGAAAGGAGCCACTGGACTAGGAGAGCAAAATTCCTATTTAACCCACGGTGTCACCAAACTGTGCAGGGACCCCATTTGCAGTCTGTTTTTTGGGGAAACATGGACCCTTAGTGGTCCATGTTTCCCCGCTGCAGAGCCTTGGATGGAGCCATCCTTCCCCATTGTGAAGGGCATCTGTAAAGGGAAAAAATATAAAAATATATCAACTATCTTCTCATTAAGAGGTTTAAGCCCGGTTGTGCTTGGGCAGGATGTATAGGCAAACCGGAGCTGGTTTAGGTCAGGACAGGTTTCTCCCAGCTCACCTACTCTGCAAACCCCATCATTTCCCATCATGGACATCCCAACTAGTATGGAGAGCTTGAGAAAAACCTTCACCAAACATCAGCGCTGAACAAATCTATATGGGACCCAGGGTGAAAATGGAAGAAAATCAAATATACGCTGGTCCCTGGCTTGGCAGGAGGCGGCTGAGAGCAAACAAGCCCCGACACGACGTCATCCTCTCCTGCTCCCTACCCTGGGGCTGGCTCCCATCCCTTGACAACTTTTACTCATCCAGCAAGAAAGGTGGCTTGGATGCCTTTTCCCCGGGTGGTGCAACGGGGATCAAAGAGGCTTTCCCGGAGCCAGCCCTGCCTCGGAGGGTTTCCGCTCCCGGCCGCGAACCGGGCGGCACCTTCCCGGGAGAACACGTGGCTCCGCTACTTGCCCCGGCGAGGGATCTCGGCGTGGGGCAATGTCTTTTTTTGCCCCCAAACCCAGCATTTTGGGGGAAAGCTCGTGTTTCTTCATCCTGTGTAAAGCCCCTACGGCCCCTTTGCAGCAGCCCCTTCCCAGCAGCGTTGCTTGCACCAGGTTGAGGATGGTTGAGACCGTTTTGAGGCTCAGCTGTGTTGAGGTGCTTGATGGCAACGTGGGCAGGTGAAAGCAATAGACTCGCCTGCATGAATAGGGCTGGAGAGGAGTGGGATGGGTGAGTGCTTCAGGATGAGGGTTATGGGCAGCTGTATACAGCACCCTGCAGGATCAGGCCTCTGCACCCAGAGTCTGGGCTCAAAGACCTCTCCAAATCCAACTGTGGGGCTCTGATGGGTAAGAAGCAGCTGAGAAATCTGGATTTTGGGACTAATTCAGTCATATAATTGAAAAGGGGTTATCTTTGTGAAAGTAGATTTCCCTAAGCTGTTTTTAAAGCAATGTGTTTGGCCCAATCCTCCACCGGCTCAGTGCAAAGTATTTCCCCCCTAGCAGGTCTCCTTGACAAGGAGATACTGGCTAGGGGTTCTCCTTAAATTCAGCTTTAGGGCTAAAACTTCATTTCCCAGGGTGCATCTTGGGCTGAGACCCTCCAATCAGGGCTGAGGGAGTCTTTAAATAAGCTGCCTGTAGGGGGGCATTGCCCTTACACAGGCAGTTGGGTAAGGGGTGAGGTCTTCTCCAGCTTGGGTGGCTTTGAGGGAACGTGCCACCTTGTGCTGAGTGAGCGTGGTCCCAGTGGCAGCTGCAAGTACTCACGGCTTGGCAAAGGCTGGTAAAATATGGAGACTTTCAATGTGTTTTCTGCTCCTTGAAAAGTTTGCAGGATGTCTCATGGTGCTCTGTAGCTTGTCTTCTCTCCTTGAAAAGTCCCCTTTTTTCTGCAATGGTGAAGGTCCTTCATGAATGGGGACCACCTTGGCATTGTTTGAATTTGATCTTTGTTTCTTGCCTCCTCTGAGGCCTTGAGTTTTGAGGGGGAGCAATGATTTTGGGGGGGGTCTGGCTGCTCCAGCCATGAGAAGGAGAGGTGATAGCTGGGTGACGGTGGCCCAGCTGCCTGCCTCGGTGGGGGGAGTCAGTATTTCAATTTTCCTCTTGTGTCTTTGCTGTGTTTTATTATTTTCCATTGTGGTGGCTTTCTGGGTGTAATTAGGACCTGGATAATGTGTGTTGCATACCCTGGGCTGCTCTGAGGATGCAAATCCAACCCAGCACACAACCCCCATCTACTTGTATGGACCTGTGAATTCCTAAGCTATTTGGGGGGGGTGGCTTTCCTTTTATTCTAGCAGCAACTTTATTTTTACCACCCCCAACTGAGCTCAAGACTTTTCCATTTGATGCTCTACTTGGGTCCTTGTTAAAGCTGAGCTTAACCCTGTGGGTATCTGCAAGCTTCAGGGTTGAGCTGTAGAGTGAGCATCTATTGGGGTTTCCCTTGAGAGCAAAACTGGGGTGCTACTGGCCATATGCTGTCTCCATCTTCTTGCAGTAGCCATCCTCGGGCATGTTGCCTTAACCCTGTGTCACGTCTCGAAGAGCTGGTGGGTGACAGAGCCATGGGAGTCTCAAGGGCAGGTGGAGTGAAGAACAGCAGCAGCCGGTGGGTACCATGGGGCATGGTAGGGGATTTTGGGAGGCCTCCAGCATTATGTTATCAGGCTTGCTGCAGCTGGCTCTGTCGGGTAGCTCAGCCCTAAAATGGTCAGCAGGGAAATTCTTCCAAGTTTGCTTTTGGGACCCCTCTTTTGGTGCTGCTGGACGTGAGGGTTATGCAGTGTGGTATCATGCTATGGCTTATTTCCACCACCAAGGGGTTTTCTGCAGGTGTTGCCTGCTTGGCCTTGGTGGGGAAGAATTTGCTCTTTTTCCCAGGAAGCGAAAGAGAGAGTCGGGGAAAGGGCAGGAGGTGCCAAAGGCACCTGGGGGAAAGGCTGTGAAGAAGAAGCTGGAGGAAACGCCGTGCACAGTGCAGGTACCAGCCAGCCCTCTCCATGCCTGGGCATTGAGGTGACCCTTGCGTCTGTCCCCAATGTTTTGTGGGCATTGAACCCAATTCATGAACTTCCTTCTCTTTTACACTGCTCTGTCCTGATGTGCAGTCCCCTCTGGTAAAAGGGAAGAAGAAGAAATCACCCGAGGTCAAGGAGAAGCCACTGCAGGAAAACATCATCAGCAGGTAACTCCTCAGCTGGATGGTGGGGCTGATGGTGGCAGCCAGGGAGGAGATGGCATCAGTGGGGCTTTGCCTGCCCATGCTAGGGTTCCCCATCTGGGTTCACCCCAGAGTTGTGTGTGGGAGTGCTATGTCCAACTCTGTTCTGCTTGGGCTGCTTTGATTATCAAAAAGTTTTTTTTTTAATTGGGAAAAACTTGTGTTCTTTCTCTGTATCCTTTTTGGCCAAGAAGCTCTCTAAAGCAAGAAGCTGCAGAAGGGAAAGGTCTTGGCTTGAGCCTGCAGGATGGGATCCAAGTGGAGGAGGGAGCCGCGTCTGGGTCGGTACGTGGTGGTCTGCACTGAAGTATTAAGGAGGGCTCACGTGGTTTGCTCTTAAGGGAGCTGTGAGGATGCTGTCCTACAGCTTGTGGTTGTGTGCAAGCCCCTAAAAAGGATCCTTTGAGCATCTGGAATTAAATTAAATTGCCTGAAGGTCATGTGCCGCACTAGCAGATGCATGTGGCATTGGGGTTGAATCAGTCATATTTTGGTGTTGGACCAAGAGTGCAAGCTGGTGCTAATGGGGAGCACCAGGACACAGGTGACTCCATCACTTCCCAAGCATGAGGTTGGGATTGGTTTCATCCTGGCAGCTTCCCTTTCTGAGGCATTTGAGCTTCGCTGCTGTTCTTGGGATGATGCTGGAGAGCACAGATCGTGGCTGATTACCTGTATATTTTGCTTTGCTCACGTTAACATCTTGCACTCGTCCTCTTGGTGTGTAAAACAAGCAGAGATGCTTTTTCCTTTCCCCATGGTGAGTCTCCATCCCTCTTGCAAACAGCGTCAAGAGGGACATTGAGGGGCTGGAGCGTGTCCAGAGAAGGGCAACGAAGCTGGTGAAGGGTCTGGAGCACAAGTCTGATGAGGAGCGGCTGAGGGAGCTGGGGTTGTTCAGCCTGGAGAAAAGGAGGCTGAGGGGAGACCTTATCGCCCTCTACAACTGCCTGAAAGGAGGTTGTAGAGAGGTGGGGGTCGGTCTCTTCTCCCAGGTAACAAGTGATAGGACAAGAGGAAATGGCCTCAAGTTGCGCCAGGGGAGGTTTAGACTGGATATTAGGAAATTTTTCTTCACTGAGAGGGTTATCAAGCATTGGAACAGGCTGCCCAGGGAAGTGGTGGAGTCGCCATCCCTGGAGGTATTTAAAGGACATTTGGATGAGGTGCTTAGGGACATGGTGTAGTGGTGGGCTTGGCAGTGTTAGGTTTACGGTTGGACTCGATGATCTTAAAGGTCTTTTCCAACCTACACGATTCTGTGATTCTGTGATTCTGTGTCTGAAATGTCAGCAAACTCTCCTGGGTGGATGCAATCAGAGCTGCAGCCTTGAAACCCCCCAAGGGTGCCTGTGGTTGGTGTCCTGGTATTGCTGGTGTTCCCAGTGCAAGTGCCAGGCATTTGCATGCAGGATTTTTTTTTGGAAGATTGTGGCTGTCTGCTCCTGAATTTACCAATCTAATTTCTGACAGCAGTTGAAGGATTGTGAATTCGAGAGCAGGCGTATTCCCAGGGAACGAAAGTGTATATTGTCGTAACCAACCTATAATTAACTCGGGTTTTTTTCCCGCCCTTAATGAGTTAACCTAGCAGCTTTTCAGCAGCAGCTTACAAGAAAAATCCCTGTGTGGTTTTGGCCTCCCTTGAAAGCCTTCGAAAGAGAAACTTGGGGAAGTCGGAATTTATAACGAGAGCCTTGATGCTTGGCAAGTGTTGAGTGAAGCTGGGATGGGTTTCAGGGCGCTGCATGGTTAGATGTAGCCTTGCACGGCCAGGAGCAGAAGAGCCTGGCTTCAGCTTTGAAAACGAGCGTGCAAACAGTGCGATGATATTTCTGGTGGCCACCATAGGTCAGCTCTTAGGGCTCTGTTTGCGTCCTCTCTGAACTCATTTTCTCCTACGTCCTGTCCCCATTTTCCCTGTGCTTTACTTTTTTCTTTCTTCTTGCCCTTCTTTTCCTTGCCCTCTGTTCACCCTTGTGTTTCCCACCCTGTGGCTTTGTCCCCCACCTCTCTTTCCCTCTTGCCATCTGCTACAAGGGTCGTTTAATCTTCTAAGGATCAAGCTGGCATGGATGCACAGAAGCTGTCACTTGACGCATCTTTGTTTTGGAGCCCTCCTATCCCTTCTGCTGTTCTGGACTGCTGTCCCCGATAGGAGCAATGCATCTAAGGAGCAGGCGGTTGAGGAGGGGTGATAGTTTTCATGTATTTGCTCTATAAAATACATTTTCAGTGTTGTTGGAAGTAAGACAGGGATTTCCTAACCCCATAAAACCTCAAAGCTCTCCTCATGCTTAGAAAAGCCTGCTGTTTTGGGCTCCTGGTTTCTAGCCAACGTGGCTGAGGAAGGGGAAGGTGATCTCAATGAGACATGGGTATGTGGCCTGGCTGGCTGCCATCGCAGGGGCCGGGTGATTGCTTGGGAGTGATGGTGCTGTTGGAGTACCCATGCCAGCTAACCTCTCCCAGATCAACGCTGTTAATATCTTTCAGGAGGAGACCAAATCAACCCTCCACCAAGCGCCATCAGTGGGGCTGAAAGACTCTTCAAGGTAAGTTGGGCTGCTTTCTGAATGGTTTTTGCCCAGAGAACTGGAAATTTGTCCTTTCTCTTCTTGCCACGGGGTTGCACAGCCCTGGTTTTCTGTCCTGTATCACTGGGACCACTCTGCTGCTGATGCCTTCACTGGGCAGCTTGGCCATGTCCTGGTGTCTTCAGTGACCTTAAAGCTTGCCAAAAACATCGCAAGTGGAATTTGAGGCCCCATCCTGGGATTTGAGGGTGGAGAGGGAGGCTCCTGGTCCCATCCAACCTCCCCAAGGATGCTTGAGTCAGCAGGGTGCGATCGCTCAGATGCACATACCTACATAAATACAGAGGTAGGCGGTGGGGAAATGCTAGTGGGGACAACCAGCCTTGCAAAGCCTGGGAAAAAGGTGTTTCTTTTCCTTGCCCCATGCTAGATCTGGGCAGAGATAGGAAGCTGAATTCATAAAGCTGTCCCTTAGCAGGCTAATCCTCTCTGTCTTAGAGGCAGGGGCTTTCATGTCCGGTGAGAGGCCTCTAATAAGATCTTCTGGGGAAGGAGCTGATCCCGAAAGGTGGCAGGACTTTGCCTTCTGAGTCATGAAGGTGCTGGTGCTCGGCTGCTAATGAGATTGGAGGGGCTGAGAGTGTTTTGTTGGGCCATTTGCCCTAATGAGTTTAGTGGAGATTGGGTAATGCATGCTCCAGCTGTACAGAAAAAGCATCCAGCCTCTGGTTTTTTTGGGAACTTGCTGCCTCCATCCCAAGCAGGCTTGAAGGCTTTCCTGAGCCCTGTGTTGCTCTGATGTCCCACAGCCTGGCAATTTAGCATCAGCCTAAATGATCTTTTAGAAAAGGGCTAAAAATCTCCCTTTCTGTTGCAGAAATGTTGTCTGCGGGATGTTTTGGCTAAAAGCAGAAATTGTGGCTCTGCTCTCTTTGTGCTCACCTGGACATGCAGGAGAGCTGTCGCCACCCTCCTTAGGAGGAGAAAGCTGGCTTCCCAGCACCTTCCTGGGTGGCATCAGGGCAACTGGCCATGCTTTCAAACTGGCCCTGCTGAGGGGTGCCAGGAGGGGGAAAGGCAGGCCAATGGGTCTGACCCATGGGCTGGTGCAAGGGCCTGAGCTCAGCTCCACACTTCTCTGGGATGGGCTGGAGGAATGTGGCTCTGGTTGCTTTTTACCTGCTGCCCTGACCTGCTGGCCTGGATAAGTTCGTTTTTTTTTTTGTGGTGGTGCCGATCACAAGCTGGGAATATGATGCTCTGCAGCCTGGCAGGCATCTCGCTCAGTTGGGAGGTGGCAATGACCAAGCAGGGACAGCCCTGAGTTTCCCTGTGGGTGAGGGGACACCATCAGTTCAACCCTGTGGAGATGTAGGCTCAACCTACAAGATGTAGGCTTGGTTTCGGCTGTGCATGCTACTCCCTCATTCATCTCTTGCTTTGCTTTTCTGGAACATGAGCAACTCAAAGTATGAGGTTCCCAAATCCCTGGCTTGAAGAAGCCTTGGGAGAAAGTATTTTATAAGAGCAGGTTGGTGCTTCATAATTTTGCTTGTCCCATGGAACTCCCTGACCTCTTTGCTGACCAAGGGAAACGTTCCTGTGTTCCCCACCCATATTCCTGATGGTGGAGGTCACGGATCTGGACATTCCTGGTCTTGCAGCTTGTTGTGATGATGAGGCTGTGTCCTTCCCCATTGTGTCAATGCTCAGGCTGCCTCCTCGGGAGACGAGAGGTGGGGGAGCCTGTCCCCGCAGTCCCAGGAGATGTGTCCCATCACAAGGTCTCCTCCTCCAGTGTGTCCACAATGCTCGGCCTGATACCATCTCTGTCCTGCTTTCTACTGATGCTGCCAATCCTTGCAAACCTGTCTCCTTCTCTGGGCAGAGGTGTCCCTGGGGACATTTCCTTGAGGCCTCCCCATTTGGTCTGGAGACCTTGTGGTCCTGCTCATTTGAGCTTCCTAATCCCATAAACTGCAACCTGGGGCCAGTTCCTACGGGGGCCGGCCACTACTGCTTTAGGATATCTCCATCTGTTGTAGCACCTGGAGTGCTGCCATGCTCGAAGGGAAACATGGGATCATTTGGGAATGATCCCCTAATTTTGCCTGTAAAAGGTGGAGGCTGCTGCTCACCAATGCAGTGAGAAGTGACTGTGCTTTTGTTGTAGGTCACAGTGCAAACCCTGGAGAGCAGGACCTGCAGTGGGACAGCAGCTCTCGGTAACCAAGGCTGGAGTTGGGGTAGGAAACTCAAGGGGAACTGTCACCCTCTGGCCCCAATTCTGCATGGGGCACATCCTTTAGAACCTTCTCCATGTGCCTGGGCTTTGGGATAATTGCTCTCCTTTCCCAGCTTCAACCTTTCTTCCTGTCTGGCTGCTTCCCACAGGTCCCAGAGCCAAATGATGATGTTGCTGGTGGGGCTGCATCCCTTTCTGGAGAGCATGGGGCTTTGGAAATGGAGGTGGCCATCACCACTGTGAGGGAGGGTGAGGAGAAGGAGCTAGACCCCCCTGTCCCACAGCAGCAAGGGGGTGCCCAAGACCCGAAAAGGAAAAAAGAAAGAGGGAAGAAGCAAGAGCAAAGGAAGCAGCAGGAAAAGGGGTTGCTGAGAAAAGGAGGGAGCAAGAAGGATGAATTTGAGGAAAGTCTTGGGGATGTGATGGAGGGCATCGAGGAGGAGGAGGGTGCTGATGGGGATGGGAATCGGGCAGCGGGATGGGGCAGAGCCAAGCGAGGGAGCAGCAGTACCCAGGGACAGGGTGATGGGAGGCAAAAGCGGAAGGGAAAAGCAGAGAAGCGCAAGAAGGTGAAAATGGAGGGGGAGGAGAAGATGGGGAAGAAGAAGATAAAGAAGGAAAAAATGTTGGAAGAGGAGCAAGACCTGGAGAAGACTGAGGAAGGAGAGAAAGGAGTGGGAGGTGAACTGGAGGAGAGATATGGGGTGGGAAAGGAAAGCAAAGATGGGAAAGGAGTAAAGGAGGAGGGAGAGGAGGTGGATGAGAAAGAGGATGAAAGATGGGGAGAGACCCAGAGCGCAGAGATTGGGCAGGAGCTGGAGGAGGAGGGAAAGGCAGGGAAAAAGTGGAAAATCAAGAAGAAAAAGCCAAAAGAGGAAACAAAAGAGAAGGGGAAGAAGATCAAGGAGAATAGTGAAGAGGATGAGACCCCAGGGAAAACCCGGAAAAGGAGATCTAAGGAAGAAGGAGAAGAAAAGAACAACAAAAAGGCTAAAAAGGAGGAGAAAGAGGAAGAAAAGAAAGAAGAGACAGAAAACAAGTGGAAATGGTAAGTGTCCTGTGTGCCTTTGACCTGTGGGTAGGTTTAACACTAATTCAGTTGGGGGTTTTAGTTTTATTTCTTAGGGTAAAACTGTGAAAATGCTTTTTTTATTACTATTTCTAACTGCTCTGCTATGTTTTTCTTAAGCCTTGAACTTGGCACACTTGGCAGGAGGAAGGGGATGAGAGATAATGGGAGGTCCTGAATACACAATAGTATTTGTATTTTTTTTTTATTCTTGTAACAGTATATACAATACATATATTCCTCCTGAAATGGCTTTGCTGGTGCCCAGCCAGGGAAGGGAGATGCTCGTGGCTGGTGGAAGGAGATGATCCCCACAACCCCCTGTAATAAAACAGTTTCCAAGACACTGGGAGTTGTCGAGGATATGAAGGGGCTGTATTTTTTTTTTTCCCCACCCCCTTTGCAGCAGTTTTTGGATGATCCAGGCAAGATTTTTAGCAGGAGAGCGTTGGGAAATGATGTATGAGTGGGGCTGATGGATGCTGTATTCTGTCGAGGTGGCAGGGAGCAGTCGTTTTAGCCACTTGGTGTCACTCTCTCCCAGAGCACCCCAATATCTGGGACGGAGAAGGAGCATTTAGGGGGCTTAGATGCTTTGGACCCTGTTACAAACCCGGGCTGCAGGGAGCTGCTAGGGTGTTATCCCAGACAGGGATGCCCATGGGTGCCTGGACCTTTGGGACAGCTCTTGCGGGGCACAGGGTGGCATGAAAAGTGGGACTGTGGAGCTTTTTTTTGCCAAATAATGCCGTGTTTGGGGGGAGCTGGAGCCTGGCACAGAGGCGAGAGGCCAGTATGTAGCATCAGCTCGATTTGCAGCAGATTTGCCCCGAAACACATGCGGGACTACATTTCCCATAAGGCTGCATTGCCTTGGCACGTGGGGAGTGCCATAACCTGGACTGCTTGGACGCAACGGTGGCTCCTCATGGCGATGCCTTGGGCACCGCCACCGCCGTGCCCTGGTGGGTAGCAAGGGTGCCAGCACAAGATGCTCAGGGTCTCCGGGGGTGGTCGGTGGCATGTACCGGTGTCTTGCCTCCTCGTTGCTTGGCCGCAGGGTCCGTCGGCCCTGGCTCGCCCCCGTTTGCCTCTGGCCAGGTTCGAGGGGCTGCGGCAGGTGAGTGCGGGCGATGCTCTGCCGGGATGAGGGACGGCGTGGGTTTGAGAGGAGAGACAGAGCCCTTGCCGCATCCCACGTATCACCCTTGTGGCTGCCTGTCTCTGAGATGCTTTCAGCCAAGTTTTGTGTAGCTTGTTGGGTTTTTTTTTGTTGGTTTGTTTTAATATCTCTTTTCTATGTTTTCCTGGCACAATGCACCTTTTGATGCGATTGATTTATTCCACCCCGCTTCCCGTGGGGAGGAGAAAAGTCAGAAATACTTCCGGGGCACTGCTGAGCAAGAAACACAGGGGTTTTATTTTCCCGGCGTGAAGTCTTGCCGTGTTTTCCCAGCAACTCTTGTTTTCCCAGAGATGCTGGGGTTAATGGGCAGGTGCCTGGCTGGCACCGAGCCGCAGGGTGCAAATCTCTTGCCTGTCCCATGCACTGCCATCAGCAAACTTCTCTGGTGGGCTTCTTGTGCCCCTGACCTGGGTTATCTTTTTTTTTTTAATGTTCTCCCTCTGCTCTTCAGGGTGGGTGTTTTCATTATTTTTTTTTTCTTTTGTTTTAACTCTTTTAAAATAATTGTTTCTCAGCTAAGGCTTGTGGTGACTCTAAAATCCTAATTGCTCTGCAGGGAGGAGAGGTGCTTTATGATTTTAATGTAAATAAAATCTTAGGTGTAAGTAGTATGGGGTGGTGGTCTCCTAGCCATGAATGTGGTGTGAGCTCCTCCTCTGGAAGCACATGAGCTTTTTTGTGTGGTTTTAAAAAAAAAAAAAATGCATTGAGGTCTGGGGAGGAGAGGGGGGAGTGTTTTAGCCCTTGCAGCCTCTTTGGTGTGAATTGAGCAACCTTTGTGGCTCAGCGGTGGGGTCTCTGTGCCTGTCCCTGTGGATTTGGCTGACCCATCCATCCTTTTGCTCTCCCCCTGCGTTCCTCCACGTCACTGCACCGAGCACATCCCCTTCCTCAAAACACCTTTCCCTGGGTTGCATTGCAGTCTTCCTTGTTTGAAAGAATGGGGAAACTGAGGCAGTAGCAGAGACAACAGGATTTCACCTGGGTTTTGTGGCAACCCTGGCTGCTCACAGAACATCTTCCTGGTGTGACCTTGAGAGAAGGTCCCAGACCGCAGGGTAGGGATGCTCTCACGAGTCCCTGTGCATCTGTCCCAGGTGGGAAGAGGAGAAGAAAGAAGATGGGGTAAAGTGGACTCAACTGGAGCACAGAGGACCCTACTTCGCCCCCCTCTATGAGCCGCTTCCTGATGATGTGCAGTTTTATTACGATGGTACGTCTGCCTTGCAATGGGAGCTGGGGCATGTGGAGTTGTCCTCTGCCTGGCCGAAGAGCCGCTATCTTCTCTTGTATGGAGGGGAGAGTATTGCAGACCACAAATTATTGAGGGGCCTAAATATCCCATTGGATAAAGCCTGAACTGGGGGTTAAAGCTGGAGGGTTTTGGATGTGGTGGGAGTTATGGGATTATTGGGGAGCTAATGAACCCCTGACAGTTGCAGGGTGCTTCATGCATCCCCTCTGTGTGGAGCACCCTGGGCAGGGTGAGGGCTTCCATGCAGCTGCCTGCAGCTGGCTTTAGGATGCTGTAATGCAACCACGTATGGATCTGGGACTTGAACCTCTGCTCACAGCCTCTCCTGGCCATGGGGCATGCAGTGGTGGGGCTGGACCCGAAGTTTCTTGAGGGGAAGCAATGCATCTTGGTGCTGTTGCCTGAAGTCCTTGTGTACCTCTTGCAAAGATGGACTGAGGGGGAGGGAAAGAAACATTTTGTCCTCATTAAGATGCTTTGAGGTTTGAGTTTTAAGTCAGCTCATGCCCAGTTTCACTGCAAGCTGGGAAAATGGGGTTTTACTTTTGATGAGATGCAGTTTGCCTGTCCCATGGCCTCAGTGACTGACATGTTGCTTGTCCTCTAAGACGTTGCAGGGTTTGGCTGGGTTGCTCCAAGCTCTCAGTCACAGCTCCTGATGTTGTCCCCAGGGCTGCCACACATTGCCTTACAGCAACTCGGTGCATCGGTGAAGGGGCTGAGAGATTGGCAGGGCCGATCAGGTCTCTGCTGTACTCCTTGGTTTCCCACCATGCCTGCTGGGCTGTCATCTCCTCCCTGCTCTCGGCTCCATCCCTGAACAGTTTTCTGACAGATCAGGGAAGGGAGGCAAGAAGGACTGTGGGGCTTGACCAAGGGATGCTAGAGATGGAAGGGGACTGCAGTCCCATGGGGTCTTGGTCCTCCTCAGCCCCCTCACTAGGGCTTCCTAAACCTTGTCGGTTTTCTTACAGTAGAAAAAAAAAAAAAGGCCAATTTGGGGAAATGAGGTGTCTGGCAACGATGTCACCAGAGGGCGCTGCTGGGACATCGAGGGGGATGTTGGAGACTTTTTTTGGCTCTCTGAGGAGGAGCCCTGGCAGCTGTATGTAGTCCTGCATAGGGTGTAGACCTGCTCTGTGGCCTCTGAGCTGTTGGAGACCCATCTGTGTGTTGTGTGCATCTAGGCTGGTGGCTTTGGCCTGGGATCTTGGGTGACGTTGGCTTGTTTGCTAAAAGGTGTCAACGTTCCTGGATGAAAAAGTGTTTGTGGACAGGCAACAACCCCAAGTAGGAAGGGACCGCGGCTGAACTGGTGTATGTAGGTTGTCATGGGGCTGCTATAAGGCTGTGACCCACCATGTCCAGTTCAGGTGGAGGTCAGGAACCCCAAAAACTACAGTGTCCGGTGCAGGTAGGATTGAACCATCCCCTGAAGCTCTGCAGTGTGCTTTTCCTGCAGCTTGCCTAGAAGAACTATTTCCAAGTATTGGTTTCCTAGGAAGAGCCAAGATGTTCCTTGGATTCACTAGACTTAAGTGCTCTAGTCAAAGAACTCAGGAGAGGACGGTGGCTTTGCCACCTCCAAGAAATGATCCAAGATCCACTGGACAACCACGAGAGGCTCTTGCATCTGTATCTGTTGCACAAATCTTAGCTTTGAGCTTCCCATGATTGCTCCATCTGCATGGGAAAGTATTTGAGATAAAACCTCTCCAAGTGGGATGCTGGCTATTCAGCATGGTCCTGGAAGTGATCACGGTCAGAAAACAAACCTTTCTGTGTTGTCCTGTGGAGCCAGAAGTTTGGGACTCATCATGGCATGGTGGCTGCTGAAAGCCCTGTGGCTCAGTGACCTTAGCATAAATCAGGATTTCCACTCTCCTGGAAGAGAAAATGAAGTGTGTGATTGCAGATGGGTTGCGGCAGCATCCTGCTGTGCCAAGCGCTCTGGGTATTGATCCGCGGACAAGGCTGTGCCTGGTGCAGGGGGGTGCTGAAGTCTTGCCAGTGTCTGTTCTCACCCCTTGTCCCTGTTTTGGCACTGTGAGCATGGGGACTCGCTGAACAACTGCATGGGGCTGTGGGGTTGGGCTGTCCCCGTAACTGATGCTAAAGGTCCTCTCCCTTCCTAGGGAAACCCCTGAAGCTGAGCCTGGCCACGGAGGAAATTGCCACCTTCTACGCCAAAATGCTTGATCATGAATACACGACCAAGGAGATCTTCCAGAATAACTTCTTCAATGACTGGAGAAAGGTACCTTCCCTGTGAGGGCTTCCTTGCTGTCCATCCTCTGCATTAAACACTCAGCTTTAAACCTGTCATCCCCGGACAGACCCTAGGCTGCAATGTGGGATGGAGGGGATGAGTTTGTTTTTTATGGCTTAGTTTCTAATTTAGAATCTCATAATTGTATGTTTATAAATAATACGATTTATTTCCTTGCTTCTTGTGGGTTTGGGCTGGGGCTTGCTGTCTTGCAGCATCCTTGAGGGCTTCATGTTGGCACTCGTGCTCCCTCTGAGTTTTAGGGATGCTACCTAAGAAAGCAGGTGCTGGGTCTTGCAAACAGCTTCACAAATGGTTTGGGGCATAGGTACCTCTGAAGGATTAACCTCATGGTCCCACAGCACCACAGCTCAGGATCCAAACAAAAGCAAGACCCCTACTAGGCCAAGCTTACATGCCCCCAGTTACTGTCGGTTCTGCTTCCGCAGTCCCTGCAAGCTGCTTGCAGCCATGCTTGGGGACCGCTTGTTTCCACAGCAGAGGTTAGAGGTTGCTCTGCCCCACAGCTGGCTGTGTTTTGCTTCTCTGTGGGTGCAGGCTCAGGGGTCCAGAGGCAGCCTGGCTTCCTACCATGGCAGCTTTGTCTGCCCTGGGGTGGATGTGGCTGGGATAGCTGGGGTGGCTGGTTCCTTCTGATTTTTCTGAAGAACTGGCATGTGGGTCTCTATTTCCTTTTCTGTGAAGCAGAGGCATAGGCAGCAGTTCTGTGTGGAGTTGGCTTTGCCTACTGGCCTTACCCAGCCTCTCATCTCTTACTCAGGAGATGACCTCAAAGGAGCAGAAGATAATCAAGGACCTGGACAAGTGTGACTTCAGGGAGATCCACAAGTACTTTGTGGACAAAAGTGAGGCACGGAAAGCACTCTCCAAAGAGGAGAAGCAGGTGAGGACTGTTTCCTATGACATCTGGGGCTGGCTGATATGGTTTGGGACCAGCTTGGCTTATTTTGACTCCTGCTTGTCTCCTTTCCTGGTGTTATGCCCTGACCTGGGACCTCTTTGGCCTTTGGACCAGCTCTGTCTCCATGACCATCACACCCCTTTTCATCAAGTTTATCTGCAGGTGCTGCATGTTTCATGGCTTTGCAGGATACCAGTCATCCTCGGACCATGGTTTGGGGTCCTGCCCTGTCCAGAGGATGGTGGACCTTGCTAAGGAGCTGGTAGCACACAGGCTTGTTCCATTAGCACATCATGCTGGGACAGCATCACTGAGGGTTTGCAAAGCGGGTGGAGATGAGCCATTTGTTGGGAGTGGACTTGGACCCATGCTCACCTCTTCCTCCAACCCTTTGAGCTCTGCTTTTCCAGCCTTGCTTTCTCCAGGGGAAGGAGGGTAGCGATAGGCAGGCACGAGTCACGGGGTTTTGTTTTCATCCTGTGGGGTGATGGTGGGATGGTGCTCGTTTCAGAAACTGAAGGAAGAAGCAGATAAGATCCAGGAGGAGTATGGGTATTGCATCCTGGATGGGCACCGGGAGAAGATAGGCAACTTCAAAACTGAGCCACCGGGGCTGTTCCGTGGACGTGGTGACCACCCCAAAATGGGCATGTTGAAGAAGAGGATCATGCCAGAAGATGTTGTCATCAACTGCAGCAAGTGAGTCCCTTCAGGAAGAGCTGAGCTCCCAAAAGATGAGCTGCTCTTGGGACTGGGGTGAACAGCACATTTTCTCTGCCTCAAGTTGCTGTGGGGTTTTGTTATCTCCTACAATCGCTGCTTTGCACACCCTCAGCCTTGAACTCACTGGAGCCCTTCTGTCACCTCCTGGTCACCTCCAAATATTGGCTTTGCAGTTAGGTCTGACTTCCAGTTTCTCTGTGGATGTACAGTGGCCAGGGAAGCTGTTCAGCAGCTACCATCTCTCACTGGTGTCTGCACTGTTCACCTGGCATCAACTGCAAACACTGCAGTGCTCCTATGGTCTCTCCAAAGAAGGGACAACTCTGTACTTCTCTTGTGTTCCTCTTCCAAACAAGCCATTCCTCCTCATTTTATGGGTCCCTCATGCTGGCTGGAAGCATCAGGATCCTCACTGGAGGGAGGAAAAGCAGTGATTGGATTAAGAGTGTTTGCCCTTTCAGTTAAGTGAGTTGGATTGTTCTTAAACCACCCGTACAAAGACCTTGTGGCCTTGATTCAAAACACTCCCCACCAGCCCAGCAAGTTTTCCCATTGTCCCCAGCATCCAAAGGATAAAGACCTGATCATGTTGTGGAGCAATTTTGGGTGGGCTGTATGTTTTCTGTAAGTAATCCTGCAATGTGTTGACCACCCTTGGCTCACTGTGAAGAAGCAGTTGAGTGGATGACCTGTTCCTGTTCTCCTTCATGGTTTGAGGGCTGTAACCCTGCTCTGCCCACAGGGACTCCAAGATCCCTGAGCCACCAGAAGGGCACAAGTGGAAGGAGGTGCGCTTCGACAACACTGTTACCTGGCTGGCCTCGTGGACAGAAAACATCCAGAACACTTTGAAGTACATCATGCTGAACCCCAGCTCCAAGCTGAAGGTTGAAGTTATGCTGTGGTTCAGGCAGAGCTGTTGTCTGTTGGGCCACCGGCTCTTTGCCAAGTGGAAAGATCAGGGGAAAGCAGAGATGTGGCATGACAACAAAAATGTACTCCCCCCCACCCCCAAAAAAGGGGGTAAACTAACTTAATTGGTATGCCGTTGGGTGGTGAGGGGAAAAGTACAGAGATGATTGTTAAGCGCTGAGCCTGTTCCAGGGGATGGATTGCTACTGGTAGAGCCATCCCTGTACCCTGCTGCATGTGTGTGTCTAGGGACAGCTGTTGAAAGCCAGGCAGGAGCAGAGAGGGTTCACAGGAACCAGAGTCTATGGGGTTGAATTCATTTATGCCAGTAAATGGGAGGGCAGGGGGAAGTGGGATCACCATCTGTAGTGCCATGGGAGGGAGGGGTTGAACACCATGGGGGGGGAAAGGTGATTTAAAGCTATTTCCAGTCCTCAAAGCAAAGAAGGAAACTGCATGCAAGTTAGGCACAACTGAGCAAGTGCATCGTGTCAGTCCGTGTTGGTGGTGTCCAAGCAGCAGTGGTGGCCATGGCTGTGCAGTGCTTGACTCCTCACTTGCTGTGTGCTGGCTGCTAGCTGGTGGTGGATGCCTCCAGGCTATAAGCAGCCCAGACTTGGCCAGGATTCCAGGTCCAGCACAGCCAGCAGAGGCCACAGAAACCCTGGATGAGCTGTTTCTGCTCTGATTTTTCCACTTCGTGGATTAGATTTTTCTCAAGAAAACAATGGGTCTGAGCAGTATTTAGATGCTGGAGGTGTTCCCAGAATAGGGTCTGACTGGTAGGGGTGGAATGAAGATGGGGCACTGGGTCTTGGCCTCTCTTTCCAGGGGGAGAAAGACTGGCAGAAGTATGAGGTAGCCCGGCGCTTAAAAGATGTTGTCCACAAAATCCGTGCTCAGTACCGAGCTGATTGGAAGTCCAAGGAGATGAAGAAGCGGCAAAGAGCAGTGGCCCTCTACTTCATTGATAAGGTATCTGCAGCCTCACCCTGGCCCCCAGGGTTGAGTTTGGGATTTAGCTTACCTGATCCACCCCACCCTGTAGGGTTTTTTTGGTGCCTGCTGGTTGTACTAGCCAGGGTTGCTCCTCCTGAGGCATCTGGCAATGACCATGGAGGATGGAGACTCCTACTATCCGCTGATGCTTGTGTGAAGACTAAGTTGTGTGGCAGCACAGGAGCTGTACTGTCCTTCCCGGACTTTACCAGCATGTGTGTGTCTGTGTGATGGCAAAGGCCCCACCAGAGAGCTGGATAACTTTATTCTGAGGGGGATATTTTAGGGTTTCTTAGAGCAGTGAAATAATCTTCTGCTGGAGCCAGTCAGTTCTTGGCTTCTACCAGGGTCCCAGCAGCCATTCAGTGAGGTACTGTCCTGAGAAAAATTTCTCTTTTTTTTTTTTTTTTCCCTTTGGTGTCCATGTGCACATTAACCTTGGAAAAGGGGAATTGTGGTGGGCTGGGATGGGTAACTTGTCTCCTTCTAGCTGGCCCTGCGAGCCGGCAATGAGAAGGAGGAAGGGGAGACCGCGGACACGGTTGGCTGCTGCTCTCTGCGCGTGGAGCACATCAAGCTGCACCCCAACCTGGATGGGCAGGAGCACGTGGTGGAGTTTGACTTCCTTGGGAAAGACTCGATCCGTTACTACAACAAAGTGTCAGTGGAGAAGCTGGTGAGTGGGGCAGAAATGGAGGCAGCGGCTGGCATGGCAATCTTGGTGCAGGGTTAACTGGGTGGCTTGGCTCGCTCAGTGGTCACCAGTCCCAAATCTGCATCTGAAATCCATTGCAAAGATGCCTCCTGTGCTTTAACACCACGGTGGCAGCATGTGCATGAGATGCAACGGTTCTGGGTGATGAGGATGCACACGTGCTGACCCTGGCCTGAAGAAGGGGGAGAAACTTTGGGATAGGGCTTTCAAGGTTGTTCTAGCCCATGAACCATGAGAGAGAAGTCCTGCCTCCTGCTGGAGCATCCTCAGTTGACTGGTGGGCATTAAGACTTGAACTGTCCTTACTGATATTTTATTTTTTGCTTTGCCCATGGGATAGATTATTTTAATGGTGTTTGTGGGGAAACTGGAGTGGCAGGGATAGCAGAGATGGGGGGGAAAACAGCCTGTGGCCCCAGTGGCTTTGGGTCCCACTAGCAGCCCTTGAAGTTGAGAAGGTTGGTGGTGTGGTAGGATGTGTACTACATGAGTCTGAAACAGAATATATCTGATTGAGGAGGCAGACGGAGATGAAGCAGATGTCTGGGAGCAATTTGCTTCTTGTCCCTGACCAGGGCCATCCTTTCCTTCTCTTCAGGTGTTCAAGAACCTGAAGCTGTTCATGAAGAACAAGGACCCAGGAGATGACCTCTTTGACAGGCTCAATGTGAGTTGTCACTTCTAAGCTTTTGAAACGGCACCGATGGCCCAGAGGGAGTAGAAGCTAAGCCATGACACCCCTGTCCAGCTTGCAGGCTCCCAGGCTGTGGTGATGCATCAGTGTCATCCCTTACCATGGTTTTAACTATCTCCCCTCCAGAGACATCACTGTAACTGTTTGAACACCCTGTTGGGATGCTGTGATATTTTTTTTCTATCCTCTTTCTGCACTGGTAGCATCTTTGATTCTCTGAATGCAGGCTTGGCTGCCTGCCTGCACCCACAAGTAACCCGTGTCCCTGCTAAGGAGGTGACTTTCTGCTCCTTCCCTCCTCTAACTCATCTGCTTGGGGTTTTTTTTAGCCGGGGAAGGCCTGCCCACACACATGTTGCTCAGGGCGTTGCTAGAGGTGTCAAACATCAGCTGTTGATGCTTTCGCACCTTGCCGGGGTTCGGCAGAAGTGTGAGAGGCTGCCGGAGCACAGGGATGCTGGAGACATGTGCTGCAGCCTTCTGTCCTGAGCTACTCCCCTGCAAAAACCTCTTCCCTCCTCTTCCTCAGTATGGGATATGGGGTGCTGCCACCCATGCTCCCCCTCTGCCTGCATCCCCTACAAAGCCCCTTGCCCATCTTTACTCTGAAGAGGCTGCTCCTCTCTGGTTGTATAAGATTTATCTGTGATAGGCTTTCTTGGTACAAGTAAGGCTTCCTCCAAACCCCAGAAGACTCTTCTTAGCATCTTCTGTTTCCAGTCCAACTGCAGCCCCCTGTGCTCTGTAGAACAGAGATATCAGATGTGATGTACGCGAGATGTAATATTGGATGAGACGTGTGTCCTCTTGGACATAGATGGGCAGAAATTGTTGACTTCCGGAGAAATTCTTTGTGGGTATAGGTGGAATTTGTGCCAGTTTTTGGTAGATAAGTGCCTGACCCAACAAGTAGATCTGCCAGCTACAGGAGACTTTTTTTAATGCCTGATTTGGTTGTTTAGGCGGAAGATGGTCTGAAAAGCAAGTGCTTTATTGTCCTGGCTTCTGCTTGTTCTCTTCCTTCTTTTCCCCCCCCCACCTTTGTCCTATCTTCCTTCCTCCAGACATGCATCTTGAACAGACACCTCCAGAGTCTGATGGATGGTTTGAGTGCCAAAGTATTCAGGACCTACAATGCCTCCATTACCCTGCAGGAGCAGCTCAAGGCACTCACTAACTGTGAGTTACGAACAGTGTTCGTGGTATCACCAGCCGCGTGGTGCGGCCAGTGGGCTCAGCCATGTCTGTCCGTTGCCTTGGGGTCCCTAGAACTCCCTGCTCCTCCTTGGCAGGTGATGCACCACGTTGTAGGGTGGTATGCAACCCACGGGGGCATGCAGCAGGTTGGGAACCATGCTAAGTGAGAAATAGTTACCTGCTCAGCAATGGTCTGACTAACTGATAGCCAAGACGGGAGTGTTTCTTTTTCCCCCTTCCTTGCATTCCTGGTTAGCTGCATTATTTTTGCTTGCCTTGGACACTTGAGTGATGAGGCACAATATCAAATTCAGTGATGCTCCAAGTATCCTTCACCAATTTCCACAACCAGGATTGCTCTCCCCTGAGAAAGGATGGGAAAAGCAAACAACTTGCTGTTGTTCTGGTCTGTTCCCTGCCTTCTGTAACTACCAGAAAGGAGACATAGTGATGCTTCCATTTATTTCCAGCTGAAGACAATGTTGCGGGAAAGCTCCTCTCTTACAACCGAGCTAACAGAGCTGTGGCCATCCTGTGCAACCATCAGAGGTCTACACCGAAAACCTTTGAGAAGTCAATGCAAAACCTCCAGACCAAGGTGAGACAGACTAACTGAGAGCCCCCAGACCTGATCTCACCTCTGATCTCTTTTTGGGGGGAGGGGATGGGGAGAAGGTGAATAACCTGATGTCTAAAGAGATTGCATTGATCAAGTGTGGCAAGGAATAAACCAGGAATAGTGGCTTTTTTAAATCAGTACAGAGATATCGGCAACCCAGGGGTGGAGAGTGATGGGGTAAGATCAAATGCTGGATGAAGCACGCTTGGCACAGAGTTTGGTTTTCATCGCTTCCTGACTTCAGACCAGTCTGGGTGCCTTGTGTGATGGCACAGCTTTGACACAGTTGGCTTGGGACCAGGGAAATTGGTTTTCCTGTCTGGCTGTTTGCAGGAGGACCAGCTGAAATTTCATGAGTCTGCTATGGAAATACCTCAGACTACTACTTTTAATTGTCCTCGGCTTTTGTTCACACTCTGCTGGTGAGCCTGGGACTTTGCAGTGGGCTCCAGCACTGTCACGAGCCAGTCACTCGTGCAGTTGCACAAGATGAACAGACAAGAGCTGCAAATGTTTCTGGCGTCAGTACTGTGAGGAACTTTTGTAAGATGCTAAGAAATGCTTGAGCTCCAGCAGGTGCTGCAGGGGCAAGTTGTTGGGACTGGAGTAGGGCTGGTGAGAAATTGAGGAGTGGTGTGGTAAAGGAAAGGGCAAGAGGGAGGCAGCTGAAACCTCCAGGGAGGACAGGAACACGGGCTGACTTTGTATTTACCTTAACAGATCGATGCCAAGAAGCAACAGGTGGAGGAAGCCCAGCAAGAGCTGAAAAAAGCTGAAGATGAGCTTGAAGACACAAAAGATGCCAAAGCAGAAGCGTGAGTAACTCTTCCTTACAATACTCTTTTGCAGAGGGCCTGTGGATGGGGACGGTGCGGTGTGACACCCTACGTGCAGCTCAGCACAACTGACGTGTCCTTGTTGGGTACCAGGTGCCTTCTGCCCCATGGGAGCCTGGCAGATGGGTGGAGGTCTTGTGGATGGTTCCTTGCAACAGTGGGATTGCAAAGAGCTCCTTCAGGGGGATTTCTTTAGGATAGGGCACATCTCTCTGAATACTCAGACTTCAACCCAGCCTTGGAGTTAGCCTACAAATGCCATGGTGCAAAGGATGCCTAGCTTGGGGTTGGACCTGGGGATAGACAGACTAGCCCTGATGCATGGTTTTCTCGCGGGACACTTGAGTGGTGGATTGTGGCTTGTCTGATCTCTGCAGCAGTCATTCCTTGGTGTCTCTTCAAATTTGCTCCTTCCTCCCAGAGCCCAAATGGGACTTGCTGCTCAAAGACAGGAGGAGGTTAGAGGAGAGAAACAAGGCTCGTATTTTATGTTGTGCTCCGGGGTTTCTTGTTTTCTGCTTGTGCTCTGTGTTGCTGAGATGCAGAACAGGTTGTCAGAGATGGCTGTTGCTCACGGAGCCTGAATTTGAGGAGATTCAGGCTGAATTTGAGGAGATTCAGCCAGTCTCTGCTGAGTGCTGGCTTTTGTGCTTGCCCAAATTTGGTAATAATAATTTAAAAAGCACAAGTGTCTTATCAGGTTAAAGTACTTGAAATAGGTTAGTGCTGAATGGCATCTTCCATTTTGGAGTATTTCTAGGCTCAGGCCTTGCAGGATTTAAGGTAAGTGTAGAGACTACTCTGAGCTGAAGTTCATTGGCTTCACATCATGCTCCCAGGCAGCAGCAGATAAGAACTGCTCTGTATTTCACCTCTGCTGCTGCTTTTCCCCTTTAACATGCTGTCTGTGGTGCTCTTCCTCTGCCCTAAGCAATGTGGAGAAGAAAAAGAAGCTGTTGAAGCGGCTGGAAGAGCAGCTGGCCAAGCTGAATGTCCAGGCCACAGACAAGGAGGAAAACAAGCAGATAGCTCTGGGCACGTCCAAACTGAATTACCTGGACCCCAGGATTAGCATAGCCTGGTAAGTCTTGGGCGTGCTATGGGGCAGATGCTCCTCTAGAGATGTGCAGGTCACCTAGCACAGGGGAGGGGGATAAAACACATGCCAGAGCCCTGAGCCTTTGGGGGGAAAGGAATAAACTTTGGCCAGAGAAACCTGTCCAAGCCCTGAATGTGTTGGGGGAGGTGAGCAAAGTCCAAAGCTGAGGCTTCCCTTGCTGCAAATAACTATTTGCAGGATGTCCCTTCTGGGTTCAGGGCAAGAAGGGGTCACTTTGCACGTCATTATTGACAGTGGCACAAAGGTACTTTCTTAAGGAGCTTGCATGGGTAAAAGATGCTGCACCCTGAGTAGAGAGGACCTCTATGGTGGGAGCAGAGCGGGATGGGTAGCACATCCCCACTGCTGTCTTGTGGTCTGCACAGGTGCAAGAAGTTTGGTGTGCCTATTGAGAAGATCTACAACAAGACGCAGAGGGAGAAGTTTGCCTGGGCAATCGATATGGCCGATGAGGACTTTGAATTCTGAGAGAGTGCCTTTCGTGTTAACCCATGCTCATTTGGTGCTGTTGGAAAGCTTTTTTTACTTGCTGCTGCAGTCCTTGCAGGAGTGTTGGGGGGCTGGGGTGTTGTCTAAGGAAAGAGTTTGATACAGGTATTTTGTGCCTTTTTTGTATACAAAAGAAAACACATAGTTTCTAGTTGAAACAGGTATTGTCGACTTGTGACACTCAATCCTGACGGCAGTGACTTTGATGCGAACTTTTAATTCCTCTTCAGAGTTGCCAAGTGCTTTGGATCTTTTCTTTCCTCCTCCAGAGTCTGGGAAGAAGATTGAATGAGAGCCTTAATTGTGCTGATAGGATTAGGTCTAATCTTGTTTATCTCCTTGATGTAGTGGAGGACTGCCCTTTTCAGACTCTCTGAATTGGCTTGATGGGGCAACACAAGGCAATGACAGCACTGAAACAGGCAGCTGGAGTATTAGACCTGGGCATGGGTCGGGGATGCACCGAGAGGAAAAGAAAAATCTCAGGGTTTTACACGTCAGGGTATTTTGTGCCCTTTCACCTCCAGGAGAAGAAGAAACTGTGCGATTGCACAAACACTATCAAAATGGAGAAATGTTGTGGGAGGGAGAGAATGTCATGGCAGGAGAAAGGAGGGAAGGGAAAATGCTGGATTAAAAAGCAGGTTTCACATTGGAGGCATGAAATTCACCTTGGCATTAGCAAAGCGTACTTCAGTAATCGCCCCTACGCGGTTAAACCTTGGTCTGGGAGAGGACATCTCATTTGGGGCCATACTTTCTTTCCCCTACTTGCTTCAGTTGGCTCTGGTTCAGCTCACTGTATCCACAGCAGAAACGAAACTGTCCAGCCACAGATTTAGCAATGGGAAAGGATGATGCTGGTTGTGGGGCTGGACCAGGCTCCGGTGGGATGTGAGCGTGCTGGGGAGCGGTACCAATCTTGCTGGAGCTGTGCCTGTGTTGGGATGACAGCTTCGTCATCAGGCTGCATCCTCCCCAGTCTGCTCCTGCTGGTCATGAAACAGGCAGGGACTGATAGCATAAACTGCTGGTGCTTGCTGCCTAATTGGCTGCTTTTCAGAGGAAAAAAAAAAAAAAAAATAAGTGATATCAGCATGTACCTGGCAACAGTTAGCCTACATGCAAGTGAATCTCAGGTGTAAGCAAGCTGTTGCATTGGCAGCAAGGCCTTCGGGCATCTCAGGGCTGATGTTCAGGTTGCTATAGTCCAAAGCTCTTGGTGCTTCCCATGTGTTCGTTTACAGCCACTTGTTCTTGTGTTTAAACTATTGCTATTTTGGTTCGAAGTCAGGTACTCGAAATGCATTTCATTAAAACTGGAAGTGATTTTTTTTTTCTGAGTATTGGTGACTGGAGGCTTTTTGCAACTCGTCCAAGATGCGGTTCTGCTGTGAGGTGATGTGCAGAGCTCTGGGCCAGGGCTCAGTCTCTATAGTGGGGTCTGTGTATGCTCAGTTGTCTGCAGGGGATTAGGCTTGATGGGAAATCCTTTGCCTTCAAGCAAAGAGCCTGCCTGCAGATCTCAAAAAAACCATTTGTGTTTGGTCCCTAAGGGCCCGTATACAGAACTCAACCACCAAAATTGAATTGCTGCCTGATAGCAGAGTCATGACAAATGTAAGAGGAAAATGCATGTGTGAAACCAATGCTGTTTTATCTCACATCCTCACTGGGGTGTGCTCCACCACTTGGCTGAGATGTGGCAGCTTATGAAACACAACCGGACTGTTCCTGCAAGCCCCAAGAGCTCATGTTGGTTTTAATGAGGCAACTGACTCCTAAAACAGGGATCTAAATCAATCTGGATGGTGGCAAGATTTTTTTTTTTTTCTGGCGAAGGTAGGCCAGTTATCAGCTGCGCAAGCAACGGGCAGGAGCTGCCAAGCGTGCCTTGACCCCTGTGTTGGACTTGTACCTGTGAAACACAGGGAACCAATTTGGTCCCAGTGGATGGAGATGTTTTTCTGCCCACCCTGCTAAACACTTTCTGGCTTTCAAAGGAGGTTAAAGTGAATATTTACCACTAAAGGTGGTAAGTTTGTTCCATCCCAAATAAGGGAGTAATTCTAGCCAAGCCCCTAGTGAAACAGTGCTTCTGTTTTCCAGTAGCAGAAAAAAGGAGCAAGATGCAATTGGATGAGCACTGTGGGTGTTTCCATTGAACCAACAGATTTTTTTTTTTAAAGTATTTCCTAGAGGAAAAAGTCTCTCAAGCACCATGTGAGAGAAGGGAGCTGCATTAGTAAGAGCAGCTGCACCAGTTTGAACAGCTGCTGGGGGAGCACTGGAAAAATCACCCCAGAAAGCAAATCCTACTGCAGCTTTGGGGGGAAATGAGTAACTTGGTCCAGCAGGTTCCCATTGGTGCTGTGATCCTTGGCTGGCTGCTGGGTTAATGGGGTGGAAAGACTGTCCACATGGTCCTGTCCCACATGGTCCTGCATGTCCCACAGCATGTCCCACATGCTGTCCCACATGGTCCTGTCCATCCTCACCCTGGTTTTTGCTGGGGCAGTGGATCCATAGAGTGGGTGCTGGCAATATTTCATGCTTGCAGGGCTATGCTTCCCTGTCTGTATCAATACATCTGCTTCTCTGAAAGGCCGTGCCTGGAGTAAAATTGAGGTGGTTCAACTCCAGTGAGAGCTCAGCTAATGAAGGAAGCTGGAGGCCTTGTGTTTGCCTCTTGTGCTGCAGCAGATGAGGAGGGCCAGGCTGGCAGATGGGCTCTGTGCAATACTGAAAGACTCGTTGGCCATGCTCAGATGCTCTGGATGTCAGGGCTGCAAAGACCTGCCAGTGTCAGCTAAATAGTAATTATTGGCTATTCTGTAGGAGCTTAAGTGAAGCGTCCTTTTCTCCAAAGGGTGGTACCCTGGATTGTGTTGCCCTATAAACCAGTTCTATGGGGCTTGACAATTTCTGTCAAAAAGCTTAGTGAAACCAAGATTGGAAATCCAAATGTATGGGAGGTATGAAGCAAAAAACAAGGTGGAGAGTTCATGTGTTTAGCCAGGTATCAAATAACCCATACTGGGATGAGTAACACAATGTGTTTGAAATAGCTAAGCTTTAAAGAGAGGATAAATCTGGGGAGTGTCCTCCTGGCCCTTGGCCATAAGGAAGTGAGATACAGGTTGGAGAAGCTGAGCTACTTGCCATGGACATCACAGTGGCACGAAGCAGCAGTCTGGTCTAATGCCCAATCTGACAGGGCTTTTCCACTGCTCAGGACCCCGTGGAGCAGGATCGTGGCCCGTCACAGACATCTATGAGAGCAGGATCCCTCTTCCAACCCAATGGTTTGGGGTTATTTGGTGACTCCAAGCAGTAGTGGCATACTCAGATGAACCCTACCTGCCTTGGCCCTTCTGGGGATGTTTTCAACTCATTCTCAACTCAACTTCTCCAATGAAGTGCCTCTTCTATAGGCACATAAAAGCCTGTGCTTTGATGCCTAAGACACTTGGTAGCCCAAAGTCAAGATACGAGCACTTTTGCCAGTATTTGACTAGTGAAATGTGAAGTCAAAAGTTTAGCGTTTTTCCTTTGCAATTACTTCCTTTTTTTATTTTAAAGAAAAAAAAAATTGGAAAAAGGGAAGTTCTGGTCTCAGGCAAAACCAGAATTGGTACCTTCCCCTGTAACTTCTCAGGTTACTAATGTGCTTTTCATAAAACCTTGTTGTTCATATTGGTTGGGAGGAGACCTCAAGGCAAATTTACCAGGAACAAAGCTGACTGCTCATGCTGATACTGGGATGGGCTTAGGGCTGCTCTAGTTACATAATGATGTTTAAAAAAAACCTTTCGGGGGGGGGCTGGAGAGTTTGTCTCCCTGCCTGCAGGCTGGGGATGTCCTGCACTGTGTGATGGCGCAAGGACAGAACTGATACTGTGGCTGTTTGATAAGATAAACCTCTGGGTGGTAGGAGGTAGTGGGAAGTTCCTGTTGTCTTGCTTTGCCATCTGCTGCCCATGCCCAGCCTCTTCCCAGAAATGCTGAGGTTGGGAGGGTCTCTAGAGGGCTCTACCCCAACCTCCTGCTCAAAGGAGGGCCAACTTTGATTGGGTTGCTCAGGGCCTTCTCCAGCCAAATTTCAATATCTCCAAGGAGGGAGACTCCTCCACCGTATCTCAGGGTCCCTGTTTTGCCAGTTAATCACTGCCCTGGCAAACTTTTTTTCTTTCTGTATATCTGCTTGGAATTTCCCTTGTTTCATCTTGTAACCAGCTGCTTGTCCTTTCTCTGCCCCTCCAAGGAGAGTCTGGCTGTGGCCTCTCTATAGCCACCCCCCATTAAATAGCTGAAGGCAACAACTCCATCCCCCTCAGCCTGCTCCCCTCCAGCCTGCTCTGTTGCATGGGGTCATTCAGTCCCACATCTGGGCCTTTGAACTTCCTCTTCCGCTGAACACCAGCCTGCTGAGCCTTGGAGGGATGTGGTAGGAGCTTGTGGCTGAAGGAGGTAGGACCATCTCAATCTGTAGCTTGGGGGTGTGTATGAGCAATACCTCTCCCTGCATAGGAGGTTGTTTGAGCAGCTGGAGGCTCTGATGGGCCTCCATCCCTGCCTGTTGCTTCTGCATCAGCATCCTGGAGAGATGGGAACATCAAGCCTGTATGTTGGCACCTTTTGCAGGTACTGAAGCCCTTGGACTGAGCCGTGCTCATCAGAAACCTTCCCACGTCATGCTTTCTCCTGGGGATGAGTCAAGGTCTTGATGCACAGCCAACAGATTATTGATCCTCGTTGATGAAAAAAGTGCATCAGCCTCCCTGTTTCCCAGAGCTGCTTTCCGTAGTGGTTGGGGCTGGCAGTGGGGTTGGCAGCACTGCTCCCCTGCCCATCAGGGCCGTGTGGGGTGGATGAAGGGGCCCTGGCAGATGATCTGAGGAAGGGCAGCCATCAAAGCTGCTTAGCTACTCTTTCATCTGCTTAATGACAAGGGCCTTTGCTCACCTGTAGGTGGTTAGGAGGGGTGGGCTTTTGGCTGATTCATCTGAACTGGTGCAGAGAGGGAAGTGGGTGTCATGAAAACTCCTCAGTGAGGAGCATTTGCTGTTGAACTGCTGCTTATGCTCTGCATCTGCTCCCTGGTGAGTGATCAGATTAAGGGGGGAAAACAAAACAGCTGTAGTCTGGCAGACATGTGAGAGGTGGGAAACCCCTGTGGGGATGTGAATAAGAGAAATGTGAAGGGTTTCCAGAGGGTTTTTCCTCCCCTCCCTTCTTCCCTTGAGGTCTGATGTTGCAAAAATGGAAAAAAAAAAAAAACAACTTTACAGGGGACTGCTTTTGCCAGTATGAGAGGAAAAGGGTTAGAACAACATTTAAGTTGAGACTATCACTGCTGTGCTTCAGACCCTCTGTCTCTGAACACAAGGAATGGCGGTATTTCCTTTTCCAATGTGGTTTGTCAGGACAGATGATCACGTCTGTGGTTTGGCATAAATAAAACATGTATGTAAGGAGCTCCTTGGGTTTACACAGCTGTGCTCTGTGTCCACCAACAGTCAGCCAAGTTCAGACTGCTGTAAAATAAGCTCAAAGTGGACAGACATTAGCCTTTGCCATGTGTTTGTAAAGGCAGCACTGCTGATGCCAAGGAGCGTGGCTACAAAGGAAAGCAAATGATTAACCTACAAGAAATGGGATCCCTGTGGTAAAATGAAGGATGGTCTAATGAGGGGCAGAGGAAGGGCTTCTAAGGCAAGGATAAAACTCCAGGATATCAGGTTTGTGCCCTGCAAAGGAGAACTGGCACTGGCTCCATGCAGCTGTGGAAGAGGGATGGCTGCCCATCATGGGTGTCCCACAGCGAATGAGTAGATAACACATAGGCATGTTCTTCCTTTGGCTTCTTTTTAGCCTTAGTAGGCCAGCTGAGCACATGTTTTATTCAGAAGAAAATAAGAATCAGGAATTGCTCAGCTGAGCTTGTCCCAAGCTCTGAGAATAAGGTCTAGTGAAGCCAAGCCTGAGCCACTGCAAGCTGGGGCATGAGGAATCCCAATAGATTACTTAATTAATATCCTTAATCCAAGTCTGCATTACGCTGCAATTAAGAGTGATTGGCTTGACTCAGAAATAAGCCTTTGAATAACTGCTTTCACGGCTGCAGGAGGGCTCATAAATTCCTTCTGCTGCCATGAGCCTGAGAAGAGTGTGATGCAAGGTCTCTGCAAACTGAGGTAGCTTCCAGTGCTTCCCTGGGGTTGCCCTGTGTTGCTGGAGGGATGGTGAGGCAGATAGCTGGTGCCTTTCTAAAAAAAAAAAAAAAAAAAAAAAAAAAAAGCTGTGTTTCTAGCTTGGTGGATTTCATCCAGACTGCCCCATCTCTTGTAAGCAGGGCACATTATTTATCTGCCAAGCTGGGTCAGATGAGGAAGTGTCTAATCCCTTCCCACAGATCATCTATACACAAATGAGCTCTTTGGTTGTTTTTTTTTTGTAAAGCTGTTGTATGTAATCTCTTCCATCTATTTCTCAAGCCATAGCTGGACTCTTCAACTTGTGAAGGCTTAGTTTGCCAAAGTGGAAGAGAATGGGGTGGCAACCATCTCAACCAGCTTTAATTACAGCTCACGTTTCCTTCTTGGTTGTCCCTCAGGCAGAAACAGTTCCTGACTTCCCATAGTTCATTCCTGGTGCTGCAAACCCCACTTTTGTCGGAAACAGGATCTGAGGGGGGTTAAATCTCCACCCCCTTCTCTCCTGTGCGTTGTTGGACCCAGCACTGTCCCCATTTCTGCATGCACAAGGAGTCCCCACAAAAACAGGCATGGGCTGACCTTGAGTGCCTGCAAAAGCAAATTCTGCTGGCTGCCTTTCTGGGGTGGTGAGAGTTGAAGGTGGTGAAGGGAGGTCACCCAGCAGGTCTGCCCTCTCTTCCTAGCCCAGGCACATGGCACAACCCCTTTTTTTTTTTTTTTTATTAGGCTTCTTTTCCTTCTCCCTTGGGACCTTGTATTGGATGGCTACAACCTCATATCTCATCCAGCTTTCTGCTTCATCCCCATGGAGTGTCCCCAACCCCAGCTTTGTCCTGATGTAGTGATGTGTGCCACGTGAGCATGCAGTGGGGTCTTGGCAATGCTGGCCGAGCATCTTCGCCATTTGGCACGCAGTTTGTGCTGTAACAGGCTGTAGTTCAGTCACAACTCCTTCCGTGATGTCCTCCTTTATTGCTCTCAGTTATGTTTGATTTAGTTTCACTTTCCCTACAGCCAGTTGGGGAGGCTTTGCAGCGTGGCCCCTTTAGCAAACAGCGTGACTGGACTGTGGCCGCACAACCCCCGACTCCCTTGCTGTGCAAATAAATTCCGCCCTCCCCGGCCCTTACAAGCTTGTGTAAACAGCAAAGGTCTTGAGAAATGGAGATGTGAGACGTGATGCAGAGGAATGCAGGTATGGGGTGATGAGATGGGGCCTGGGCTGGAACTGGAGACCCCTCGGCTATAAACTACTCCGCTGAAGAAATGCAGACCTGGAGCTGGACCAGGCTGGTTTTAGGGGTAACAAACAGTACAAAAGGCATATGTAAAAGGTACTGCACGTAGTAAATTGAGATGTAACATGCAGCTGCAGACCAATGACAAAAAGCATGTTAAAAAAGAAAAAAAGTTACTAAACATAGTTGAAATGACTCTGAGTGAATCCTGGGGAGAGGATGAAGGAGCCATCGACATGAACATCTTATTTTTCCTGGCATAGGGCTCCAGATGCTGACAACTCACTGTAATGCCACTAGCATGAAACCCCCAAGAGCGGGAAGGGTGAGCATAACACCAAGAAAAGGGGTAGAAACCACTAAGTGTGTCTAATAATTTTAATAATAATAATCATTCTAGGATTATTCTTTGTTTTCCTATAGGAGTTAGATCTAGACCAACAATCATTCTTGGATGAAACTGTTAAGATTCCAATTATTCTAATAGTATATATACACACATACATGACGTGCTTTCTCTTTGCCCATAAGATGAGATTTTGAGGTTGTAGCAGTAGCATGGCATCTTTGTCCTGGTCTTTCTCTGATTCTCTTGGGCTCCCCTGATCTGGCTGGTACCATTGCCAACCTTAGAGTTGTGGTGACGGAGTTGGTAGAGCAGCACCTGGGGCAAGTCGCGAGAGGGAAATCCGCATAGCTGCAGGGGGAACAAGCTTTCCCAGTGCTAACCCAAGGCTCCAGGCTTGACCCAGGTTGGGCAACCAAAGATGGGGGTCCTGGTCCTCAAATAGTGGCTCCTCCTTGCTGGACCCAGCATGCATATCCCCTTTTCCCTAGGACCA
This sequence comes from Mycteria americana, assembly GCF_035582795.1. Lineage (NCBI taxonomy): Eukaryota > Metazoa > Chordata > Aves > Ciconiiformes > Ciconiidae > Mycteria > Mycteria americana. The sequence continues at coordinate 173,952,273 of NC_134366.1, read as the reverse complement.
AGGCACAGCATGCAAGTCCAAGAGTCCCCATCCCCCTTCTTGGGTGGCCTTGCTTCCTCCTAGGCTGGTCACCACTTCCTACCCACCTTTTATCTCCTGCCTTCTTTCAAAGAGGAACCGCTGCTATCGGTAGCAACTCCTTTCCTTTCGGCTTATTTTGAGATATTAAGTAACGTATGCTTGGGCAAAGGCAGCGCACAAAACTCGGACAGCAGACGCGAGCACCGGGCTCCTGCAAGGCTCTGCAAGTACGTGTCGGCCCCCTGGTCTGAGCTGTGCGCGCTGTGCAACACGTGGGTTGACCTGCGTCAGCCTTGGCATCGGCCACCCTCCCGGCGCAGAATCCACAGAGGATTGGGAGCTGCTTTCTCTGAAGACCGTGCAGGTAGAGAGGACCAAATGGAGATGAGGGCTCTCCTGACGGTGTGTCTGGCTGCTGTCCTCTGCGTGGATGTTGGTGAGTTGTTCAGGATTACTGCGAGGCTTGGGCTGGGACGGAGAAAGCTGGCATTTTCTGGGGAGAAGCCCCATCTGTAACTTCTAAGTCCAGTGGTCTTTAAGAAGTCAGTAGATAGTGATAGATCAAGAGCTGGTCTGCATGGTCAGCTTTGCCTCTCCTTTGTGCTGTCACAGCAGGGCCCTGCTGCCAAAGGACTTGTGCTGCAAACACCCTGCAGCCTTGGGCTACCCACAGAGCAAGCCAAAATCTGTCACCTTCTCCTATTCTCATGACGCGCAACCAGAAATAGCCCTCTGAGTTTCCTCTAAAAACGCAGTCGCATCTTGAGATCTGCAGCTAATGCTATGCTTCTTGGATGGGGGGTGTGATTAAGCTCTGAGATAAAAATTGAGTGCAGCCTTCACTGATTTTCTGGCCCTGCGACCATGCTAAGTGCTGTAATGGGGTAGTTGAATATCAACGTCTGCAGAAAGCCTCTGCTGCCCACTCACCTGGAAGGAGGGTTTTTCTACAGGGGAAGCGTGTGTTTAGAAATTTTGGGTGTGGGATAGTAGAAGGGGTAGAACTGACTCAGCCAAATCCTCTACGTCTTATTCTATGTCCAGTGGCTTACATGAGGCTGGGAACAGGTCCAGCTGGGAAGGGGTTTCTTACTTTGACCTCATGCAAATCATTTATGTTCCCCTCCTGTAGCCAACTCGCTGACGTGCTACACCTGCACCAACAAGACCAGCAATGATCAGTGCCTGACGACTTCCCCATGTACCAAAAATCACACAGCCTGCGTGACTACAATTAAGAAAGATGCTGGTGAGTCCCGCTGCTGTGAACTGCCTGGGTTGTGACGTCCCAACCCTGCTGCCCAATGCTCCTGTGTGTCCCAGCCCTGCTCTCAGTAGGTCTGTGTCCTTCCCCTTCCATGAGGCTTTGGGAGAACTTGAATAGTGTTGGGTTATGGGTCAAGTCCAATTATTTCTTTGCTTGAATAGTGAGGGAGAGGGTAGTTAAATGAACACCATAACCCATGTAGACTTGGGTGATCTCTCATGCTGCTTACAGAGTAAAGTCAGGATTTGTCCTTGGAAGAAAGATTCATGGGTTGGTTTTATTTGACTTTTTATCCAGGCACTCGCCAACAGAAGCTGATCAGCAAAAACTGCATTTCAAATTGTGATATGGCTCGAGACTTATATGAATGCTGCAGTCAGGACAATTGCAATCGCAACGAGGCATCTGGGATGAGACCTCCCATAGCGGTGCTGGGAACTGCAGCTCTGGTCAGTGTTACCAGGCCTCTTCTCTGGACTGGACTGTGATGAGGTCCCTGTTGAATAACCTGTGCAAGCTTCTTAACCCATCTTGGTGCCGCAGTACCTGCAGTCATTTTGCCCATCTATCCCCAGAATGTCTTCTGAACATCTGATGTTCAGGCATGGAAAGGCCAGTCTGAAGCTAGCTTGAGTTTGATGGAGAAGAGATCCCTCAGTTATTCTTTTACAGCTTCTTATGCAACAGGGCTCTGCAGCTGCCGTTAATAAAAAAAAAAAAAAGAATTTTCCAAGATGTTTATTACTTATTTTCTTTTTTATTGAGTGCTGATTCACAGCAGGGCTGCGGTTTTGCAAGCAGCACGGTCAGGTTGCTCGTGCAAGTACACAGAGTGCTAAACAAATGGAGGTGAGTCAGAGCAGGGTACAATCCTGATCAGCACAGCCCTAGATCAGAGTGCGTCTCTTAGTGTTGCACTCAGGCAGAAATTTCTGAAGGCTTATAGAAGAAGGTCTGGAAAATAATGAATTTGTATCTCCAATGGTATTGTTCTAGTAAGCTGTCAACACTCTGGTCCTGACAAGGTCTGGGACAGCATGGGGAAGGCGTATTAGCAAATGAAACGCCCTGTATTAGCAAATGAAAGGCGTATTAGCAAATGAAACATTGCTGGCCCTGGGGTCAGCTGGTGCCCATCTGCATAGCCGAGCTCTCTTCCTCCAAAGTAAGGTGGCTGAATGCAAAATACCAATTGAAAAGTAGGTCTGGAATTGTCAGGGATAATCCTAGTTGGTCAGGCCAAAAACGTGCTGAGGAACGTGCTAACAATTAAACAGTGTGGACAACTGTGGCACAGCCCTTGAAACTGTGCATGGGCTCTCCGTGTATTATTGGTATAGACATAGCTGCCTCCATGACAGCTCTTCTGCAGTGTAGTTCCATCCCCAGGGCAGCTTGAAGGGTGGTGAGCTCCTCTGGAGCTTGTGACACCTGGATATCACTGCTGGATTACCCCTATTAATGCCCCCAAGTACAGGCACAATCCTGTATGTGACTTAATCCAGACCCAACTGGGATTTAGGCAATACAGGATTCCCAGAGACACCATAAAATCAGGTAATACTGGTAAACAGAGATTCGGGATGCCCCTGGGGCACCATTTCCCTGCCCTGCTTGAAAAAGAGGAAGCCAAAGGGCAGGTTCTCAGAAGGATTTCAACACCGTGGTGTAACCTGGCCCCAGGCTGCCCATGCTGTGTTCTGAAACCCGAGTATCTCTGCCCCACAGTGGGACTCCCACAGTGAGTACCTGGCCACCTTCACAGCACCCAGGAAGGGGGAGTGCATGGGAGGTTGGGTAGGAGCAGCCACGGGGTCTGAGTCCTTCAGCGATTTGGTGTGCCAAGGGTTTAAGCCCATGTTAGTTTGCAGTAAACCCATGGATGGGATTAGCTCCAAGCTACCCTTGGCTTCCCTGGGAGTTAAGCACTGAAACATCTGTTGAAGGTCTGAGGTGGGGACAACCTACCTCGCTGTCCTGATTTTGAGGAGGTCCTAACCAGGAAGGATACAAAGAATGAGCTTTGCAGGACCAAGCACAAATAAATCCCTGGGGAGGAGGAGAAAGATGGAGAGAAAAGCCAGAAGGAAAAATCACTATTCAGCCACTGTCAATGGACTCAAGGAGGGGAAGAGCTGGAGCTTCCCCTCACCCAGGGGGTGCTCAGCATGCACAGCTGCCTCTTCTCTTCCTAGGGCAACGCATGCTTCAAACTGTTGTCTTCCCTGCCAAAAATAAGTGGTACCATGTTGACCTGGTCTCTTCCTCCCCCGCAACCCTACCCAAAATGAAGGATGGGGACCATGACAGGGCTAGATTCTGCAATTGCTTCAGTGGGTTTTATTTAGGGCTGGAAAATCCCTGGTGGTGCAATCAGAGAATCATAAAATCATTTAGGTTGGAAAAGACACCATAAACCTAACACTGTCAAGTCCACCACTAAACCATGTCCCTAAGCACCACATCTACAAGTCTTTGAAATACCTCCAGGGATGGTGACTCAACCACTTCCCTGGGCAGCCTGTTCCAGTGCTTGACAACCCTTCCAGTGAAGAAATTTTTCCTAATAGCCAATTTAACTTCCCCTGGTGCAACTTGAGGCCATTGCCTCTCATCCTATCACTTGTTACTTGGGAAGAGAGACCAACACACACACTGTACCTGGTGCTGAGAACCTTTTCCATCTTGCAACCCCTAGCAGCCCCTGGTGTACTAGCAACTGGGTGGGAAATAGCAATAGACAGAAATTGGAATGATGCTGGGATAGATGGAAATATTTGGGAACCTTCTGAGATGCCACCTAAGAAGTGATGAAGCAGATGTCATGCTCTGACCACAGGGAAGCTGAATAGTTAAAAACTTCAGGGCAAATAAAAGGACGAGATCCTATGAGACCAAGCCATGATGCTTCTGTCCCTCCTCATTGCTGTGGTTCCATATGTGGACGCTTGACCCAAGGTCTTTTGTGAGAAGAGCCCAGTGTGAGGCTCCCAGAAGATGAGCAGATCTCTGGCTGACTTCTGTTCATTGACTTCTGATCTCTGTTCTCCATCCAGGAAGACTCAACAGCCAGAACGTTGCAGAGGGCAGCCAAATAAAGCTGTGTTTACTAGCCAGCTGTAACACAATTGTGTAGTGCAGTGTGGCACAGCCAAGAGTAAAATCAGGGACCAAGCTCTCATCCTGAAGGATGAGATTCACATGCCTGCAAGGGTCTGATCTGCAAGGCTGAACATAAGCAAGGGAAATAAACAGTTCCTGGGAACATTCCCTGATCCATAATGCCATTATCCACAATGTTTAATCAATCATTTTAATTGCCGGCACGTTCCCTGGCAAGGTTTTAACCTGGACCAACCACCATAGTCCTGTGCAATGTCTGGAAAAAAACAGAGGGGAGAGCACAAGGGAAGGACTATTCACAAGAGGCCCCGTTGATGTCCACCTCTTGGCCTCCGTGCTGGAGATGGCCCTGGACACATTTAACTTACTGCTACAGCTGTAGCCTCATTTCTGCTCTGTGACGCTGGATACTGGGGCACCTTTTTTGCAGCTCTCTGCCCTGACCCAGCCAAGCACTGCCTTCCATGCTGCAGTCATGCTGCTTCCATGTGTTGGCCACCCAGGGTGACACCACCATCCTCAGTCTCCCATGTGCCTCTGAGGAAATGCCAGCCATGGCAGTCCCACACCTCACACATATGCATCAGACATACCTGAGGCCAGGATGGTAACTTCCCAACTATCTGGCTCAATGGGCCACCGGCAACTCTCAAAATGCCAAGCAGCCCATTGTGCGCCCTTGTCCATCATCACATTTGTCCATCAAACCACTCCTGCCAGCGGACCAGTGGTGGACCACTTCCCGTGGCCTTGCAGATCATCTTCCTGCTGTCAGTGAGGAGCAGATTTGAATCCCTGGACCAGGTGACTCCTCTCCAGCTCTGTGCCAGAGAGGAGACGTTCACACCATCACTCCTTGGAAGTGAGTCAGAGGCATTTCTTTGTTTTAAAAAAAAAATCAAGAATGCACTTTGTTAATCATATTGAAGAGTAACACAATTATTTTTCCCTTCTTCTTCAAAAAACTAGTCAAATCTGGTTAAAGTAAACTGCTGCTTTGTCAGCACAGACCTTTGCCAGGGTGCTCCCGCTGCTGCAGGACACTGAGCCTTGGCTGATTTCCAGATGCCCCCAAAGAGTCATCCCTACGTGAGGACACCACGCAATGAATCACGCTGCACAATCCTTATTCCCTGAAATTGGTCTAACTCTTCAGTTGCTGCCTCGTGACATCTGGGAGGACTGACACACCTTCTCCGGCATCCACGGTGGCATGCAGTCCCTGAGTCTGGCAGAACTTCATCTGTTGGGCAAGTGATGTGGCTTATCCTCTCCACACCCAGAAGGTGTATGTCCATTGGAGAGGAATGGTTAGTGCTCATGGGGTTATCAGGGCTGACTTCACCATCCTGTTGATCCTGCTTTATGTCAGCTGTATTGGCAGACCCAGTGATTTAATGTCGGTGTCAGAAACCTCAAAAATATCTGCAAATCGACCAAAAAAGCCCATCTCAATAATCCCCCCCTTTTTTTTTTTTTCTTAAAAAGGAAGACGCTATGGGTTTTGGTGTCCTTTTGAACTTCCTCTGGCCATGCCTTCATTGTGATGAGCAATGATTAGTCCCATCAGATGCTCTAATGTCTCTGATGAGCATGACCCCTGCTTCAGGGACGCTTGCTCATCTGACTGATATCCTGCCCAGAAACTAATGTTGGCCCCCAATCATTTTAGCCCTCCCCTCATCCATCTAAGCTCTTTCTTCCATATGTTTTCTGAGCCTCTGCCTATTCTCCTTCTGCATCTCCGTCTTCTAAACCCCAGGCTGTTTAGCTACAGCTGGTTCCCTGTTCTCTTCCCTGCAGATGGAGTCTTGCAGGGTGGAGAAGGAAGGGGTGAGCAGACAGCTGATTGCCCAAGCGGCTTTATTCAAAGGGGCTGCTCCTGTTTCATCCTCTCTGCTCTTTGGTGGCCAGGCACAGTGGTGACTCACAGAGATGTCTGCTGATATTCAGCACCAAACTTCCTTGGTAACTCTTTCCTTGGAAGCAGAAGTGGGACAGGCAGTCAAATGGAGGTCCCAGAAGGGCTGAAATTATCAGCTCCAGCTCCACCCAAATTGTAAGCATGAAGAGAAACCGTAGAGGCTGAGAACATTATATCTGACTGGTATCTAGCAGGACTTTGAATCGGATCCTCCATGTAGAAGGGGGACAAAGATATTTTTACCCTTTGCTCACATGTAGCAACAGAAAGCTGTTGCAAAGCTGGAAACCAACCTCCACTGTCCCAGCCTCTGCATTTGAACCCCAAAGCCATTCCTCTCTTGCAGCAGCTGCTCTCAACACCAGGACGCAGAGCATTTAGGACTTTGTAGATAACCAGCAGCTTTTATAGGCAAACAGGAATTTATAAGACATTTCCTGTTTATATTGCCAACCATGAATATACAGCTAGATCTACCCTGACTGTAGATATTGGGAGTTCTCCAGGTCTAACCCTGGAAACACACTTGGCGATAAGCCACCCAGATGAAGCCATTAATTTATGCCACTTATTACCATTTTGCTTTGAGTAGCTGCCTTCACTGAACTATCTGGCCACAGATGTGATGATCACATTGGAGCTAAACAGTACAAAAACCCCACTCCGACATCAGTAGCACTGCTAGCCCGACCATAGATAAATTAAAGTATTAAAAGCAATAAATGGAATGAATTGCCTTAGTGCTTTCACTCCTCTCCAGACCCATCAGACCAGCCTGAAGGCAATGCCAAGGTGAGAAAACAACCCACATGCATTCCTAGCCTGTCAAATAATGCATGATCCCTGCCCACTCTTTCAAAATTGTTGTCTTCATCATCACTCGGTCCAAACGCAGGGAAGATATATATCCTGTCCCCAGGTAAGGGTGCTTTTCCTGCGCTGCGGAGACGACTGAGAGAAGATGAAGGCCTCCCTCCTTGTTGTGCTGGCTTTGATCCTATGTGCAGATCAAGGTGAGGTATCATGGTTCACTACTAGACAAAGAATAGTTGCGTGTTTTAAAGTCAGGTAAGCCTCGTAGCCAGGGAAAGAAATCACGGGAGAGGGTGCCTTAGCTCTTGCAGTGGTGCAGCTGAAGGACACAGTGGGTTTCTCACGTGTAGTCTCAGCCTGGATGTGTGAAAGGTTTATTTTCTGCAGGGAAATTTCCCTGTAGACTCATGCACTACTGGATTTTTATGAAAGCAAGACAGAAAAAGGAAGCAGTTGCCACTGTTCTGTCTTTGTTAAGAGACTTTCCAGTGTGTTTGTCTGTTGAGATGATGCAAGGCTGTGGTTATTTCTAAATCATGATGAAGAAGTGCTTCAGCCTACAATAGCACAATACATCAGCAACTCTGTGCACCTGGTTCCTACTGCAGTTAGAGATGCCATTTCTAGCAGCAGCAGTGGGACAGGGCCAGACCTAAACATCTGGCCTTGTGCAGCTGCCTGCTGAATGCCCCTGATTTCTGCCTATCTCAGAGACCCGACAAGCTTGCTGATTGCAGAGATTTTGGGACAAAGTTAGGGAATTAGGGAGAAGTTGGGTTGTGGACTAAATGGGTTAAGCAGCCTTATGCTGGGATATTGGGTGGAGATGTATATTTGTGTACTATTTGCATTATAGATTATGTATTTTCTTTCACAGAGAGATTGCAAATGAAATCAGAGTCCTCTTAAAGTATATGATCTTATAGCCTCTATGGAAAAGACAGTTAAGCAACCAGAGAGAATAAATGTTATCCTCATTTTGTAAAGAGGAACAGGGCTTGCCAGTGCTTGGAAATTTGCCATATTGTCTGGTGCAGAAAAATAATTTATTGGAATCGTTATTTCTGCCTCATTGTGGCCTAAGAATACCTTTCTGCTATTTAGCTTTGTTCACTTAACCAGAATAGTGATTCTGACAAATTTCCAAGTGTTAACAAGGCCTGGGGGACAGAGAGAGATTGTCTTCAGTGCCAAAACGAAGACTGCCCTAATCCGCATTAGGTAACCTAAGCAGTAAAAATGAAGTGTTAGACTGAATGTATCTTAGGGCTGAATTCACATAGCAAGGAGTTAAAAACCCTCTCCTTGCTTTTTTTTTAACCCAGGTAATGGATATACGTTTGAGAGCATTGAAGTCCTACCCAAAGACACAGGCATGGGACACTGACTTCTTTAGGCTATGGAGGTCCCAATTAACCCTATTCAACTGCCAATGCTTACTGCCCAGTTAGGCTACAGTCTACATTATAGTGTCTCCAGCAACTAGAAAGGTGACCCCAAGCCTTGAGATGTCCCTGTAGACTCTTTCAGAGGACCCTATCTTTCCCGGCTCCCTGCACCACATCAAACCCAGTACCTTTGGCCCATCGTGCTATTATTTCGAGTGCAGGGCAGGAAGAGCAGACTTGCACCATTGGTGCATGTACGCACAGATGAGTGCATGCGTTGGGTGTAAATGTGCAAGTGTGTGGACAGCAGAGTGGGTTGGGTCTGGGTCTCGCAGCCCCATCACTTTCAGCAGACCTGCACCGTGTGCATTCGAGAGTCAGTGGAAGGCAGGTGGTAATTTTTTCTGCAGGGACTAGCAGCATTTTGTCTCCATCTTCCATATCCCCTCTCTCCTCCTGCAGCAAATGCCCTGTACTGCTACACCTGTGACTGGCAACAAAGCAACTGGAGCTGTCTGAAGGCCAAGAAGTGCTCAGACAAGGATGAGTACTGTGTGACCAATGTTGCCTCTGTAGGAATTGGTACGTGCTGGCTGTGTATCCTCTGATACACAGAGGATCTCTGTGTTCCTCTGACTCAGGAATGGGATGTGGGGTATTGATTGGATTTGTTATGGTTGCCCTTTGTTGATGGATGGGCTGAGGAGTCAGGGGAAAGCACATGTGGGAGGTGGAGCCCTTGCTAGCCCAGCCTGACAGTGCTGAAGTTTGCACAGTTTGAAATCCTCCTCGCCATCACGCATTGAGATTGTCCTCTTCAGCCTTTGTTTTATGCCTACATGGAAAAGGCAGGGGACACTGAGAGAAGAGGAAGGACAAAGAGACAATACTTCAAAGAAAGAGTAAATAAATTTGAACCTTGATTAGACAAGGAGATGAAAAGAAGCAGGTAGCCAGGGTGGATGAGAAGGTCTGGAGACGTATAGAGGGGAACAAAATTTTTTCCTTCAACCAGAGAAGCCTGGAAATGTGCTTTCAATCCAGGCATAAACATTGTCTCACGGATGCCATCATACACCTAAGAAAGCTTTGACATGAGGGTCCATGCTGAGAGGTGCCAGATGCCCAGCAGGGATATTGAATGCCTTGTGTAGCCGGTCACCAGCACTTATTGGGCTGTGGTGGGATCGGGTGGGTCTCTGGTGAGGCTGTGGGGGACAGTGGGACTCATTAGCCCATCTCCCTCCTGTACAAGATCGAGGAGCACTCAACAAACTCTCATTGCTAATACTGCTCTCTCCCTTCTTTGGGCCAGGCTTTTTGTCTTTGTGGAAGAGGATCACCAAGAAGTGCTCTGAGACCTGCCCACACCACAACTTCAGCCTGGGCCTGGCTTCCTACACCTCCTATTGCTGCCAAACCTTCTTGTGCAACCTGAGCGCGTGTCCAGGACCCAGGCTAGCTCGGCAGTGAGATGGCAGGGAGTCCCATGCCAGTGTCCTTCTTCACCTGCTCAGTGGTGGTGGGAGAAAGGGGCTCCTGAAGGCCTGAAGAGCATGGTCAGATTCCCCCAGGAGGGTATGGACATCAAAACCCCTGCAGAATAGATAAAGTATTATGGTCACTACCTCCTCCCCTGTGTTGCCTCCCAACCTGTAGCTTTTCACTTGCTTCTCGTTCCTGAGCTCTGTCGCCCTGGCAGCTTGATGGAGAAGCGGCTGTGCTATGTTCTGCAGACCAGGGAAGAGAGATGCTGCTTCTGCATGTCCTGGAAATCTCTAAAGGGGTTTCTCCTGCAATCTTACCTTATCTTGGGTGCAGCTGGGAGCCACACAGTGGCAGCTTCCAGACTCAGGTGTGGTCAAAAATAACAACCCCTCTGCACCAACTCAGAAGGGAAACTGTGCAAACTCACAGGGTTGCTGCTGGGGAAGGGAAAAAGGCAGTCCGGTATATAAAAGCCTGAGTCTGCGATGGGTGCTAACCGCAACTCTCCTCCCTTGCATCCCTCACCCCCTCCATCCAACCTCTCACTCCCAGCCCCCGGCTAGGGACAATGACATCCCACTGTGCCCCATTAACAGTCAGACACATCAGCCACGTACCTCTTCCTGTCGGCTCTGCCTGCGGTGCCACATTTTTACCAAAACGATGCTTATCTGCCCAGCCTGCACATCTGTGCACATCTGCGCATATCTGCTTATCTGCAGTCTTTGTCCCCACCTCCACTTCCAGCAGCTGTCCTTGGTCATCCCTTTCTTTGTGTTGCCTTGCTTGCTTGTGTGGCTTGTTAGAGCCAAGCAACCTTACCCAGGGCTAGCACTGCCCTGGACCTACCACTTGGCATTGTGTCTTCCAGCATTGTGTCTTCCAGCCGTTCATTTACCTGTCCCTCTGACATCCCCCAAAGCAACCACGGGGTAATGAAATGTACTTGCAGCATTTGGGTCGAGCTGCTGAGGAACAGTGGAGGGGTTTATAAGAGCAGAATACAGATTTCAGAGAGGCCAAATATTTCATGTAGATGTTTCCAGAGGCTGCAGAGAAATGAGGGTAAAAAGAAGCTGAAAAAATGAATGATGAGAGCTCAGAGATGTTTCATTGCCAGAGGTGCTGCTGAATGCCTCTCCCTCCTCCCAAGCAGCACTTTTTGGAGGAGTTTTGCACTGGAAAAAGCATGGAATTGCTTAAACTTGGGTCAGCCTGGGCTCCCAAATCTGCAAAACATTGCTCAGCCAAGGGATGACGCTCTGTGCTGTGCTTCGAACCCAGCCCTGGTAAACAAGAAGGACAAAAGGGGCTTTGAGCCATGCCCAGCGCGTCTGCCTTGGGCTAGTGCCCGTGACTGCTCTGGATGAATGCCTTCTTCTGAAGTGCTGCATAACGGGAGTCTTCAGAAATGTGTGCTCTCTTTTATTAATCGACTTCTACTTTCCTTTACCCCCTCCTTCTCACAGTTACGCCATGCTGCGAGGGCAGATCTCCGTGCCGAAGGAGCCACGCTGGGTGATGCACCTCCCTTTACCTCTTCATTAGACCGTGATCTCTTTCATACCCCATTTAGGAATTTGCATTTTTTGCCCTGAAGCAATCCAAGCCCCCCTCTGCTCTTCAGCCCGAATGCTCAAAAGCTCTAATTTACTCCTCACATAATATTTTCTCATTAAAAAAAAAGGGACTTGTGTGGTTTTTTTCCTGTGTGCCGGAATTATTCAGCTCTCTGAAAGCACTGAGGAATCCCAGTTGGACAGACTCTAATAATTAATATTTCATTGTGTTGGATTTACACGTCCTGCAGTAGAGGAGACAGAGTCCCCCACAGCCTGCAGGAAAACACAGTCGGGTATTTTTTTGCTGCTTTAAAGCAAAACTGGCTGGTTTTTGCTTGGTTTGGTCTGCCTTTGCTGCAGAAAAGCATTCTTGTATTCCATGGCTAATATAAGGGGAAATAAATCATCCTGGGCAGAGTTGAAGAACAAAGGGTTATTTCCCTTGCCCAAAGGGCTCTGCAGCTCAAGGATGTTGAAATCTGCCCTCCTTCTGTGGTGCAGAACTACCCTGGTGGCAATTACTCCTCTCCAATACACCCGAGCTGCGCAGGGAGGAAGGACAGGTGGGTATGATTCCTAATCACTAATTTTGACCAGGAATTAGGGCTAATTGGGACCACAGAGAGATGACAGTCATTAGCACGTGGATAAGGCTGTCCGGAAAATTACCCTGAGCCTATGACCCTTGCTGTGTCATTGTGCAAGGCAGCATTCACCCCTTGGATTTGAAAGGTGCTTGGAGGACCCTGAAGAGAAAGGGGTTGTGCACTGGGTGGAGAGGAACTAGTTGTTATCATCACTACAGACTGCACTGAGCTTCTCTGACCCCATTCAAAGATGTGATGGTGATGGGAGAGGTGGGAGAGAGGTGAAGGAGCCCTTCTGCTCTCCCCAGTACAAGGCAGGTGCAACACCCAAGCAGTTCAGGGCACTGCATAGTGCAAAAGAGATGACTCAGCTGGAGATGGTCCAGGGTGTGGGAGAAAGGTGCTACGGAGACTCGGCATGGCGTTATTGCAGTCATTTGGGGAGGGGATACCCAACCAGCCAGACATGGGGAGAGAGGGGAGAGAAGGCTGTTGTCCCCCAAAGGGGCTAACAGACTGGTGCAAGGCACAGAGATACGTCTGTGGAGAAAGAAGTGCCCAAGCATGGCACTTAGAAGAGGCAGCACAAAGCACAGAGTCCTTTCAGTGGCTGGAGCTGGCAGACAAACACAGCATGAGGATGAAGCAACAAACAGTTACAAATTGCATAATAAATGCCTGGTTGCAGATAATAACTAGCAGTTTAAATACCTAAGGGACTCATCGGCTGGACGTCAGGGGGAGTTGTGATGTGGCTCCTTCGGGTCCAGGCTGTAGGACAGTTGGACTTGCTGTGTGTGGTTGTCACCCTTCCCTTCTACTATCAGAGCTACCAGCTTACAGCCTCGAACAACCAAACCCACGCGATAAATTTAGCCCTGCGCCAAGCTGTGCGTGTGGGCAAAGCTGGAGGAGTGCTGGGAGGGAGGCTGGAAGCGGGATGGAGCCGTCAAGCCTTGCAAAAAGCGGAGCAGTGGTGCCCTGGGCAGGGGTCCCCATGGGTGGTGATGGCAGATGAAGGCAGCCAAGCCTCCCCGTGGCCAGCAGCCACCCCATCTGTCCCACAGCCACCGAGATGAGTATCATGCCAGGCAGGAAAACACCAAACCACCTTTCTGAAGCGCAGCCCCTGATGTGTTGCCTAATTCTCCGCAAGGCTTGGGGTGGGGGGTGAGGTCTGTGTTTCTTTTGTGGGGTGGCCAGCATCATCCGGATGCCGGTGAGACCTGCTGGGTCACGCAACTCAGGGAAGAGGGAGAGGGGGAAGCGATCTGGCTGTCCCCAGCAGGTACCAGAATATGCTGCAGGATGGGCAAACACCTCTCTGGACTTGTGACACCTCCCTGCTGGGGGCTTGGGTGGAAACGCTGTGGGAAATTCAGCTCTGGGGGAAATTCCAGCTCTTTGGGGGAACCAGGAGTTTTTCAAACCAAAGCTGAAACGACAGCATTTCCCAGGCAATGTTTGGGGTCGAGCGACCTTTTGGTTTGTAGTACGGATCAAAAGAGGGTTTTTTAAAATTTTTATTCTGCTTTTCTTTCTTGACTTTTGAATTCATAAAACATACTCAGTTTCAACCATTATGAACTGAAATGGCCTTCGGGGATTCATGCTGTGGCCTTCATTGACGTATCTAAATGCTGGATGCCTCAGTCTGTGCCTGCCCTCCCCGAGTTGCAGAGAGCTGGGTACTTCTGGAGCGACTCCTCCCTCCTACGACAGGCATCAAAGATGGCACTTGAAGGGCTCAGTGGAGACCCTCAGCTCTTTCCAGAGGCCCAGGGCAAGTGAATCAGAGAGACCTACCATTTACACGCTGAAATTAGTTGCTTTGAATCCCAGCCTCAGTGAGAAAATGAAACAAACAAAAAAAAAAAAGGGTGGCAAAACTATCAAAAAACCCTGCCTACGAGAGGAAACTTGATGGAAGTTGGCACATTTGCATAAAACTTCCATGTCTGGTGCACTAATGAATATTCTGACTTGCACGGGGGCGGGGGGGGACAACAAAAAACCCTCCACTTTCCTGGGAAATTCTGGATGGCTTCCAGCACAGAGAACCAAACTAAGCCCACGAGAGGGAGCTGGTGCCTCTGCACGGTGCCGGACTGGCCACAAAATGCTGTCTGCCCACAGAAAGCCTATGCTCCTGGAGCAATTTCCAGGCAGAAAACCAGAAGCCGTGCGAGGGATGAGATGGCTCTGCTGGAAGCAGCCCAGGGAAGGATGGCTGTGGGACCGCACTGCCGATGCCAGCCACACCAAGCTCTTCTCACTGACGGCGGGCCCTGGCCAGCTTCCAGCATCTGCTCTCTCCCACGCTAGGGACGTGCCTCGGTTTGGCTGTGCAGGATAATTCTGGTGCATCTACTGTCAGCTCCTGGGGCACCTGTGCTAGAAGACAGGGCATTTGCATCTGAACCCCAAAGCTGGTACCAAGCCCTGAAAGGTTTCAGTCCAGAGCCTGTGGCCATGGGCTGCTTGGAAGTGGGGTGCAACCCTCTGTCCCTCTCTCTCCTATGGCTGCGGTGCTCTTGGGAGTCCCCAAAATTGCTGGACTGATGTTGGCCTGGGCCTGGGCGGCATGAAGGGAACCTTATTTTCTTGGCACCTTTTCTTGGATCGAATCGGATAGCGCTGCACCTTTCTGTCCCATTATGGGTGACTCTGTCCCCTCTTCCTGATTTTTCTACATATTCCCTCTTTGCAATGACTCCTTGAACATCTTCCTGCCCCTAATATTAAACTCCGCTAGCCCCCTTCATTCCTCTCATAAATGGTCACAGCCAAAAAACAAGACTAGCACCTGCAACCCACCATGCATGCAAATAATGGAAACGTCACCTTTTTCCTCCTCACCCGTGGGTTTTAACTCTGTCTTCAACCCACTGCCTGATGCCTTCACAATTGTATGAAAGTAGAGAAGGGAAAAAGTCCACAAAGGTCTTTGGGGAGAAGGTGGTCTAGGTGAGACTTCAAACCAAGCTCTACCACCGCTTCCCCATGTCTGACCTTGGGAGAGTCGTTCAGTGTCTCTGATTCATGTGCTTAAGGTGGAGATAACAATGCAGGGCTTCTCGACCTGACCTGGAGGGCTCTTTGGATCTCGGCACTCAGTATCTTGTGATGTTTCACCCAGCTGGTCCAGGGATGTCCTTACACTGGGACCAGGAAAGGTCAGCCTGCCCACTCACTGCAGATGTCTGTGCACTCAGAGCTTGCCTCTCCCAGGACCCTGCAGCACTGTGCTGCTACAACCGGTGTGAACACTCATCCTCTCCATAATGCAATGCAGAAATCTGTCATGGCAAAGCCGGGGCTGCTCCCACGTCACTCACTCCTCCAGAAATGCTGTTCTTTGACTCACTGTGGTGCCGAGGAGCTTTTGTTAGGAGCTCAGTTAGGAGCTGGGCATGAAAACAGCACAGAAAGATATCTCTCCCCCGCTTCCCCGTCACACGCAGCTTTTACAATGGATGGATGTAGACACAGAGGTGAAGGCAAGGGCGTGGGCATTGCTCAGTGCATCGGTCACTTGGCCACTGCCTGACTTGTTGTCAGCAGGGTGACTAGTCTCATGATGGGCTGAGGCTGCTCAGTAGGTATGATGGGGTCTAGGACACCTCATTCAACTCCGAGGCTCCTGACAGTGCAAACAGAGGAGCTCCAAGGCCAGGACTTGGTCCCTGGAATGAGCCCAACACCAGGATGAGGTGCACAGCCCCGCATCCTCAGGAAATCTCAAAAGGCAGCAGGAGGGCTGCACGCTGCCACTGGCCTGCCTCTCCCTTTGGCAGGCAGGCTGCCCTCCTCCCCAGCACTGGCGTGGGTGAGAAGGAGGGCTGAGCACAGCACAGCCCACGCTACAGGAGACAGGAGAGCGAGGAGGAGGCTTGGGGATGTGCCCCACCCTGAAAAAGCTGGGAGACTGGCTTGTCTGCTCATCACCCAGGTCCCAGCTGGATGTCAGCAGTGGTGAGAAGGGAGGGTGGTGCTTTACCCCCTCCCCACAGCAGAAAAACCTCCCCAGGCTGCTCTGTGCCTCCTTTCCCCATGCTCAGAGCGGTACAAAGCTTTCCCTGGGCATGTGGACCTTGCTTCTGGGGTGGATGTATCTGGAGACAGATGCTCTCCCCAAGGTTTGCTGCCCGCTGTGGGGCTGAAGGATTTGGAGCAAGCAGAGCTTGATGAATTTCTAGGTCTGACCGTATTTCATTTCCCAAAATACCCACCGTCGCCAAGGCACGGTGGCAGAAACCCAGTGCTTCCCTTAGATGCTAGTCCTGCTTCCAAGGAAACTGGCAGGACTGGTGCTCAGCATCTCCCAGGCATTACTGAAATGGTCCTGCCTCCATGGCCTCTTCCTCTTATTTGGAGCAAGAGGGAGCTGGGTCGGAGGCTGTCACAGCAGCATCCCTGCAGATAATCTCACCTCCCACACCAGACCCTCCACACTAAATGCTGCATCGCATGCGTTGGCAGGAGTGTGAAGAAGCAAATGGGTGAAACCAAGCTCCTGAGGCTAAATGCTACAGGGAGAGACTCCATCCAGACAGGTAAACAGCACAGGACAGGGTCCGTCCTCCAGCCCTGAAGCCATGTGGTATGGCATGCTTGTGGCACCCTTTCCATCCCCAAAACAGGGTGGCCACATCCAAACGGCCCGTTGGCCCTGGGCTATTTCCTGAGCAAGGTCTGGGAGGTGTTTCTTGGCATGGGTGAGTGTTGATAGTGGGCAATTGTGCGACCCCGTGCCCTGTCCTTGACTTATTTACTGGTGTAGAAGTAGGTTCACAGCTTTTTTTTGTTATCATAGCACTTCGTGGGTCTGGCCAGGACCCCACTGTGATGGGAATGAGATGGGATCAGAGTAGGTGGGCAGGACCCATCCCACCATCAGGACCAGGTGGCAGTGAGGGCACTGGAGATGTCACAGCCCAGTTTTGGCCATGGAAATGACACCAGAAGCATTGCTTTGTGCTGTGGACATGTCAAGGGAGAGGAGATACCTTGTGTGTCTGCAGTGAAAGCCATGCCCAGAGGACAGGGGGTGAGGTTTTGACTGCAGAATGGGACTCATCGTGCTGAGCCCACCCCAGAGCTATTTCTGTTGGCGTTTCCTTCATCCCATCTCCCTTTCAGCTTGAATAAAAGTGTTTTGCTCCACATGGGGAGGCAGGAGAAAGTGGCTGTGAGCAAAACCAGGGCCTGATGCCAAGCGCTGTGTTTACAGCCCAGAAATGGGATGGCACGTCCCTGGATTTTGCTTTCAGAGGAAGGAAAGCTTTGTGGGCCTCTTTTCTCACCAGAGATCCTGTTTCCTTTCCTTCCCCCTGCCCTGCTCCTGCAGCAGTGGTCGGTTTGCAAAATGAAGCTGGCGGGAGCAGCAACTGCAGCTGCTGCTGCGGGCTGAGGAGCAAAAGCCACCGTTCTCCCACGCCTGTGACTTTGGGCATGCCTCTCTTCACTCAGACTCAATTTTGAGGCTCTGGAAGCCTTTGCTGAAACATTCAAGACATGGTTGTCTTTTTCCTGACATTTTAACAAGTTGGGAGTGGGTCAAAGCCTGGCATGTGGTGTGTGCAACCAAGATGGGGCGAGTTGTTCCTACCGTGCCCTTTCCTTGGCAAGCAGGAGGGTGTCTGCAAACCCAGGGTGGCTTTTCCAGCCTGGTATTGCTCCCTGGATCAGTGTGGGTGGCTTTTGGTTCCCATGCCCCTCCCAGGCTGTCATCTGTGAGGTTTACAAGCCCTTGTTTGCGCTGAGTGGTTGGCGAGTTGGGCTCAGAGCGGCTTCTCTGCTGGTGGATGGGATCAATCACGGCACGTGAGCTGCTCTCACCATAGCCCATGAGCGGTGGGGATGGGTGAGAGAAGCCAAAGCCCAGCTGCAGTGTGCAGGGATGCTCTTGAGGTGGACCAATGCATTTCCCTCCTTCTGCCCTACCAGTAGCACTAACGCACCCCAGCAAAACCATGCCCTGCTTTTCCAAAATAATAATAATTTAAAAAAAAACCAAACACCACACAGCCTTGAATCTTTGGCTAACCCTACTGGGAAAATACCCTTCTGCTTGCCCAGTGAGGAATACGATTGTGTTCCCAGATATCATCCTGTTTGTTTCTCTGCCTTGCTGAACACACCCGTTGGGCTGGGATGGTTTCAGCCAGAATATTTCCTTGATCTGCAGCTCCTCCACCTGCCGTGAGCTCTCCTCCGGGGACAGCCCTGCTCTCCTTGCCCTCCTTGGCCACAGTTGCAGAGGTTTCAGCATGGCTATTACCTGAGGTGTGACAAGTTTCTAGACGTAATGAGGGATGGCCCAAGCTCTTGTTCTAACCATGCAACTGGGATATTGATACCGTACCTGGCTGGATCAGCAGGAGTGGATCAGGAGAGAAACTGGAGCATCCTGATCTTCCCACGCATGTGCTGTTTTTCCACTCACGATGAGTTTTTCCACTCCCAGTTGGGATCCACTTGGAAAAAATCAGACCCAGAGGCCCTAAAACAAATTAAGAGTAGAGAGGTTGGCTGTGGAGCTCATCACAGCTTTCCCATAGACAGAGAAAAACATGCTTTTCTCATTTTACTCTCAGCTTTCACTTTGCCTTGGAAATTTCAGCTATTGGGTTTCAGTGCAGAGAATCATTTCCAGGCCTGAAATACCCATCATGCAAAAGATGAGCCAAGAACCTAAAGCAAATTAAAAAAAAATAAAAGAGCAGTTTTGAAAACCGTGGCTGTTTCCTTGCCTTCTGGGGTGGGGTGTGCGTGTCTACCCTTTCTAATGGGTAGACATGGAAAATTTTATTTCTTACAGAAGTAAAATGGACGATGAGACTAAGGCTTTCTTGGTGTCCCTGTGGATGGCTGTGGAGGCTCTCACAAGGCCAGCCGCTACCACAGCTGTGTCCTAGATGAGTTTCTCTCACATATCACTGGCCTGGCAGGTTCAAATGACTGCTCTCTACACCACCATGTAACTCCAGGATCTTAAAGTTTAATTTTAAAAAACCCACAAAACAAACACAAACCCCACACCGTGATCAGAAAGACAGTTGTGAAGACAAACATGAGAGCTGTCACCTCCTTTTCTTCCTGGTGAGGCTGGCCAAAATCTTCTGTGGCAAAACTTTTGATAGGCCTCTCATAAGCGTTTGTACTGGCACGGTTCAGATGCCTATCGTAGCCCAAGATTGCCAAAGAAGAACCAGAGCCTCGCTTGTCAGGACCAGCGTGAACATGTGGCAGAGGGGATGGTCCCATTTTAGTGCCTGCATGTTGACTGCTCATGTCATGAAAGAGGATCAGGAGGGCTGGACCTTGGACAATGGGAAATTCC
This sequence comes from Mycteria americana, assembly GCF_035582795.1. Lineage (NCBI taxonomy): Eukaryota > Metazoa > Chordata > Aves > Ciconiiformes > Ciconiidae > Mycteria > Mycteria americana. Next base: position 173,932,755 of record NC_134366.1, on the reverse strand, counting down.
CACTTTCAGTGAAAAAGCAATGACAGTTTTGGGAATTATCAACTGAGCTGTGTTACACGTGCCAACTTAAAGAAACCTGTGAGGATCATTTCTCCTCAAACACAGCTGTGGCCAGTGGTGTCCTCCTTGGCGAGGACTGGCATTAACTCTTTTGGGGGAATCCCAAGAGGGTAATGGGTTTTTCTCTCTCACCTCTTCTTCCTCCTCCCAACCACCCTGCTTCACTGCCCTTTTTCCTTCAGACCCTGCAGGTCTCCAATATCCCCCCTCCTGGCTGCAGAGATGCCACCTCAGAATAATAAACCTTGGCCCTGGATCCAAGAAGGATGATTCACATCCATAACTCTAACCTCTTTCCTCTACAAAAAGGGTAATTACAGCCAAATTGCTTGCAAGGAGCAGCCCCATGTCAGGGCACTGTTTGACAAAATGCAGGTTGGGGTGTGCCAAAGCCATGTTGATGGTCCAATGGCATGGATAGTGTTGGGGCTGGGCTTGTGCCCTGTTTGGTGAGCTAGTCTGGATCTGGCCCTTCAGCCAGGGCATTGGCGAGGATGTGAATCACAGTGGTTGACTCCATGCATAATGGTGCTGTTTGATATCTCCCCATGAGCTTCGAAGCTGATGGGGCTGAATTATATCTTAGGACCTTGGAGGCTAAGGGAATGTGATAAAATGGCTTTGGTTCCCTGTTGGCTGGTAGCTGCGACCCCAAAGGACTCATGTTCCTCACCCATTGTGACCTATAGCCAGGCTCCTCTTGACCATCACAGCTGTCACGCTGAGATGGAAGTCTACCTGGATCACCCTGTGTTTCAGCCAGACACTGGGTCTGGGCTACCCCATCCTTCCTAGCTGGAGGTTTGGTAGCCTCTGTCATCTGCCATGAGGTTGACCTGAGGAGCTCTGTCCTGTTGTTGGAGCCTACCAGGTCAGCTACAGACCCAGATGTTGGTTTGGGAAAGGGAAGAATAGAGCAGGCATCCTGGAACAGTCAGGCCTTAGGTGGAAAAGGCAAGATATCACACGCAGGTCTTCCTTTTTCCCTGGGGTTTCTGGATCCTATGATCTCCCCCCTTCCTGTTCTTATCCTAACTCTGTTGCCATTGCAGGGCCAGATGAAGCAACCCAGCCTTCCCTGACCTGCCGAGGAGGGAGGAGAGGACACACCCAGATCAGCCTGATGCTGTTTGGAGCTGGGCTGGACCACTTGCCCTGCATGCACCATCTGCATGACTCAGGCACACTGGGAGCACTACCCACAGCTGCCTTCTTCCCACCTTCTTCCGTGGCATCTCCTTTCCCCGTTGAGGCTACAATTTGCAACCCTGAGCTGAAATGGAGAGTTGCCTCCCTGCACCATGGAGGAGAGCTGCGATTGGAGCCACTCTCCAGAAAAAGGGAGAAAGTGGGGAGACTTGACATTAAAACATCCCTGGACCTGGCAGTTTGCTCCACCTTGCCATTCCATCACGGGCTGAAAACACGTTTTGTCCTGGCTCCAGTAACACAAAAGGGACAGGCCTTGCACAACGCGTTCCCAAGGTCTGGCACAAACACATGCTGTCGGCTGCCAAGCTCGAAGTGGGTTAAGGTTTATTCCTTAAAATTCCCAGGCTCTGTTAACTGTTTAATATCCTTCGTGGCACCATTGGGTTAACACCCACCTAGCCCAGTTTCTGCAGCAAGATTCACCCTGCTGCCCTCCACTCTTTTTTTTTTTTATGTCCCTGGGAAAGTAGTTTTAACACCTCCACACTGTGTTCCCTGAAGTCTCCTGACACCATCTGCACCTCCCACTTCCCCAGTTGTCTTGGCCCCAGCTTTTCTTCCAGCTCTCTTCTCCCTTCGCTTGAACAAGTGGGCTGTTCTCTGCTTCAAAGGGCACCCATCCCCCGCCCCACCACTGTGGTGCTGGTTGGAGCCCAGAGCCCTTGCAGTGGCCCTGGGCGTGATTGCAATATCAACAGTGCACAAGAATAGCGTGGTTTTGAGACCTGGCCAGACCCCAGTCTGGGTCCCAAAGCTTTTGCAGTCTTTTCTTTCAGGGACACAGGGATAGGGGCCAGGTGATGCCCCAGATGCCTTCCCCATCCAGCCCCGACATGAGACCCTGCAGTCTGACTCCAGTGGCTGATTAAACTGGGATTTGTGGAGCTGTAGAAAATGCTCCTCAGACCCTGAAGGGCTGTGGGTAATACCTGAGCAGTGTCTACACATAACAACACGTACATTTTGCACAGCGCTAAGTAATACCACCATAGGAGAAACAGTGAAGCATCGATACTTACCTCCCATCTCATCTTATTTCTTACCCTCACTTTGCCTGTCTTTAATTATTTCCCCCCAAGCTTTGTGTGTTTGCTTTGATTTATTTTGCCTTGTACCAATATTTCTCAACTCCCTCCTTCTCTCTTTCTAGTTCTGGGTGAAATATTAATCTTGTTTATTATTATTAACCTTCCCTCTCTCTAATCTATTTAAATGCTTTCTCACATTTCCACGTCCTACAGCCCATTTCTCACTTGCAGATTTTCTATTCAGCTGCACTTTGCTTTAACAGTGTCATTTATTTAGTGTTCATTTATTTGTTTTAATTTCAAAACTTTTCTTCTTTCTTGTTATGGGCTGTGTTCATGCATTGCTCCCTTCTTCCTGCTGAGGAGCTGCATTTTTTTGCTTGGTTGGCTCCAAGATGACCTGAATTCAGTGTGATAATTCAGTTTCATTTCTGGATTTTTGATGTGGATGGAAGGGAAGGAAGTTTTGTTTTCCATTTCTCCAGCTGGCTGAGAGAAGCCTGGCATAAAACAAACACATAAAACAAACATGCGGACTAATACCTACTATTTCCCCCCATGCTCTAGCAGATCGTGTTTCCTGCCTGATGTCGTTTATGCATGTATTTATACAAAGTCTTGTTCGGCTTTTTCATAGATTATTTCCTAAGTACAGTTGCTACATTAGCTGTCACGTGGGTCTCTCACATCCTTGCTAAAAGAGGAGATGATTAAAGATTCATGCTCAAGGTCAGGGCAAATCCAGAGAACAGAGTGGAAGACTTTGAAAACTGGATGCTCATCCCCTCCACCCTGTTCTGGGCACAGGCAGAGACAGAAATTGTTGGGGGCTGAAGCTGCTGTAGAAAGGAGGAACTGGGCAAAAGAAGAATGACTGGAAGCAAAAGACCCGTCACAGGGGTTGGCAAGGGACCATTGGCCCAGGATCCTGAAGACAGGTGATCAGAGGAACAGCCTAGGAACCAACTCCTTGGGGAGTAATTTGGGGAAAAGAAAGAGCAACTGGATGTTCTTTATTCTGTTTCCACATCATTTGTGACCTTACAAACCTTGAGCTCCCATTGGTCGTTTCTCTCTCTAAAGAGGAAGGGTCCTGGTCTGCTGAGATGTCTTCTTGACCAGGACTTGTTTTATTTCTCAGTAATTCTCACTCCCATTCGTAGTTTAACTCCTGCAGCCATTTCCACACACTTTGTGCCTCTGCTGCGTCCTGATTCACTTGGCAAGAAGTGATGAAGTGGTTGTGGGAGCAGAAGGAAGGAGCCCAGAAGGACTGGAAAGGTCATGAGGGACTGGAAAAACCTGACAGAGTCCAGAGTTCATCTACAGGTAGCAACAAGTATCGTCGCTTGAAAACCCTGGATGCTTCTGGAGGACAGAGAAGCAGAGCAAAACAAAAGCATTGGACCCCATCCCTGCCTGGACCATGGGAGCCTCTGAGTGACAGTCTCCAGGCACAAATAGTGCCGTCGCAGGAACAATACAAGCTGGCTTTCAGCTTAAATCACTTTCCTTAGTACAAGTGACTTAATTATGAATGACTGCGGACAATCCAGTGAAAATCTTATTTTTTGCCTCCTCTCCCACTTCCCACAGATATGAAGCTTTCATATCATGGCAGAGAGAAAGAATGGAGGATGCCAGGTGACGCCTACTATCTTGCAAGTGATGAGCCACCCCAGACTGGCACAGCTGCCTCTGCTTTGCTCCAGGTGTTGCGGTTCAGCCCAACGGAGTAAGAAGGGACTCCCATTTTTGAATCAGATAAATTGTTCCCCAAATTAGCAATGCAGACATGGTCAGCAGGAGTAGACCTTGGGAAAAAAGATTGGATCTGAATGAGATGTAAAAAAAAAATTGCTACCTGGAGCCTCGTAATAGGTTCCTACGCACAAACACACCCATCACTGATCACATCCTATGTGCTGTCACTCCCCAAACCTCAAATTACTCTAATCAAAGGAAGTCAAAGTAAACGCGGTCCCAGTATAAAACCTTACTGTGGTGCACCATCCCACATTGTTCAGGCTCTGAGAGCACAACGACCATGAAGGCTTTTCTGATTGCCCTGCTGGCGGCAGTCCTGTGTGCCAAGCAAGGTAAGGAGCTTTGGAGGCTGGGAGAGCCAGATGGAGAGGATGAAAATACCAGAAGATAAATTAGAGATAACGCAGGAACAAGAAGGTTTGACAGCTTTTTTTTGCAATTGGTGAGGTCTTGGTAGCGCAGTTTTTCTTTGGCGTCAGCTGCATCAAGCAATATTTAGTGTGGTTGAGTCTTAGCTTCTGGGTGAGTTCTGCCAAGGCACCCATAACCCAACGAAGATGAGCTCACCGCTCTGGTTTCTCACAGCCTCAAGTATCAAGCTCCGACCACTCACATCTGAAGATAGACATGTGAACTGAAATATGCTAATAGGAATTAAGCTGGGCTCACCCTTTTGCCTTTGGTTTTATTTTTGTTCCTGAATGAAACTTGAGGAGTTGTTGATAAAGGTAATACGGCTGGTATTGACACCTCATCTTCTGCCAACGTTTCGCTTTATTTCCCACAATGACATTACAATTAAGAAACTAGGTTGCTGGTAGATATTTGAAAGCCTGAGAGCTCTTTACTTGTAGCTTTGAAGAGCTTTTTTTAAGTGTCTGGGAGTGAGTGTGTTTATAATGGGATCCATAATGTTCTGTGCTCATCCTCTTTCAAAAGAAGGTGCAGATATAACTAGATAATTGTGTAGAAATATCCAGTTGACAAACATTGGCTCTGTGCATGTATTTGCAATTCTGAGGAGCACTGCAAGCCTTTTTGCACCCTTAAGGCTATTTCTGGCTGCATTCGCAAAACTAGAGCTAATGGAGGGTGGAGGCCAGACACAGGCGAGGCTTTATAACAGCTATAATGGTTTAAGCTGTTATTGTTTCCTGACTGGGAGGGGTTTTCCTTGCATCAGTCAGTGAACACGAGTGCATTTCAGTTGCTTTTGCGCACACGCTGGGGTCTCGGCTCCATCTGCGGCAGGAAGTTTTTCGAACAACTTTGTGAGATTTGGGAGAAAAGCGGATCAGAGAGAGCTACAGGGACTGTGAAATGCAATAACACTTGCTAGGCAGTATGTCTGGGATTGCTCTGGCATGGTCTGCAAAAGGAAAGTAGCCCACAGCTCGGGCTGGGGGACCTCCAGAGGAGAGGTGAGCGGCTGAACTTATCCAAGTGATGGAGAAACAGCGAGTGCTGAACAGTCAGTTAAAGAGAAGTTAAAACCAGGATGCAACAAGGATGATTTTATCTGCTGTTGTGGAGAACACCTGCGCTTGCAACACCTGGCACTAGAAAAGAGCATCTGGGTAGGTTTCAGAGCAAGATGGTCAGTCGTATGCTGGGGCACCAGGACCCAGACCTGGCTCCAGAGCTGTACACGAGGCACCTGAGCTCCCTGCAGCAGAGAGGGGTGGTCTTTTCTCCTCCTACCTGGGGTAGTTAGGGCCTAAAATGGCTTTTAATTCTCTTTTAAAACTACTTCTGGAATTGTCTAACCAAGCGTCATGGGCAGGTTCAACTTCAGAGATGAATTTGAATCAACAGCAGCTGGGCTTTGGAGAGTCCCTGGGAGGAGTTTCCTTGTTAAAAACAGGTTCAGATTCAATTGAAAGGGGCTCTTCTGTGCAGAAATAAGAGCCTTGAGAAAGCCAGGAGGAACTGAACCAGGGAAATTTCAGCCTAATGGAGGACCCTCTCTGGTTTGCAATTTGGTCACCTTCAACCAAGAGCTCTCCACCACTGGTGACAATGGAGCAGGCTGTCCCAAGAGCAGCTTAACTGCCTCTGTCACCCCTGCTCAGGAATGAGGAACATTTCATGGGATCTGAACAGGAGGGAGACAGTTTCCACCAGTTGTGAATCCACTTCCAGGGAACAAAATGGCACATACCTGTGTTTCTGGCGTGGCCAGCTGGCCAGCCTGGAAATTTGACTCAATTTACTTCAGTTTTGTTCAGAAATACATACCCTACCTTCTTCTGGCTTTGTAATAGACCTGGCTCAGCCCTGCTAATAATATCACTGAGAACATGTTGTTCCAGGTGCTGGTAGAAATAATCTCTCTATTGTCCAGAGCAACCTCTCTCAGGGAACTCCCTTTAATGTGGCTCTGTGCCCAGTAATTTAGCTCACAGGGGTGTCATAGGCTTTAGTTAATTCATGTCTGTACAGTGTTTTGCAGATGCAGTCTGAAAATACTAAAAACTAGGCTCTCACCTGAGAACAGTGCCAGTTCATCCTCTCCTTGCCAGAGCTACACTAGACCCATCTGGGCAGGTTGTGAGCTCTGCTTTTTCAGGTTCACTGTCAACCAGGCCAATGCAGACCGGGGGGAGAAAGAAGGGTCACCTGAGAGTGCTGCTCAGGCTGAAAAAATGTGTTTTCAGGTTTAATCACAGAAAATCTCAAGTAAAGAAATAAAACTTGTTTTGTTCTGTTTGTTTGTTTTTTTCAGCTTCATTAATCAAAACCAACTTCTGATTTCACTTGTCATGAAAACTCGTTTGTAACATACTTTTCACCTTGTATTTTCCAAGAAGGGACATGGCTTTTCGCACTTTCTTCCCAGGAGGGCGTTGGAAACCACTAATATATGTCATGTGCGCTCTTTCCAGCTTCCTCGCTGTTTTGCTACACGTGCGACAATGAGCACTCCAACTGGAACTGTCTTAAAACCTACAAGTGTGAAGACCATGAGAAATACTGCCTAACCACATACAGCTCTGCTGGGTTTGGTGAGTACCAACAACATCTCAAGGCTTTTTTTTTTTTTTTTCCCTCCAGAGAAACTGATGTGCAATAGTTTTTTAGGGCAGTAGTTGGTCTTGTTGGAAAGAATTGATCACTGAGGTTTATGGATCACAACACATAACATGTATGAATCCCTCAGCAGTGCTCTGTGATCCACCACTTGCGGTATGTTCCTCACCAATTTGTGGCAGGGCTGGTTGAAGCACACAGATTTTCATGAGCAGACCCTGTTGCTTGATCTGAGAGCTCACACAGATGCTTTGTGATGGAGGCCGAAAAGGTGTTGGCTGTAAGTAATGTGGTTTTAGAAACCAAAAATGCATTGGCAGTGATTTTTTGCTGTCCCACATGAAGCATGGTGTGGGTTTCTACCAAGGACTTTCTAGTGTCATGCATTTGATCCAGGTTGTGTGGACCCTCACCCAGCACTCATCAAATCCGCTGATCGCCATTATTGCTGCATTGCAAATTAAGCATAGTGCAGTATACCTCCTCCTGTCATCCTCTGGTCAGCTCTTGCAGAAGAATCTTAAATCACAGCTCTCCTTTCTCATCTATTCTCCATCCAGGCAAGGACACCGGACACCGCATCACCAAGAAATGTTCTGTAGACTGTCCTGAGACGAACATGAACTTCGGTATCGCGGCTTATTCCACCAAATGCTGTAGTACCTCCCTGTGCAATTTCAGCGGTGCCAACAGTGTAAAAATCAGCTATGCCGTGATGTTCCTGGGAATTGTGGCCAGTTTGATCTGTGTCATCAGGGCAGGATTGTGATGAGGGGTGGGAGAAGATGTGACAACCCAAGAACCTACAAGGTATTCCCCAACTGAGAAACCAACATCCTCTGTCAAGTGTCTCCAACAGGGTCTATGCTACACTGTTTTTTCCGAGACTTTGCTTCAGATCCCATCCACAAAATGGCCTGGTAGTGTAGCTCCTATTTTTTCCCCTGTATCATTTGTTGTTTTGTACTCATTTTCCCTGGGAAAGCTCTTTTGATAGCATGTGTGTGACAATCGTCAGACAAAATAAAGATTTATGTTATTCTGGAGTGTGTTTGTTATATCCACACTAAGATCAGCCTGAGAAAACAGCTCTGCCAGAAAGGGCTGTAGTCTGAATATCTACTTCACATTGAATTCCTCTTTTTAGCACCTGGGAGTCTTCTCCTGGCTGCCTTTCTCAATTGACTGAGTTGCATCCAGCAACTCAAGACAGACACTCCATAAAGCCAGATGTTCTGCCTGATCACTCAGCGCTGACGAATGAAGGTGTCGATCTGGAAAGGTCAAAGATGTCTGTGTTGTTCCCATGGCAAGCAACAGTGAGAATTGTTGTGTAACTTCTAACACACAGGACTAGGGGTTTGCCAGGTATTGGTTGTGCTCCTGGCTGTGCTGCAAAGTTCTCATGTGATCTCTGCAGGGTGGGTGGTTTCAGCTTTTAAAATAGGTAAAGGTCCTGCCCCAAGATGCTGGAGATGTCCAAGATGACAACAGTGATGCTGGCATCTGTCCTCATGGAAAGGGGACCTCCATGCCTGCTTGGAGAAGATGCTGCTGTCTGAGTGATTGCTCTTGACTTCTCTGCAGGGACAGGGGAAACGGGCAGAAAGAGCCTGGCAGAGGCAATGGGTGTCTGATCTGGTGGGGAGGTCTCTGCTCCTTCCCTTTCCTTCCCTTTCCTTTCCTCTGTTGCTGCTGGATTTCCAGACTTGGGGATAGAGGAGATGGGGTGAAGATCCCCACAGCTCTTGGAGGAGCAGAGCTATACCTAAGATGGGCAAAATACATGCACTCTTGGAGCTGGAGGTGCATAATTTCTAGCTGAGCAGCTTATAAGTGCAGTGCTGCATTTTGGGAGGGCTTGTATAGAAGTGGCACCTGGAAGAAGCCCTGACGTTTGCAGCCCAGCTGGATTTGAGGGGAGTCCTGCTCCACCAGTGCTCAAGACAGGCTGCAAAGTGGATGTGTTTCTGTGCAATGGGGAGAAACCGTAGCGCTGGCCGAAGGCTGTGAAGATGGGATTTGGTTTAGTCATCCTATAAAGATTTAATTTCTGGCCAAGGAGGGTGTTCTGGCATTTATTTAAATATAAGATGGGCTAACTGAAGAATGCTAGTGTTGTAGCATTTCTGTGCTGAGGGACCAACAGAAACTTGGTTTTTTGCACTTCTTTTTAATCACTTTTCCCATCACTTTTCCTATATGTTAATCGCAACAATTTCTGAAATGATTCTCAAAGCTTTTGGCCAACTTAAAAATCCACATTTAGTAAAAACATCTGAATTTCACAGTTACTTTTAAATTTCAGCTTTTGTTTCATGAAAACTACATGTTTTCACCAAAATAAAGAAATTGTTTGCCCTTCTCACGTGACAATTTCAACCAGGGTTAGAACAAGAGGAGCAAAACACTCTCCTTCCTTCTCCTTCCTTCTCCTTCCTTCTCCACTCAGCAACTGTGTCAAGGGAAGTAAGTCTTTCCACTCCATCCTCCACCCCCAGTTAAATCCCCTGTTACTCCTTCCAAAATCTTCTTGGAGTTCTTAGCTTCCAAATACTTGTAGACTGTGATATTATCTTCTCCTTTGCCTTGGTCCCTCTGGTGTCCTAATCATCTGTGTCCTTTCTACCCCCATGGGTTCTTTTCAATCTATCTCACCTGGCACTGGTGAGGGCTGAAGATAACTTTAATATCAGGGGGACATATGGGACCAGTTGGAAGAGTGCAGGACCATCTTATGGAAAATCTTGACTGTCAGGAATCCTGCAGTAACTCCTTTAAGAAATACAGCCTTGCCATCTCAAAATCTCAGCAGCTTGCAGGAGACAAGAGATATTTTAGTTTTTGCTTGGATGAGACTACAAGGGAGGGGAAAAAAAAGTGCCTGGCTGAGCTGCTATTTCTGTACCTGTTAATGGAGGCTGTTGGCTGAAATAAATCTGAATGTGGGCTGCCTCTGCAACGCAACGTACGGGCTGCAGAACGGCATCACCTTGTGATTAGAGCCCCCTTTTCTGCTATTACCTCAAATAGTCAGCAATAAAAGTTGATTTACCAGTAAAGACTGATGAAATCCCTTCTGGATTGGGGAAAATATAAAATATTTCACAAGGAAGAGAGGGTTGAAGTGCCTGGCATGGAGGGTTCCAACTTTTGTTTTCCTCCTGGCTGGTGCCTTAGAAAGGCATTGGCCTTATGAAGCCAAACAACACCCTTCCTTTGAGCTTTCTTGGTTAATTGCCACCTCTGTTTCAACCGAGTTTTATGCTCTACCTATTGAGAAAGCAGACGTTTCCTCACCTTAGTCACGCAGGTCTCCATACTAACAATATTTATACCTCCAATTTAGAGGTGTTGGAAAGAGTTACATCACCTCAAGAACTCGGCATGCCTTTTCGATGAGATAATGACTGTAGGTGGATCATATTGGAAGCCCAAATAGTCAATGGGAGATGGAAATCTGAGCAACTTTGAGACTAAGAAAAAAGGGAAACCAAACAGATGGAGAGCAGCAAGGGGCAGAGTCGCTGGCAGAGGCTTGGGGCACACAGGTTGCTCCTGCAGTTCTGAGTGTCATGTGAAAGGGATCCAGCTGGACCGTTTCTGGGACTGTGCCTCCACCCCCATGACTAGATGGCAGAAAGACAACGGTGGGAGGAAAAAAGCAACAGCAATCAGAATAAGATGGGAAAGATTCTGATTTTATACAGGGAGATAGGATGAAACATGATAGAAAAGAAGGAATAAAGAGCACCGTATGGAAATCCGGTGGAGTACTCCTATTTGGCATTTCACATAATTTTGGCTGGCTATAATTTTTTTTTCTGAAGAATTAATGAGTTGAGATCCTTGATCAGGCAATCCCTCATTCTCCATGCTTTAACTGGTTTGTTTTTTTCTTCCTGACATTTATTTTTTGTAATTTGTGAAAAAAAATCACAGCTTGTTCAATGTGATGGGGGTGGGTGTTATTTCTATTTTTTAATTTAAGTGGTCATTTTCATTGCCCAGTGGAATTTATTTTCTAATAAGACAACATTTTCCCTCATATAAAATATCCAATTTTAGAACAGAAACATTTATGATTTTGAACTGCTGTCTTAAAAAGGCCCACAAAAAATGGTGTCTGGTCCCCTACAAAATGCAGTGGAAGGATACTGCTGTACTGCTCTTCTGATCTAGCTGCATTGACAATCCTGGGAGACATTTTGTAGAAGTTTCAATCTCAATTTCCATTTCAAATTCAATCAATTTCCATAGGTACTAAAACAGTGTGCGAGGACAGGTTCTTCAAGGATGCAGCCTGCTCTTAGACCCAAGGTGACCTGGAAAGGAAAACATTCCTCTTCTCACACGGACACTGCTTTGTTTTTGCGTTTTGCTTTTCTTCCACTTATCCAGAATTAGAAACTGTTGCGTACTTAGCACCAGATGAACAAACTGCATTGTGAAACAACTAGGAAAAGAGGAAGCGGGGGGAGAATATATGCCTGTTCAGATTTCCAGCAAAGCATACTTCTACAGACATGCATTGACATGTTACTCTCAATTATCCACCATCTGACACAGCAACTCCATAGTTATTATCCTAGCATCAAGGCAAACACTGCAGAGGTATAAAACCTGTCCTGGGTGAGTCCTGCTTGTTTTGGATGCTGCAAGACCTATAAAGGATGAAGACTTCTCTTCTTGTCGTGCTCATCATAGCCCTGTGCACAGAGAGTGGTGAGTCTCCAAGGATCGCTTTGCACTAGCAAGACTCCCAGACTTGGGCATGTCTTTGATATTGCAGGATGACAAGGGGATTTTGCAGCATGAATGGTAAAGCTGAAGGGTCGTTAGGCTCTAGAGAATATTCCAGTCCTCAGGATAAGAAGGCAGGGGACGTATCCTCACCAGAAGTTGGAAGGATGCTGAGGAGCTGAAGTGGGGGATGAGATACCCACCTCACCTGACTCGTGCAGCCCCAGCCCAGCCCTTGGAGGAACTCAGTGTAGGTAGCTGAGAGCCCTTGCTGCAGCTCCGTGAGAAGGGGGATTAGTGGAGGGATAGACAGAGCTGGACAGGCAAAGGGCAATATCTACAACAAAGCTGCAAATTTGACATGTAACTAACTACAGCCTGATTTTATTTTTTTTTCCACTTGCTTGTTTATTGGTTGCAATTACAAACCATCATTACCTAAATTGGTATTGACGGGCATGCCACAAGAAGATGCAATTCTGGCTCCCATCTCTTTCTTGCAGCTTATTGCTTTGAGACGCAACTTTGCTGATGTTATCCCAGCTCTGGGATGGAGACACAGAGTCCCATTCTCGTTCTGATAACTGGTGGCTGTTTCTCTTGGGAAAGATGCACTGGGAACATGCATTTTAACTCTGCCCGGCTGGGCTCTGCCAAGGACTGCTGCCTTGTGCCTCTGGAAGAAGCCCTGTTTGCACAGGGGTGGGCTGCGGGTCAGCCAAGGAGCAGAGGGTGCAGCCCTGAATATCCCTCTGACTATTCCAGGGGAATAGTTGATTTCCTCAGCCTGGGGGGCTTTTGACTTATTGCAAACTGAGTTTTTCTCAGGCTCTGCTGTAGGGCTTCACCTGCAAATTACTGGCCATTCTCGTCCCAGTCTAGCAGAGCACTTAGGCTCACACTTAATTTGAGGCTGTAAATGTTCTTACTGTGGAACTTCACAGGCTTTAAATTTGGCATGTGCTAAATCATTGTGCTTAACGGGGTTGAGAAAGTTGAGGGCAATAAAAGAAGTCTTTCCTGCAGCTTATCAACTGTAATCACATTTTTTAAAAAGATCACATAATGAGACAGCAAACTTACCAAAGGAGTTGGTGAAAATTAACACATACGCAGCACCACTTCGCTGTGCAACCTAGCCAGAAGGCTGGTTGCTGTTCCAATTAATCCTGAACCTGACTGATTTTAACAGTGTAAATCCTGCATCTGCTGGCACTTGCACTTGCTAATGCTTTACACGTGTAAGTTGTTTATCTGGGTGACTCTAATTATTCACATGAAAATCTTCCTTGAGGAATATTCTTTTCCAGTTAGAGCAGAGGTCTTGCTAGGCACAGACAGGAGACCTCCAAAGGCAGTCTGGTTTAACCCCAGGTTTGCATTCTGAGCAGGGCACATTTCTAAAGAAATATTGTTCCCTTCCCCACTCAGCCCTCGTTACAACAGGTATCTCAACAGATGCAATAAAATCAGAAGTGTTTTTCGGTCGCATGAGCAATTGTTGTTCTTATCAGGACAGAAGATCAAAATTGTCCTGCTTGACTTCAGGGTCTTAACTGAGCTACCAGGTTAGGAGCTCACATGCCTCCAGAGTCCTCTATCGTAAATGTGAGTGAGAGAGAAACCTCCTGAGCACAGACAGATGTTGGCAAACTCACCCCTGCGGGTGCTTGCCCCCTCCCCTGGCTAGAAGGGTTGCGGGGCAACTCTACTCTTAAATTTAGCAGCTTTGGGAGGTTGGGATGAAACAGGACTTGGGCATGTAACAAGCTCCACTGTTTCCTGCGTAGATTCAGGAAGTTTTTCTTGGAATAGGCTTGATTAAAGAAGCTGCATTAATTAAAGAATAAGACGAGTTACATGTCTGGAAAACCCAGTTGTGTTAATTAAGGAATAAAATGGGTTACATGTCTGGAAAACCCAGTTTGGGGACTCTAGCGTACGGTTATTCTGGGAGGAAAGGGTGGTTCCCAGTGGGGTGGGGCAGAAATGTGCCTGTGTGGGGTTTGCACAAGACAAGATAATAAAGCCACACTGTTTTGACTGCAGATAGTCTAAAGGAGGGTCCCAGACTTGAAAAGAAAATGTAGCCTGCAGTGTCAGGAGAATACTGAACGCAAGAGCCAGGCAAGACAGCCAAGAGAGTCTGGAGATGGAAATGACCGTGACCAAAATAGGAAGCAAATTGCAACAGTCTTGGTATCAAGTCAGAGTGAGCTGGGTGCCCTGTCTGAGGCTTTTGAAATCGTAAGGGCATAGCAACAGAGGGACATGGGATGTAAGTCACTGCAAGCCCAGTTGCCTGGCCTCTGTGTCCTCTGCTAGCTGCTCTTCAGTGAGAGACAACAGAGGGAGAATAGGATCTGCGAGGACTACAGACCACAAGAGGAAATTAATGGTCAGTGCTGGGTGGCCATGGAAAGGGCAAAGGGGCTGTTAGCTGGAGAGGGGAGAGAAGACAGTTTCCACAAAGACAGAGAAGGATGAATAGTGCCCTAAAAGGCATTTTTGTGGCTTCCTGTGAAATACAGTGCACGCCCTGGTCACCTGGGTCACAGTAGGAGCTGGGGCCAGGTCTGGGCTAGTAGGATGACAGGGAGAAGAGAGCCTGTTTGGGCCATATGAGCTTGTCTAAGGTCAAACAAGGGCAGCAATGAGGTTGGGACATTGCTGGCGAAGGCACCAACAAGGGCAAAGAAGCTTGAGCAAGGGAGAAGAAGAGTGAGGGAGACAAAGAGCAAGGAAGGCAAAGAGCAAGGAAGGCAAAGAGCAAGGAAGGCAAAGAAGGTCAGGCAAGGGAGAAGAAGAGTGAGGGAGACAAAGAGCAAGGAAGGCAAAGGACAGTGCTGGTACAAAAATAAAGTGGGTAATAAAGGGATAGCCTGGAAATGAGAAGAATGAACCTAATCCCTGGTGGGTGACCTTACTGCAGGAGTGTTTGCTCCAGATAAACAGATGAGTAGGAAATTCCGCTTATCATGCAAAGAAACCTTCCCCGAGGATCTCTTTACTATGAATGACTGCTTTAGCTTACTCGAGTGCAAGCTGCTTCCATTCATTCGTATTAGCACAGCATTTGCAGATGCAGAGTGTTACAGATGTACACACTTTGTAGCATTAGGCAGTCATCACCCACGGATGGCTGTGAAAAGGATTCTGCTGCAGCCAAGGGGGTGGTTTGCTGAGCCCTGTCTTCTACAGGTCCAAGACTGCCTCCTGACTCAGGAGAGCTCTGAAAATGAACCAGCCAAATGCAAGCATCCATCTTCCCAGCAAACACTGAGAAGCAGATCTAGGTCACTTGTCCCTCATTTGAGATACATTGTGGGGGCATGCAGCAAAATATTCACGGCTAGTATGGCCAGGGGGGTTACTCTTAGGTGTGTGTCCCTTTTTATATTAAAAAATTGGATTAGATTAGATATTAGATATTATATTGGATTGGATATTAGGAAAAATTTCTTTACTGAAAGGGTGGTCAAGCATTGGAACAGGCTGCCCAGAGAGGTGGTGGAGTCACCATCCCTGGAGGAGTTAAAAAACCGTGTAGATGTGGCACTTCAGGACATGGTTTAGTAGGCATGGAGGTGTCGGGTTGATGGTTGGACTAGATGATCTTAGAGGTCTTTTCCAACCTTACTGATTCTATTAAAAAGATTTTTTAAATAATTCACTGTTGGTCTGTGTGCTCTGAGAAAGGATGTGTAGGCCAGGACTCTTCAGATGACTTGAAGAGGATGTGAAAGAGTGTGGACAACAATCCACTGGTCTCTTCCCATACAAGAACAGCAAACAGGGCTTGGAGGAGCTAGGTTGGAAAGAACCCACAAGAGCTTCATGCTGCAAGTGGTAGTAGACTGGGGTGCGCTTCCCAAAAGCACACTGGGGATGCCAGATGTTTAAATGGATTCAGGGGAGACTCAAGTAAGTATCCAGAAGGCAGACCCCTTGAGGCTTACTAAATGAGCAAACCACATCAGTGTCAGGAATCCGAGCTTAAAGTAATTTGGGTCCAGGAGAGTTGCTTGGGCCACGTTTCACACACCCAGGAGTTTGTCTGCCTGTGGCTGCTGCGCTTGACAGATCCTCCATCTGGACCAGCACCACCAGTTTTGTGCTCCTACAGATATTTCTAGAGGTGATTGATGGGTGTCGTGTGCTTCTTTTGCAGCTTTCTCCTTGACTTGTTTCACATGCAAAGATGCATCTTCCAATATACATTGTCTCAGTACAACCACGTGCTCTGACCATGAGAAGTACTGTCTCACAACCTATTCTACCAGGGGACTTGGTAAGTGTGAACCTTTTCTAAGGCTCTGATGACAAGATGGGGTTCAGGTTAGGCTGACTGCAGAGCCTCCTCCCACCATGAGGTGTGGTGGAAGAATTAATGAGGACACGAGAGAGCAAATTTTGCAGCAGGTGGGAACTCAGCATAGCCCATCTCTGTTGTGATATATCATAACAATACTGCACTGCTGATTAAACACACTTAGGAATGGGAGACACTGGAAGAGAGAGGATTTCTCTGCACAAACCCGTTGTCTCATCTCCAAGCTCAAATATATGTTCATGAGGTGGTGGAATTGGAAAGAATCAGGTACTGTGGAAGGAGCAATCCCAAGGCATGGTGACGATGACGTCTTGCAATCTTGCACTGTACAAATGCATTAGATCTCCAGATTCTTGCCCTAGGTTGCACTCAGCTGGCCCTGAAAACAGCAGAAGAGTCATAAGGCCGGAAGATGGTCTCCATAGGTCACATATACACAAATAATGATGCAGTGTGATGAAGCCCAAGGGAAAACCAACAGCATTAAATACAGAACAACGTATTCCCCACTGGATATTGCACAGTCAGTTTATCACTGAAGTCTGTAAAAAATACACAAGATTAAAAACCTGACTTTTCTTCCTGTTTTCTCTCTCCCACTTCAGGTAATGACCGTAACCAGCGTATTACCAAGAAATGTTCTGCATTTTGCCCAGCAATTGACCTGAATATTGGCATAGCTGGTGTTGCTACCAGCTGCTGCGAGACTTCCTTGTGCAACATCAGTGGTGCCAGCAGTGTGAAAACCAGCTACACTATGATAGCTCTGGGCGTCTTGGCCAGTCTCGCCTGCATCCTCCGGCTGGGTTTTTAAAGGAGCTGGCGGGGGGGGGGGGGGGAAGGAGCTGTTGGCCTTACACTGCAAGGGATCAAACTGTACAGTGTGAATGCTGCCCTGTTTCTCCTACCTGGAAGGTCATATTCCCATCAGCAAATATTTTTGCTCTTTCTGTGCTCTGATGACAATGCATAAGAGCACAGCCCTACCTCAAAATGATGTTTGGAAGAGAAAGGCATGATGTGGAGCCCTGCACGTGCAGAAGGGTGCCCTATAGTCACCATCTCTCCTACTATTGGCCTTTATAACTCCATGCATTTTTTTTTCCCCCTTCATTTTGTCCCTTCCATTCTCTTGTGTCATTTTTCCCTCTCTACCATTTTCTGCCCTGTATCATTTTGCTCTGAGGAAGCTTTTAATATTAGAGTTGTTAAACAGAAGCTGGGCACAATAAAGTGTTGTTTTATTCTATTGTATGACGGTGTGGTATGGTACATTGGGCGTAGCGGCTGGACGTATCCATGTTAGCAGCAACAAAAGCGGAGGCTTTAGTCTGCAACTCGAATTGAAATAATGCTGGAATATATTGCAATTGCTTTGCATTCACTTCAGGAAGCCTCTCCCCAGATTTTCTTTTTTTTTTCTGCATTGGCAGAAGTGTCATTTTGTGACTCCATTTCAGAGTAAACTGTATTCTCTGTAACGTGCTTTCCATTTCTCTTCTGGGTCAGCTGGCTGAAAGGAAATGGCTGTTGAGCTCGCCAGCAGGCAAACAGAAGGGACAAGGCAGGACTCAACACGAAGGGATCTTAAGCATTAAGTTTTCTTTAAACTGATTTAAGATTTGCCAGTGGAAATTGCTTTATAAGCATTACAGATTATTTTGAAAGGGGAGAAAAGCATCTTGCGTGGTGCTTAAAGGAAAATCATCAGAAAAGACACGCAGTTTCTACTGTATGTCTGCTGGAGTCTGGAAATTTCAGCTTCATCTATAACAAAATACTAACTTTGAAAATAACTCTTTTATGTTTGCTAGTCAAGTTTCCTATTGGGAAAATCGAAGGAACTCATTCCCCTGCACTGGCCTTCCTTGTGGATAATCTTAGCTACGAATGAGAGATTTGCTCACTCAAACCCTTCCGAAGTGAGTCACAGGAGGCTGAAATGCTTTCTCCTGAGCTGAAGAAGCTCTCCACTAGGATTACCCCAACAAGATCTCCCAGGGTAATTAGTTGGGTGCAGCTCACCCAGCTGGTTTTCTCTCTGTAGACTCATTGCACCGGCAGAGCAGCTACACACTTTGCTCACTCCGCTGGGTGTCTGCCGAGAGCAGAGGAACACCACCGCTCAGAAACAGCCAGATCTTTATAACAGGTTTGCAAAGGAAATGTGGTCTCATGGCTCCAGCTCACCCAACCTGCTCCCATGCCTTCTTGTCCACCCTTTCCCCCATCCACATCCAACCCTCAGCTATGCACTCCCTGGCTGTTTTCTCTCCCAGCCTTCCTTGTTGGCTTCTTCATGCAGTCTTAGTCTGGGCTTTACCTCCAACCTCTATTTTCTTGCTAGAGCCTCGGCTAATTTATTTCTCCTTGGTGCAAATGCAAGGTTGGCCAAGGTTACTCCATCTTTAGCCATGAGACTCTCTGTTGTCCTCACAGTTTCTGTTGCACTGCCATCCCACAGCTGAGCTGGCTCCATTCTTCTGTTCAATCTACTCTCTTCACCTTTCTTCCTCTCCTGCCAGATTTAGAGCTATTCAACTGGCACACACATTTGAACACCTCGAATGAGCCAAGAACTGTTCTGTGGCCTTGGATGGCCATACTCTGCCCCACACCCAGATGGTAAGGTGGTAACAACTGAACTATTTGAGGTAGTCTTCAGCCTTCGCTAGCCACAGGTTTAGGATTTCTTAGGGACAATAATGGTTGGCACAAGCAAAGGCAAGCTGGGGCTAGTACTGCCGCAGGTGTTGTCCTGCTGAGCTTGTGAATACAGACCTGCTCTTGGCATCTAGGTTTAAAATAAGGTCATGTCTCGTGCTACCTGAACTTGGCAGGTGCCTCAGTTTTGGGCTGGGAGGGAACCTGGCACGTGAAGGAAGATATAAAAATGTGTGGGCAAAGGGGGCGAAAGCACGTGGTAGAGCCTGCTTCTGCCGTGGAGGGTTTCATGGTCTGCTTATGGCTGTTGCATGGAGAAGTTATGAACAGCACTGGGAAGCCAGGAGTGCCATTCCTAAGGGAGCAGCTCCATCCATGGGTCCCAGCCTGCCTCCCTCTTGCCTGGTTTCTCCCTGATCCCATAGGTTTCGCATTCCCTACTGCCCAGCAACACAACCCATGCATGTGGGCCAAAGACTGACGCATATCTGAAGTTACATAAAAGGGTCCTTATCTGGAAGCGGGAGCAGCAATTGCCCTGAGGCACAAGAGGTCCTAAACCCATGAAAGCTCCCTTAGTGAACCCTCCCTTGGCAATGGGTGTTGTGTAAGAGGAGACTCCTCTTTGCCAGCCTCCCTGAGAAATCCTGATGTGACATCTCCCACACAGATGCTGCTGCCTAATTCCACATCTCTTGGCCCAGGGTTTCTTATTTGTTGGCTCCCATGGTTGCATACTCCTTGGATGGGAGTGGCGAGCTGCCCTGCAGAGACATCTGGGATGCCTGGAGGGCTCTCAGGAAGAAGAGGCGCTTCTCACTCAAATAGTTGGGATTGCTCCTGAAAGGTAGCTGGCTCCCTCTGTGTGGGTTATCTAAGAGCTCGATTTTCAGTGCTCTGAGTCACTGCGCCAGGACCTGAATCAGCCAAGGGGGCCTTGCCCTGCCTAAATTAGGCACCTGGAGGAGGTGGTTTAACTTTGGCCCTTCTTTTCCCTCACTTAGGTCTCGATCACCACTGATTCTGAAGGACCTATGCTGCCTTCTGCTCTCCTCAAATAATTTGGCTGTCTTTTCCCTCACAACATGAAATTTCTCCCCTTTCTCTCTGCTTATTTCCCCAGATCTGATTAACACTCAGTGAATCAATGACAAAGCAAGAGAAAAGATGGATGTAAAAGATCAAAGCAAGGTCTTCACTGGGTCTAAAAAGCTTCTGGAAACCACGGAAAGTGACAAAAGCATTCTTTTTTCAAAATTAACTGCTCCTCTCTTGTCATATAGCCAACTCATGGCTCCATTTTGAGGTCCATTTTAGTTTACCTGAATGGGTCGCTGTTGTGGTTTAGTGGCACCACACAGCCACTCACTCACCCTCCCCCCCCCCCAGTGGGATGGGGGAGAGAATCGGAAGGGCAAAAGTAAGAAAACTCATGGGTTGAGATAAGACCAGTTTAATAATTGAAAAATATTATAATAACAATAACAATAACAATAATAATAACAATAGTAATAGTAATAGTAATAGTAATAGTAATAGTAATAGTAATAATAACAACATAATGAAAAGGAAGACAACAGGGGAGAGAGAGGAACAAAACCCAGGAAAAAACAAGTGATACAACTGCTCACCACCCGCCGACCAACACCCAGCCAGTCCCTGAGCGGGGATTGCTGCTCCCTGGCCAACTCCCCCCAGTTTCAATACTGAGCATGACGTCATATGCTATGGAATAGCCCTTTGGCCAGTTGGGGTCAGCTGTCCTGGCCGTGCCCTCTCCCAGCTTCTTGTGCACCTGGCAGAGCATGGGAAGTTGAAAAGTCCTTGACTATGTAAACATTACTTAGCAACAACTAAAACATCAGTGTGTTATCAACATTATTCTCATCCTAAATCCAAAACACAGCACTGTATTAGATACTGGGAAGAAAATTAGCTCTATCCCAGCTGGAACCAGGACAGTAGCGATGAGATTATTCTACATAGGTGACTCAGCTTCCTTGCGTTTTTTGCAGTCTTCCTCAATCTTACTTCTCATTTGGTGTCGTTGGCTGGCCTGCTCCAGGCCCTCCTCCAGGCTGAAGGCTGCGATGCCGAGCAGCAGGAGACACCCTCCCCACATTGGCTGCTTAAGTGTTGCCTCTGACTGCATTGACTTTTGTAATCTGTCCTCTTGAGAAAGAAGGAATCACTGCGACCCAGTCACTGTGCTGCAAAATTACCGCTCTCCAGATGCTGGGAAGAGGGCATGCTCCAGCATTGCAGTACACCTAGTACTAACGAAGATGTTAATGTCCTGGGGACAGTTCCCAGATAACTGTTTGACAGAGAAGAACTTGTTTCCTACTCAAATTTCTCTCCTTAGTACACGTTTGTTGGCAGTGCTGTGGATGTCTTAGCCTCACCACTCTCTTTCAAAACTGACTTGAGGAGGCCTGATGAAAGGACTGAGCCAACATCCTGTTGCATGAACGTTCATGTAGAAACAAATGGATGTTGGCAAAGTCAACATGAGAGGGGATACGGCAATAATTATAGAACTCTTTCATTCATGGAGGAGGGGAAAAGGAATATATATAACAGAAGTCTATGGGATAATTAATAGGAACAAAAAAAGGAAAAACTGGTTGCTTCTTTTTACCCTCATTGCAAAATACCAGCAAGAAGACACACCCACTAATTATGAAGAACAACCTGTTCATAACACACTTGGGCAGTAAACCGAATTGCCCTCTGCAAAGCAGAAGTCTTGATTTGATCATCACCAGCATGTTCCCTGCTGACCTCACAAACCTCCAAAAACAAGAGCGGGGATGACTGTTTTGTCATCGGGCTTGAATAACTCTGGAATTCACCACCTGATGATATCATTCTAGGAGCAGTTTATGAGAGCCTGAAAAGTATCAGAAACTCACATGGATAAGGAAATCATCCCGTGTTGGAATGATTCATATTAGAAACAGACAAAACCACCCCTACTGATGGCTACTTCTAGGGAACTGCCTGTTAAGTTATTCCATAATTGCCAGCAAAAGGGGTGTTTGGCAATTTTTTCTTTTGCACGTTCTGCTACCTGCTGTCCAGGACTAATCTCACTTTGGAAGAAGCTCTGTTGAGATGGTAGCTCGAGCTCTTACAAGATGCATCTTGTATTACGGTCTGTTTCCCAGAATGACAGAAACAAATTTTAAGAAATTCAGAGGACAGCAACACAGAGGAAGAGAAGAAAAGGGATTGATTTAAGAGGAGAGATTGAAAAAGAGACAGTTTGAGTGATGGCTTTTTTCAAAGTAGAGCAGCAATTCCAGGATGCCAATTTGTGGTATCGTAAATGGAGGTCTGATTTCCAGAAACTGTTGGGTGTGGAGAAAAGCAGACCCTCTAAAGGATCCCTGAAATAGAAGCAAAACTTCATTAAATGAAAAGTGTATAAAGTATTTGAGAATTACAACCAAGAGAGGAGCAAGCAGAGGTATTAACTACAGATAATGGAAAACTGATAAAGAAATGAAGACTGACATGAAAATTTGAGGAAAATCTTCTGTTTAAGTAACCAGTAGCTAATTTCATTTAGTGTAAAATACAGTGATTTTATTGGAGGTAAACCAGCATAGGCCAGTTGAGAGTCTGAGCTTCTGGTACCATGGAATAATTAAAGAAAATGAACGGTATGAGCCCTGGTACGTCATGTGCTGACTATCCAAGGGGATTAGAAAAATGCACTGCTAGGACTATCTCCCTGTGCCTCTGGGCTGCACTATTTCATCAGCGCAGCTGCTGCTTCTGCTGGGAGGAAGGAAAAGAAGAAACTAGGAGGAGAAGAGAGCAGATCCTCATTTCCCATCACTCATATGACCGGAAGAGCAAGAAATGTGTTGCTAAAAGGACATCTCCCCAAGGTGCCAGCCTGTTCCATGGGCCTCAGGATGGAGAACTCCCACATGCACATTACACACCCTTGGGTTGATTTCATGTCCACCTGTGAGCCATCTGGAACCTGTAAAACTGCTGCCATTCAAAAGGTATATAACCTGCGCTCCAAACATCTTCCCAGTCCAGCTGAGAGGATCTGATGGAGATGAAGATTACTCTTGTCACCTTGCTGGCTGCTGTCCTGTGTGTGGAGCAAGGTGAGCCTCTAATGCTGCTACTAGTTAAGATAAGGCTTCTAGTGAAAACCTTTCGTGTGGCAAAAATTTAGAGGGCTGTCCCCAGCTTTGCAGTGTTGCAATGTTGCAGCCATGCTGCCACCAACTTCCTTTTGCACCTTGGTTAACGATTTGCTGCAGAAATAAGATCCTGATAAACTAATTCTTCTTTCCAGCAGGCAGTACTGAGTGATAGACCTCTAATTGTATGGTGCTGGATGCCGGGTTATATCCATGCAGTAGTTTATGGGATCTTCCCAAATGATGCAAGTTGGAAGTGCCAGAAAGCATAACAAAACATTTTTTTTTTCCATCAGTTTTTGAGTATTTTACAGACTTTTCTGTACTGCTGCTTCCTCCATTGTAGCGAGCCACGTGGTTTGCCATGGGTCTTGCTCCCTAGGAAATGCACCAGTGAGAATTTTTATAGATTAAATCAGAGGCAAAGGTGAAAGAGCTTTTCTGTGCATGTCACGTTAGAGGCATCCTTCTCCCAAAGGGAAGTCTGAGGTACTGTGAATGGGTGTCCTCCTTCTGGGACCGATACGCATGTGTTGCTACATTGCTACTTGCACATAAGAATAATGACCAGATTGCCAATATTTCCTCTACACCTGATGGTTTCCCAGAAACCATGATGCATACCTAGCAGGGGTTGAGAAAGAGGCATCTAATTAATTCTTGCTCTCTGATGTATCAACCCCCTACTCCTACATTTTTTGGACAGATGGTTCTGCAGCATGCCTGGAAGATCAGAAGCTTCAGTGAGTTTTGGGTGGGAAAAGGAGTCTTCAATTCTAAAAAAAGAAAGGATTTTGTGCCCATAATTCCTTAATGCAGTGACACAACGCAGACAGAGGAGAGTAATTACCAAAGGCAACATCCTCAGTGTTACCCAGGATGAAGTGGAAAGCTAATAGAGATCCAAGACTCTGGTAGCACACATTCATGGTAGGATACCTTGTTGCTCTAGCAGGCTGACGACATTTTATATTGGCATCAGCTTCCAAATTGGACTTAAAGACAGTCTTTTATACAGCACCTTTCTGTAGCCCAGTCTAGATTGGAACAAGCTAGTAATTCTAATATTAAGGGTTTCACATTCAAGAGTAAGAGATTGCAGCTTTCTGGGACAAAGGAAATAATACAGGGACAAAGGAAAACTTGGAGATAGCTGTTATTTGACCCTTCTCATGTACCTGGGGTCCCATTCAAGACCCTAATAAGCACCTTTTGATCAAAACTGTTGATCTCTCAGCCCACCAAAGAGGGTCTGTTGCTATTTGCATCCATGAACTCACAGTTATAGATATATTATGTCCAGAAGAAATCTTAAAAGGTCATGATCCTTTTCCCTGCTCCAATGCTGGACCAAACCAGGCAGATGTTTGTCTAATGCGTCCTTGAAAGTTTTCAACAAAGAAGATTCCACAGCCTGAAATTGCTCAGACTCTATCCTTTTAGTAAGTTAGTCTTAATATCTCTTAAC
Organism: Mycteria americana; assembly: GCF_035582795.1. NCBI lineage: Eukaryota > Metazoa > Chordata > Aves > Ciconiiformes > Ciconiidae > Mycteria > Mycteria americana. Next base: position 173,908,281 of record NC_134366.1, on the reverse strand, counting down.
ATCTCTTTTTGTACAGTTCTTCTGTGTTTTCACCATAGGATGTGTAGAACAGTTTATTACCTTCTCCTTTCCAGCTTCTTTTTGCTTGCATGAAGAAGGTTACTGTGTCTTTCCTCAGCGTTTTCTCATCTTTCATAAACAAACTAAATGCTTCCAACCTTTTCTACGAGGTCATATTTTCAAGTTCTCTGACCATTTCTCCTCTCTCTCCTCTGGTCTCTCTCCAAATGTTTTGCGTATTTTTTGAAGTGCCACATACAGATTTGGTCATCGGTGTTCCAGTTGAGGCCTTGCCAGAGTGGAAAAGCCACTTTGCATATCTTGCACATGACATTGCTACCTGTGTTTCCTTGGGTGACGTTTGTTTTCATCGCTGTAGTGTGACATGGTTGACTCCTGCTGTTTACACTGCAGTCCTTAATTGTAACTCAACCAGTTGTTCCTCATCCTACATTCAAGTGGCTAATTTTTATCTTAGTGTAATATATTTCTCTTTATTGAACTGCATCCATTCTTTTTTTCATTCATTACATCCATCTGTCAAAATCACTTAGAACTCTACTTACAGTATATTTTCAGCTATTTTGTCCTTGGCATCATCTGAAAATGTGATGTGCATCCTCTATCCCATCCCTACTGTCACTAGGGATGACACTGTACAGACCTGAGCCCACAGCAGAGCTCTGGAGAACCTTGTGAGTTGCATTGTTCCAATTGGTTTGACCAATAACCATTGTGAACTACCCCGTGACAGTGTTTTCATGTCTGGCTTTGCACCCATTCTGTTGCATTTTCACTAGCTTGTGTTTCCGGGCTTGCTCATAACAATGTCATTCGAGATTGTGCCAAAAATTTTGGTAAAACTTTATTGCATCTCCTCTACCCTGTACATGAAGATTCAACTTTTTTAGTGATGAATGAAGAAAAAAGCTATGCAGTGTTATGGCCCTGTCAGCATCAAGTTGATAACTTTTTCCTTCCCTTTCCTTCCCTTCACTTCCCTTCCATCAGGAACTTCTCATTTAATGGTCTTTCTGACCTCTATTGCCCTTCCACTTTCTTACTGCCAACTTCTTATCGGGCAAAGCTGCACTCACAGGAATGTGTCCTCTAGTTGCTTTCTGCCCTTTCCATACTGACAAACTGTCTCCAGACTTACCAGGAACTTAGCAAGCATTCTGCACTGTGTTTGCTTCCCTTTCCAAAAATGTCTGTGTTTTTGAAGTAACTCATCCCCTGGCCTACACACACAAACATATACTTTGCTCTGGGTGATTTTGCAAGCTCAGAACCCAACCACCACCATAAAACCTATAAATCAATTAATCTGCCTAGCTGGGGAGTGTTCTGCAGACACTTTGGTGTGGTTTCTCATCCACACTGTGTTTTCGCTCTTCTTCCTTTTTATCATTACTTTACAGAGGCTTTCCAGAGGTCCACCTACCACCTTCCAGATTTGAAGGCAAGTGGTACATTCTTGACAGACAAGACAGCTCATCGCTGCCTGCACTTCCTGCCAGTCATCTTCTGTATCTGTATTGTAGATATATGAATTATCCCACCAAATCTGTGTTTACCAGTTAAACCATACTTTTGGTTAAGACTTCCTATTTATTCTCTATCTTACAGTAGTATGCAGAAGCTCGACAGAGAATCTGACTACTCTCATCAGACTTCCTAGGACTGAGGTTAGGCCAGTTCAGTTAGTGGCATTTGACCACAAGAAAGGATACATTTCAGTAGTCTCTGAGCCAGATGAAAGAGAAATAGGACACTGAGCATTGTCCAGGCATCCTCGTGTTCTCCCTTGCAAGCCCTGCCTAGGCTTGCCCAGGAGAAGCGACTGAACAGTAATTGACAATTCACGTGGCAAAGCTCTCGGGACAGAGAAGCTATTGCTCAGCAATAATTTCCATCATAAAAGACCCCAAATCCTTGAATTCCACTCACATCTACTGCTGCTGAAGATTGCAAACAGATCGATAACACTTCGCAGTCTGAGACGTATGAGACAGAGAGGGATTTAACATTGCTGCCATGGGTCAAGGGATAAAGAAAGTTGCTGGTCATTCACATACAAGCATTCATCAGGCTATAACTAGGAAAATGGAGGTATCTGGATTGTAGGTATTGTGGTTCCTAAACCATATAATATGCTTTTTTTTTTCCCCCCCAGCTTACCCATTTATGTGCTACGTGTGCCAAGACCAGGAGTCCAACAAGAACTGTTTGACCATTTCCATGTGCACCAAGGAAGACAAATACTGCGTGACTGTCCGTAACAACGTTGGAACAAGTATGTTTCTGAACAAGACCTTGTTTGTGCTGTAGAAGAGCAGTCCCAGGAATGGGCTTTCATCCCAGTCATGGCCATGTATGGAAACAATAGCCCCAATCACCGACTGTTAGGAAACACCTACCTTGTTGCTCGCCATTGCAGTCACTGCAGTGTTGATACCTACTTGATATTCTTACCAGGAGTTGGGGAAATGCTGAAGATACATATATAGCAACGTCACAGAGTGAACTCAAGCTCGGGGATGTGTGCACTGCTTTACGCTTAGCCCCCCCCCAGCTTTGCACTGACCGCTCTGGCTAGCTCTTGCTATGGTAATGCTCACTCCCAGGGTCGTTTTCAAAAATGTTTGGGCAAAACTGCACCACGGCTGATTCCCTCTGCTGTGCACAGTCATTCAGGTCTGAGGGGGCTCTGCACCCTCAAACACCTCCATGTGCTCTCAGATTGAATCTCAGGTCGTACAATACATTCCCCTTGGTTTTATGCTGTAGGAAAATCGTCCTGGTAGGCAGCCTGAGCCTTGCTTCAGGCAGCTTGAACTGAAAGCCACCAAGCTAATTCCACTTTAGGGACAGATGAAACATGGAGCCCAGAGAAGCCCAGCATCATGTTGCAGCAGTGTGGACATGGTCAGATTGTTGCTAGTCCTGAGCAGAGGACATATTTGTCTTGGGGACTAGTCCCTGGCCTTCTTTTATTCACCAATGCAGATGTAGCCAGGGAAACATTTTAACAATGATTCTTACCTTCTATTCTTTCTTTTTTTCCCCCTTCTCTTCTGCATTAGAGCCCAACAAGCCTAAATATGTCATCTCTAAGATGTGTTCTCCAACGTGTCCAGCAACAAGTCAGCAACAAAACCAAACATATCAGAGGGTTTCTTGCTGTCAGAAACCATTATGCAATGTGAATGGAGTCAGCAGCAAGCAAAACAGCTATGGAGCGATGTCCCTGGGTGTCCTAGCCAGTATCACTTACATCTTTGCACATGGACTGTGATGGGTTAGGAAAAGCTCCCCATGATGGCATTGTTGTCTGAAATAAAAGTGTGTTGCTCTGGGATAATTACTGCCCTCAAAGAGTCGTGCTTTGCGGCTGAGCTTCCTCTGGGATTTTCGAGAGAGTCTAAATAAGTTGGTGCTGAAGTCCTATTGATTTCCTAAGCCTACTTGAATCCTAAGTGTCCCCAGACACTCAGGTCACCTAAGAAAACACATAAAAGACAGCCCTTTTGACATGTTCAGGCTTCAAATCGTTACAGCTCTGAAGAGATCCTTGAAGACATTTTTTTTGTCTCTTTGAGTTTCAAAGCACTGTGAGGAATAACAACCCACCCTGCCTGAAACACAGGTAATAGCTCAATAGTTACGTCAGCCCAGAGGGGATGTTCAGTATCTTCTGTTCACAGTAAGTTGGTTATCACACGTCACTGAAGCCGTTCATAAACAAATAAGTAAAGGTAAAGCTTATTGCTGGCAGATTTTGGACATTCCTCCAGCCTCGGTGGGGAACAATTTCTAGCTCCTCTGGCTCTTTCCTCTTGTAGGGGTATCACATTTTGAAATGAGCATCCTTTATCGCCCAGCTCTGATGTGTTGGCTGAGCTTGGGAAAAAGGCAGAGAGGAGCAAATGTGGCCAAGAGAGGAAAGGCAACAGCAGGGTACCAGTGGGGAGGTGGGAGGGAGGATGGAAAGAGGGGCAGCATGGTGAGCACTGAGCTGGGAATTGCCAGCACACTCCCTCCCCATGGACCTGCTGGAAGAGAAGATGTCCCCATATCTATTTCCCTCTTTTTTTGCAGGGCCAAACCAACTTGACAGCTGTTGCCAACCTCAGTCATTTAGAGATTGTGAGATGGTTTCTACAAAACCATGTTCCTGGCGTAGAAACAATTGATTGTGCTGGGCTTTGTTTGGTTTTGCACTCCAGGCTCTCTGCTCCCTCCTCTCCCTGTGAGAGCTGCAGCTGAGGGGAGAGAGAAAAGCTCTGTAGGAGGCCTGGGGATGGCTACAGAGAAGAAGAAGGGCAGGCAGCCAGAGACTAACAACACAAACAGCCCCAAGCTTCTTGGTCATAGCCTCTGCTGCAAGCTCACTTTTCTGGAAAACAAAAAAAAACAAAAAAAAAAAAAAGGAAGAGTTGGCAGCATCACTAGCTCAGCTGTGTTCTCGGGGAAACCAGAGCTCATCCAAACAATTCAAGGGTTTTTTCTTTTTTGGATGAGATGTTGTATTTGATGGCTAAATGAGAACTTCGGTTTGTTTGAAGCATTGCCTTGGAATTCTGCTGTGTTTTGGTTGCACACGTGGAAGGATGCACATTTTTGAGATGTTTCGCGCTGCCTGTATTACAAAGCACCTGGTTTCCCAAGAGGACGATCAGCCAAAGATGCCTCATCAACGTCATGTTTTGTACTGTGAACTCTGAAGCCTGGTGCCTGGTTTTTTGTTTAATGGACAGGAGGGAAACCAAGCAAATGAAGGAGGTGGCACCACAGTGCTAGGCAGGGACAAGAAGAAGCTGACACCCGTTGGTCTGAGCATACTGGTGAGCCGTGCCTGGGGATGACAGATGTCAAGAGGGCCAAATGTGAACTTGCCAGCAGAACATGCTGTTAATTTTCTGTCATGAAAGACAACCTCAAAAGAGAAGGAAAGCTATGATAGAAAAGGGGAAGGGAAAGACTTTTTAAACCAAAAGGAAGGAAGAGATATCCAGCTGCTAAGGGCAGGGGCTGGCAGCACTGGTAGGGGCTGTGGTGGTTGTGCTGCATCCCGATGCCATGAGCACATGCTCCACGAATACCCTGCGCAGAGGGAAGGCACTTCTTCCCTGCAATACATCGGCTGCTTTCAAAAAACTCCAGAAAAGTTGGGCTCCGGGCCAAAGCCATTACTGTCTTTACCGCCAGGCAAGTTGGCACAGGAAAGAGGAAGCAGAAGGAGCAATTTATATCTCAAGCAGTTTCACTGGACGTGAGAAGGCAAAGACCTGGTGGGTGGGACCAGCTGGCAGGGAGGGAATGAGTCAAGGGTTGAGACAAGTCCACTGAGGCTGGTGGCGTGCAGGGGACCAGGATGGGCAGAGTGAAGGAGGGAGAGCAAACCTCATCCAGATCTTTTTTTAGAGCAGCAGAGTGGGAGTTGCTGCAGGGTCTGGAGGGAGAGTTGGTCTGCTCAGAGCCCAGCTGAGCCCAGCAACCGCTACTGAGGACTCCCTTTTGTGGCCTTCCACTTCTGCACTAGGATCCTCAGCAACTGGACACTCTTTAAAAAAGCTGCTTGGTTCTCCTTACAGGGACTTTCTCCTGCTGGCAGATTTCTGCATGCATCGTGCCCCCTTGCAGGTCCTTAATGACTTCTTATCTCTTCCTCTCCTCTTCACCAGGCCAGTTTAAGTGCTGCCTGCTGATAGCACCCAAATGGATATTGCCTCCAACAAGATAAGATGGACAGAGGGGTTCCTAGGTCTTCCTGTCTACAAATTTAGAGAAACCCTTTCTTTTCTTGAAATTTCTGGATGCCAGAGCACCTGACCATACCAGGTTTACGCTGGTTGATCCTTTGCAGGTGAAGTGCCTTAAGGTTTTCACTGTGTTTAAAAGGATTTACTGGTTGCATTGCCAGTCATACCACCACCCGCCTGGTTCCTGGACTGAAAGCCCACAGTCGTGAATGAGGAGCTGAAGGTCTCTGAAAAGTGAGCATGGGGGTCAGATTTATGAATGGACGTTGTCAGAGCTGATGCTCTGAGTAGGAAATCACTGAAACTCTTTCAAATAAAGAAGGAAGAGGGACACTTAAAAGCTGTCCTTCTTGGTTGGGAGTGAGAAATGGGGTACATGTTGGTCTGGCTAATGACAAGGTCACAGCTCCCTTTCCACACTGGTACCTGCCTTCCCTGGGCTGGAGGAAGGTGCAGGTAGAAGATCACGGCTCCTGCGGCCCAGGAGTTTAGGCACAGATGGCCAAGTCTCCTCTTCCTCCATGGGAAGAATCAGTCACATTTGGCTGTTCAAATGAAGCTGCAGTGTGACGTTTGGTTGGTGGTGCTCTCCAGGCTTAGCTGTGCTTGCTGGGAGAAGACATCCAGGTGATGCTTGGAGGTGCCACTTCAGTGTAGAATTTGTTTTGCAATCTCACAACAACTTTGAGTTGCACACCCAGAGTCAGGAGATGTGGTTTTGCTTCCAGCCTGCGGTACATGCAGAGTAAAATATTAGACAGGTGTGGAGACACTAACCACATCTAACACAAGAGTAACAGCCATTTTGCCGTTGCAGATGTTCATGAGAGTAACATGGATTAGCCAACTAACACATCAAAAGCAAGAACATTAAAATGAAGCAGGGCACAAGTCTAAGCAAATAAAAGGTGGTGTTTTCAATACGAATATGAACATCAGTGAGGGATATCAGCCAACCTAAGTGGTGTCCAGGCACAGAGGCATTGGGAAAAGAAATCTTTGGCATCCATCGCAGCTACCAAATCCAGCCTGTTTCGCCTGCTCCTGTTTCTTCACAATAGGGAACTCTGGGTATTTCAGAAGACTGGGTACCACCAAACTCAGCATCCATCATTATAAAGGGGATGGGGGAAGACTTTGGGGACATACAGAGCAATCAACCCAGACCCCAGTCTTGGAAAAAACTCTGAAATAAATCATCAAACAATTTGCAATGGTGTAGGGGCTATCAAGGAGATGGGGATGAACAGAAAGAGCTTTGTGACAGATGTGCGTTATTCCCACCTGTGACAAGATGGCAAAATCTATAGTTAGGGTAAAAGTGGTACCTGTCACATAGCTTAGTGTTAATAAAGCTTTTGGCACCATATCACATGACAGTCTCATAAGCAAACTAAGAAAACACGGACTAGCTAAAATCATGAGCAAATAACTGTCAACAGTTTGCTGTCAAACTGGAATGATCTATTAAACAGGGTCCTCTGTGGCTTGCCTTGGCTCTGGTATGAGGCAATGTTTTAATTACCGGTTTGAATGACGGATTAGAGAATAAGTTCATTGAGCTTGCAGGTGACAAACTGGGAGAATCTGCAAATAGGAGAACTCTGTGTGACTCTGATAAATCTAAGCGATAGTTTGAGAAAGAGGATGCAATTTAGGAAGGACAAGCACAAAGCTCTACAGTTAGTGTGGACCCATCATCTGCACAAATACAGGATGAGGAAATCTCCCTTGCAGCAATCCGGCAGAAAAAGAAGTTGCGGTGGGTTTAACATGTGCCAAACTTAGGGAAAAATGATGAAAAAGAAGGTGGCCTTGTTGGAACTCTGCAGTCTACTGAAAAGACACATTGCACTGGGAAGTGTAAACTAGAGTGCGATGGGATGAGATCCAGTGTCTTTTCCAATAGAAAGGCCTGGGCTGCTCCATTCTCCCCGCTTTTTGCTTTAGGTTTCACATGGCAGCAAAGGAGCTTTTAGATAGTATCACAAAGGTTTCCTAGCATCTAATGGATAGTGAAGAGTTGGAGTCTATGGCTGGGAGAACTACCTCCAGCAGCAGCAGCTTGAGCATCATTATCAAGATGTATCAAAGCATGATAGAAAAATACTGTCCTTGTTACCTCAAAACGTGTATATATATTTTTGGGGGGATGAAATGGAAATAGTATAGAAGTTATTAGTAGCTAAGAAGGGATCACACTTAGGAGTGGAAACCAGCACGTGGGAATTGTAGAATCTTCAAGGTAGTAGATAACGCTTAGGCCAGATAAGAGGGTATTAGCAATGCCTGTGTTGCGTTAAGAGTTACTGTCGCATACAAATAGGAGTGTGAGGAGTGGCTGAGGGGAACCCTCCCGTTGAGTCACGAGGTTCAGACAGGACCCCCTTGCTTTCTAAACTCCTTCTCAGAGAGGAGTCTAGGTGCGGCTAGGTCCAGTCTTAGTCTCAGACCTGGTCAACGGTTTATTTTCTAAGGACCGTATGTGTAGCCACTTATTGGTTCAGGGCTTTCACTAAGGCGACAGCATTAACTTTTACACCCCCCCAGTCTGGTCGTGTTGAAGGAACTATCACGGGCAGAGCAGTGAAGAGTGCAGTTTATTAGAGCAACAGACACACAGATTCTTTGGATTACCGGTGATAAATTAACTGTCTGCAAAGCACATACAAATGTCAAGAATATGAGTAGGAATAACACGGCCGGACACAAACATGTATATAACACGGCCGGACACAATGCGTATATCAAAAATATGAGTAACACGGCCGGATAGAACACGGCCGGAGGAATACGAGTAACACGGCTGGACACAAACGCGTTAAAAGAAAATAATAAAGCGACTCTATAGAGATTTCTAAGTTTCCCGGGGAGGCACTTGGTATAACCAAGTGTTTGACTCTTACCCAAAGGCGTCCTGATGGGGTGGAAGAGAGGCTCAGCCCGTCGACTGATCCCAGATGTCAGAGTGATACACGATGGTGTCTTCCCTAACATTCTCTTTCTCTTAAACCATTTTATGCTATCTTTCACCTTTCAGGTGGAGCTTGAGTGACTCTAGTCATACATACCTTTGTTTAGGATTGGTGTAAAGTTTTCTCGCTTCGCCTTTAAAGGTATAAGCTAGGAAAATTCAGTGCGCAAGCTCAGTGAGGGGTGGTCGCACCTTGGAGGCGGGTAGCTTTTGGGATGGAGGTGTGTTTTGGTATTATAATGATGTTATAATGAGCAAAGTTCACCAAAAGGACAGCATTTTGTCAAAAACATGGCAGGCTGTTGGCCCAGGGTAGTAAATATGCAGCTTATCAGTTCCATGACACCTTTAAGTTCCCCTATTATTGCAGAGCCTGGCCGCGGCATCTCCACACCGCTCCACCCTCCGGGCAGCGCCTCTTAGAGTCAGCACACCAAGTTCCCCTGGCGTTACCGACATCTAAGGTTGCAGGCCTAGGGAACTCCCATGCAATGGATTCCTTACATGTCAGCCGCATTCCACCTGGGAAGCTTCTTCAATGCTGTGCCTTAAGTGTGAATATAAGTTCTAATTCTTAAGTCACCTCAGCCATTATCCCACAGCCTGCCTCACTAAGGAGCATCTCCTCAAAGAATACAAAGCTGTGAAACTTCAAGGACTGATAACAGGAACATCCTCCTACAAGGAAGGTCATAAAGATAGAGGGATGCCACAACCATGACATCAGTGGGAGTCAGAGTAATAGGGGAAAGGTGAAGACGGCAGGGGGAGATTGTGACCACCGACCCAACTGATGGACGAAAGGACTACCCCCACCCGACTCCTTTTGAGCATGCGCAGTGAATTAAAGATCACACTGTAGCTTTAAATTTAAGCAGAGAAAATCCAGACCAATGGAAGAAGAGGATGCTCAGTCAGTTCAATGATTGTGTATTAGATAGATAGGCGTGGTATGTTAACTTTCATGTATAAATGTTGAAAAGAATTACAGTAGGTGTGCTTGATTTATGGAAATATTCCACTTTGCACCCTGCGCAGAATAAAACAATATCTCCTCTCTAAACATAGTCGTGTGTTTCGGGAGTTATTTTATGTTGTGGTTTAGCCCCAGCCGGCAACTAAGCCCCACGCAGCCGCTTGCTCGCTCCCCCTCGGTGGGATGGGGGAGAGAATCGGAAGAGCAAAAGTAAGAAAACTCGAGGGTTGAGATAAAAACAGTTTAATAGGTAAAGCAAAAGCCGCGCACGCAAGCAAAGCAAAGCAAGGAATTAATTCACTCCTTCCCATGGGCAGGCAGGTGTTCAGCCATCTCCAGGAAAGCAGGGCTCCATCACGCATAACGGTTACTTGGGAAGACAAACGCCATCACTCCAAATGTCCCCCCCTTCCTTCTTCTTCCCCAGCTTTATATACTGAGCATGACATCATGTGGTATGGAATAGCTCTTTGGTCAGTTTGGATCAACTGTTCTGGCTGTGTCCCCTCCCAGCTTCTTCTGCACCTGGCAGAGCATGGGAAGCTGAAAAGTCCTTGACTAGTACAGCAACAACTAAAACATCTCTGTATTATCAATGCTGTTTTCAGCACAAATCCAAAACATAGCCCCACACCAGCCACTATAAAGAAAATTAACTCTATCTCAGCTGAAACCAGGACATTTTATAAAACAGGTAACATCCTCAGCATCTCGTTGGTGTCTCTACTGGGGCTGGAGAATGAACTCAGTTGCCTCTCCTAATCCTCTTCATCTCCTTTCTGTCATTCCCATGTACCCATTGTGGGTGCTAGTTCCCCTCACTAGAGCAGAATTTTGGTGTTCAGGTTTGACTTTGCTTTATCACAGAATCATAGAATAGTTTGGGTTGGAAGGGACCTTAAAGATCATCTAGTTCCACCTCCCCTGCCATGGGCAGGGATCAAAGCCAAATATACAGCGATGTCTAGCAGCAAAGGTGATCCAAAGATGCTCTTCCACTGACATCATGTAGGAATTTTACTCCAAAGGATGTTCAACTCCCAGAACACCTTCAGGGTTCCCAGGATCTCAGTCAACAGTAAAAGCAATAGATGTGCTGAGCCAGTGAGTGGAGAGACAGCTCTGCATAATAGGAATGACACATGGTTTTCTCCTCTTTCAGCTGATTTCTCACCTAGGCAAATCCCTAAGCACCACACAAAGCATTGTCATCATGCATGGGGGTGACAGGGGTTCAATCTTCCTTGGTCCAGGAGAGCCAGGAAACAGGCACTGGCTCTGTGCCCAATGCTCAAAATAGCTCAACGGGGAACTGCCTCCAGCTCCAGAGCCTGCTCCAGCATTAGATGTTAATCAGCAATTAGATAATGTGCAGACATTGCTCCTGGGAACAAGAAACTCCCTTCTGCAGTCTACAGCAAATTAGTGTAATGAAACCCATTGCAAGATCTTCCGGGAGAAGAAAGCAATTTTATCATACAAAATCTCTAAGCAAGTTGATTTTGCCTTCTCACACTCATCCTTACAGATTTAATTTGATCATTGTCTCACAAGAACCAACATGTGTGTGCCCAGATCTGGCCAGTGTCACTTCTATGCCACAGGTAGCCAAAAGATGACAGCTATGCAGTTCTCATCATGCCTCTGAGGTTCTTGGCAGAGCACAACAAACTGACTTGTCTTTTACAGCCTTTAGAGGGAGGATGCTGGTTTTGCTCCCTTTCCCTTTTATTTTGCCCCTCGTATGTGAAATTCCTGAATCTCCCATTTATTTTGTTTTCTTTGGCTGCGTGTTTTATGGCTCCCACCCTCTTCTTTGTCCTCTGGAGACTCTTATCTAAGGTCAGCTTGTTCCTCCTCTTCATTTGAATGAAGTCAGACACAGGGTGCTCTAGAGCAATCAACACATACCTTTCCTTTTAACCCTTGCTCTGCTGTTTCTTCTAGGTGCTTTCACGCACTTGCACCTTCCCACTCCTATGTCTTTCATACCAAACTTAACATTTCTACTACAAATCTCCACAAGCCCAGCGCCTTGCCTATAGCTTCAGCACGTTTTGTGCAGCCTCCCTGGAGCCTGGCAAATTCCTTATTTAAAGAGAGGCACATTTTTGGTGGAAGGGATGGGGAACGGCCCGAAATGCCTCTTCCCTCCCCAAAATAACCAGGGGATGAGGTCCCTGCTGTGGGAGATGAGATGCCCCCAGGCACAGGAACTTTTGCAAGTCACTGCAGAACCTCATTGATGATTCAAAAGAGGCCAGGACTGGAAACAAGGCTACAACATGGGTCCAAAGTTCACCCAGGAGATGGAGATAGGACTGGAGAACAGGTATACCTACTACATAGGTCAAGGGCCATCCATCAGACAGGGTTGGAGACAAGGTCACAACCGGAGTCCAGTGGCCATCTAGGACACAAGGCCAGAAACAGAGCTGGAGACAAACTACCTACATCATGGGTCCAAAGTCCATCCAGGAGATGGCTGGAGATAGGCATACTTACAGCATAGTCCTGGCAAGGACAAAAGGCTCAGGCTTGGGCTTAAATGTGCAGTCAGGACATGACTACATGAGCCCATTTGTAGAGGAGTCAGTTTATAATGCTGGAGTGCTCTAGAGCAACCTTTCTTCAGAGATAGCCTGGTCACTCCAGATATGGATGTATCTTCCAGCATACTTCAAGCAGCCTGGAGAGATCACAGCAGCAATCAGAGCTTAACTTTTTGCCTGAGTAATGACCCCTGCTTAAAGCTTCACAATTATTTTCCTGTCAAAAGCCTAGAATAAACAAGCAAGACGGAGGGTGAGTCATGCAGACTCTGGAAGGAGGAGGTGTGAGAATACCGATTTCTCCGATACCGACTGAGCATGCACCAGCCAGCGAACCACCTTCACCTTAACAGCTCTGGAAGAGAGGGAAGATGGAAATGTTGACATCAATCAGAAATGAAAATTCATAAATCTGACAGCCTGATTTTGACTGCAGGTTGTGGTTTAAGTGGGCAGAAGGAAAACGGAAATGTTGACATCAATCAGAAATTAAAATTCATAAATCTGACAGCCCGATTTTGACTGCAGGTTGTGGTTTAAGTGGACAGATGAAGGTCCTATTCCAGCAGATACTGCAGCCCAAAGATGTACCTAGTTATGCACCCATATTTTCAGGAACCTCAGTAGCTAACTGAGACCTATCTCAGGTCTGTCCCCACGGGCTGCAGCAGAGAGTGGCCTGTCAAGGTGATGGAGGACAGTGAGCTGTTTGGTACTGTAGACAGCAAGAAGACTCAAAGAAGCACCTGTGGCTTGGTTCGCCCATGAAAAACCTGTGTCTGGAGCATCCTTGGATGATCCAATAATGTTCCTGAAGGTCTTCTGGGCAGCTCTGATCCAGAGCAACCAAAAGGGGCTTCAGGAGGAGAAACATCCAGGGGTGGGATGATGGGGAAGGGCTGGCATATGAAGTCAGCCCTCTCATTCAGGTAGGTGGAGAAGGACGGTGTGAGCAGGAGTCCCGGGAATGGTGCATCATGGCCCCAGCACTCTGCAGCTATGCCAGCACCTGGGGCAGTGAGGGCCTTCATGCCATGACTGTGTTGCAGCAGACTGCTCTGGGCAGAGACTTGTCTGTCTGAGAGGAAACACACCTTGCAGCAGGGATGGAGATCGTGGGCTCCTGCTCTTTCAGGCTAGAGAACAGATCACGTCCTCCTAGTCATCTGCTCTGCCAAAGTGATACTCCATGTTTTACAGGGAGATAGCTTTGGCAGGTTGGACAGGACTCTTCCACAGAGCAGTCCTTATCCTCTCTGGCAGAAGAAAAAGTCTGAACACTTCTCATCTCCAGAGAACAATGTAACTATTGAAAAGAAAGGACTTTGTCCCCTTCCTGTGGCATCCATGCAAGGCATTTTCAGCAGATTTGCTCCACAAACCAATTCTGCTCCACTAACTGGGGAAACACCTCATTTGCAAACTCGACTGGGGTTTAGGTGCCTCACAGGGACCCACGTGCACAGCCCTTGCCAGGCTCAGGAAGTCTCACCCAAGCCCTGAAACAGAAACGTGGTGGTGAAGGAAACTCTCTGCATGCCACCTGGCTCCACAGAAGCTGAGCAAGCTTTTAGCGGGCCCATGTTTCAAGCTTAAACTCCTAAAGTGCCAGTTCAGCACCAAAGCCTTGCAGACCTAGTAATTCCACTTGTAATTGCTGCACCCATTTCTGCTAACCTGCTACCTTGACTTATGCAGGGAGCTGCCATAGTCTTACTTTCCTGATTTTAAGACTCGCCATTCCTCCCCAGCATGCAAGCAAATCTTGAAATATTTACTCTAGCACCAGTCTGCTTTATAATCCAGCTGCTTCCTCATCTCCTTTTCCCTTAAGCATGTTTTTGCGCCTGTGCCCACCTTTCCCCAACTCAGACTACGTTCCTACTGCTGGACTCTACCCCTGCTGCCTTTCTTACCACCTCCCTTTTCTTCTGAAGAGATATTTTTCTGCCTTGCGTTCACAGTATGAAGTCAATGGTTCAGTGAAGCTCTCCAACAACCCCCAAACTCGCAAGAGGCTGGATCATTCAGTGCAGTGTTTTGCTGCGCATTGCTCTGGTACAGAAAGCCCTGCTGTCAGACAGGTGCTGTGCTGAGCTTTGCAGTCTGCTCTCCCACCCCATAGCCTTGGTAAGGAGGTGGGAGACATGGACTTAGACTAGCAAGCTTTCAGAAGGGCTTCCTTACCTGGCGCATCTTCCACCATAGCGAATTGGTCCCCAGTCACTCTGCTCACCTCTTCCATTTGCAGCATCCTGTAATTAACGCTGTCCCCGCCCAGCCATTTCAGTAGTATTGTGATGACTCCAGATTCCGTGGTGAGTTGTGTCCTGGGTCACTCTTAGGTCCTCTCTCTTCCTTCCCAGCAGCAGATGGGGCCTTTTCAGGAAACAGTGGATCTGATAATGCTAAATTTGTGTGGGGGAGAAAACCAGAAAGCTATAGACCCTTGTACACTTCTCTTGGGGACCAGGGGAGTGTACAAGACACCGGAGGAACAGGAGAGCTGAAGGAACATGCTATGCCTTCCTGATACCCAGAAATTAAATCTCAGGTGCTGCACTCCAAAGCAGATGGAAATGCTGTGAGATTGCTCACATGTAGGCTACAAAAAGCCGGACTGACTCTTACAGACACAACCTGAACTTGGTCTGTATGAGACAGGGGCCTTGTGAGTGTATCTGAATTACGGTTGCTCAGGCTTACCACAAAGCTGAAACTTCCCAGTTTTTTAGTATTTGATTCGTAAACCAGAGAAGGAAACAGTCCCAGCAGCCCATTCCAGTGCAAGATATTAGACCACAGAAACACACTGCTTGCAGTCAGTTCCTGCTAGAATAACTGGCAATGACAAATAAAAATGAGCCATAGGAGAGAAAAGGAAAGTGGGGGTTTGCAGGCACAGATTTGTTTTCCAAGTAGAGGACTCTGAATACACTCTGACAAGACAGGAGCTGGAATTTCTTCTGACAGATGCATTTGCCAGGAAATGCTGATTCTGCAGAATTAAACCCATCTGTGGCATACGGAGTTTGTCAAACCTGCTTGTTTCTTGCTGGCTCACCAGCCATCTCCTCCATTCCCAGGCTTCCTTGACAGCCAACTTCACAGGGTCCCTCCCCCAATGCCTTCCCTACAGCTCATTTCCTAGAGGACTTAGCTATTTCTGTGGGACCTACTGAACCTGGGCCACTCAAGCAAACCTTTCTGGTGGACTGCGCTAAGCCCTGAAGACCCATCCTCCCAAGCAGCTCAGGCTGTCCCATGCCACCCCAGCCGCTGGGCCCTCGTACCTTCGAGCTTCCGAACCCTGTATGTCTAATCCCATTTAGGCTCTGGTAAACAGCTCAGGAAGTTGGTTCCCTACATGCTTGGGTCTTGCATGCAGGGGGCTTGTGCATGCAGGGCGTCTTGCATGCAGGAGATCCATGCATGAAGGGAGTCCTGCACACTGGGGCTTGCATATGCAGGGCATGCATGCATACAGGGTGGTTGTGAATGTATGGGGGGCGGGGCGGGAGTGTACTCAGGGAATCTGTGAATGAAGCCGTACGGAGGACGGGAGGGAGGCATGAACACAGCAGGCTTTCGTGGGTGAAGGCACTCATGGATGCAGGGGGTTGCACTTGAAGAGGGCTGTGCATCAGTGGGGTCCGGCACGCAGGGAGCCCTCCTCCTCCTGTTTCTTCCCTCAGGGAAATAGACGGCACCTGAAAGGGGGACAGAAAAAGCCTTTGGGGCAGGGCCAGGGGAGAGCTGGCTCTGCTCCCGCGGAGCTCCTATCCCGCTGGCACGCCGAGGCGCCATAGCGACCGCCCCCTTCCGCGGCCCCGGCTCTCCGGAGCGGGGAAACGAAACCAGGCGGGGCCGGGGAGGCGGTGGGGGGAGGTGGTGCGCGGCGCGGGCCGGCCCGCGGGGTGGGGCCGCTGGCCTTTCCCCACCCCCGGCGCCCGGCCCTGTCGCTAGCCCTGCGCGCAGCCAGCCGCCCTGCGCATCTCGCTGGCCCCACCGCCGCACCATGAAGGCGATTCTGCTCGCTGTGCTGGCTGCGGTGCTGTGCGTGGAGAGAGGTAAGGGGGGGATACCCCCTCCCCCTGGCCACCATCACCTCTCCCCGATGTCCCCCAGTCCCTCCCCAGTCCTGGGTTTGGGAGCAAATTCGGGAGGTTGTGGTGCTGCGTCTTTCAGGGTGGGCTCTGGAAGTTGGAGGTTTGCAGGGGGGGTGAGGGTTTCAAAGGGGCTGGGGGAACAGAGGTGAGCCGTCCCGGGATTTGGCGGGGAGGCGGAGGGGTGCCTTTCCAAGACCTGCCTCGCAGCAGTGTCCCTCTTGAAGCAGGAACTTCAGGGGTTCCGTGCCGGTATGTATAGGTGTGCATCTTCAGCTGTCCATCTAGATATTTTGGAGCTTTTCCCAGTTGCAGCTCGAACAAAGACCAGGGCCGGCTCCCCGCTCTCCCATACGGCGCAGCGAGCTGGGGTAACGGCGCCGAAATGGGCCGAGATGTAGCCGAGGGGAAGGAGGGTAGAGGGGAGATGGAGCCCATCCCCGGCAATGGCTGATGGAGCAAAGTCTGGGCAGAGCCACTCGTGATCCTGGCTCCTGCCGCCCCCCCAGCATCCTTCGGGGCAGGCTGCGGTGGCTAACCTGTGGGGAGGTGACCCCCAAGGGACCATGCCCTGTGGAATGCATCTTGGGGTGGCCACCGAAGCTGGGGAGAACGTGCTTCCTGTTGCTGGTTATTAAACTGCAAGTTGTCCAAGTCGCAGGGTCTGCAATCCCCGCCTTCCCGACGACTCCATTTCTGACTCCAAACTCCATGGGGCCGTGCAAAACCCCATATTGTTTCCATATGTCGATGCTTGGAGAAGCCAAACAAAGAGCAAACAGGAGAGTTCTGGGTCCTCTGAGCCCCTGCTCAGGAAACACGGGCCCTTCTTGTCTCCGGAGGACACCAATAAGAAGAAACTAGTTGTTCACTGCCCTTCCTGTGCCCCCCTCCCGGTGGGGTCCAGGAAGCAAATGGCAATTCAAGCGTTGGGTCTCTGTCAGAGCGCAACTGGCATGTGCTCAATTCCAGCTGGGAGGACAGGCTGTCCAGGCCAAGGCAGGAAGAGGTTTCATGCCCCCCCCCCCCCTTCCAAAAAACCTTTTCGCTTTAAAGTAAGTTCTTAAGCCAGGCAAAAGGGTTTGTTGCAGGTAGCTTTATTCCCAAACGCTTCCAACACATCCAGGGAGTCTTGTGCAGAAAAGCTTTACCCCCTGCTCAAAGTGCCCTGCAGATCTGGCGTATGGTGTATAAGGATATTGTTGAAGAGCAATGGAAAAGGAAAGAGCGTTCGGCATAGGGACCAAATGGAAGAGCTGCCGAAGCAACAGCATTTTTCACTGGTGCTGCTGGGCGTCAGAGCGGGCTTTTAAAGACTTTCCCCCCCCCCCCCCCCCCTGCATTGCTCTTTTCGAGAATGGATTCAACCTCATCTGAGGAATTCCCTGAAACGATCCGCTCTGTTTTGGGAGCTCTTTGTTCCTCAGAGGAGCTGAGCAGCAAACAAATAAACACATAAATTCTTACTGTGGAAGAGCACTGCATTTTCTAGTTGGTGAAAACGAGGCTTCCCTTTTGCATTGTTCAGTCTTGGGCTTTTTTTTTTTTTTTTTTTCCTGTTTTTGTAGCCTTGAGCTCCAACTCTTTGCTCTGTCTCCAGCTGCGTAAAATAATTCTACACCCCTCTTGTGCCTTTTGTCTAAAGCAGTCAGCCTGCTTGCTCTCTTCACTCTGCAGTGGGTTATTTAGTTATCCGTTTGCTGGGGCAGGAAGTGGCACTAGTTATGACTGCATATTTCCTCTCTTAAACTGCATTGAAAGACTCATCTCTCCTGGAAAGATTTTGCCTATATTCCGACAAGGGGTTATGGGTAGAGAAACATGGGGACAGGTAGGAGATGCTGTGATAAAAGCATAGATTACGTCACATGGCAGAGAATTTAATGCCTAAAGGCACTTTTATGTGCATGTACAAATATTCCTGATGTGTTTGTATCTGGAACATTTAAGCCTTTGTCCTGGTTCCGGCTGGGATAGAGTTAATTTTCTTCCTAGTAGCTGGTATAGTGCTGTGTTTTGGATTTAGTATGAGAATAATGTTGATAACACACTGATGGTTTAGTTGTTGCTAAGTAATGTTTACACTGGTCAAGGACTTTTCAGCTTCCCATGCTCTGCCAGGTGCACAAGGAGCTGGGAGGGGGCACAGCCAGGGGAGCTGACCCAAACTGGCCGAAGGGCTATTCCATACCATATGACGTCATGCTCAGTATAGAAACTGGGGGAGTTGGCCGGGGGGCAGCGATCGCTGCTCAGGGACTGGCTGGGCATCAGTCAGCGAGTAGTGAGTGGTTGTATCACTTGTTTTTTCCTGGATTTTGTTCCTCTCTCGCTCTCGTGTTGTTTTCCTTCTCATTACTTTTTTTATTTCCTCCCCCAGTTATTAAACTGTTTTTATCTCAACTCACGAGTTTTCTTACTTTTGCTCTTCTGATTCTCTCCCCCATCCCACTGGGGGGGAGGGTGAGCGAGTGCTTAATTTCCGACTGGGGCTAAACCACAACAGCCTTAATGAATAGCACCACATCACTCGACTCGTGCGTTCAGGATAGTGAGCAAATACATATAGGGACATATGTCCTACCATAATGGTCACAGGAAGCCTATAATCCACTTCGTTCCTGGTTGCAGATGGTTCCTGTGAAATGGGATGAGTCCATTTGCCTCCTCACTTTGCCCTCAGGATGGTTGCAAGGAGAAGGTTTGGGACAAGTCACCTGAGACTTGGGAGCAGAAGCATGGGGGACAAGAGAGCAGGAGAGAGCTGGGCTTGACTTGGGGACAAGGGAGCAGGAGAGAGCTGGGCTTCACTCTGAGGTCCCAGACTGAGTTTTGGCCAAT
This sequence comes from Mycteria americana, assembly GCF_035582795.1. Classification (NCBI taxonomy): domain Eukaryota; kingdom Metazoa; phylum Chordata; class Aves; order Ciconiiformes; family Ciconiidae; genus Mycteria; species Mycteria americana. The sequence goes on along the minus strand of NC_134366.1, from coordinate 173,889,067 downwards.
AAGGTCAAAAATGCCACCCATGCAAATGCTCTGAGGGCTCAGCAATGGATGATGACAGCCTGTAGGCTCAATGGCTGGCTCCATCCTCCTCCCCCTCTCCTAGATCCAGAAGCAAGGTCCACTGACAAATCTCTCCTGGGGCTTTTGACTCAACTGGTGGCCCTGTAATCCTGGGTGCTGTGTATAGGTTGTGGCTGCTGCGTTGGCATGCTCAGGTAACTCTGTTTTGTTGCTAGGATCGTTGGCAGACTGCTGATCATTGGAGGATGTATGAGACAGTCCAGGAAATTCTTGCCTAGGGGGTTGTGGTGTTGGCTTCGTCTCCAAAGCAGAGTCATCTGGCTGCCCTGATGTGACATTCAGGATCTCCCACTAACCTGCTTTAATCCATTTCCCTGAGATTAAATTTTTTGTTTTCTTCCCCTGCCTTGGCTGTGGCTGCTCAAAAGTCATTCCTCAGAGCACAATTGTTATTTTTATCTCAATTTTCCCCTAAAAAGCTTTTCTTTTCCTGAGAGAAACAGGACTGAGAAGAACCTCAAGAGGTCATGCAGTCCCATGGCAAAGTGGGACAGCTGCTGAACAATATTTGTCCAACGTGTTCTTCAGAATACTCCATGACAGGGACTGCTGAACCTCAGCACGCTTTCCCAGGGCTTCGCTGACTTCACCTCCTTAGGATAATCTGTTTGTGGTGGGGCTGAAAGAGCTAGGAGCAGGAATGATGCTGCCATGCACTTCCCATCCTGAATCAGCCCCTGCTCTGTTTTGCATCCTGTAAACACAGAATAGAAAGGCAGTGCCTCATGGAAGGGCTTGCCGTCTGAGTGCTCAAAAATCAGAGCCCGTGAAACATTGGGAACAGACATGATCTGTCTGCATATGTAGGTCAACAATTGCAGTGTGGATGTGGTGTTCTTGTATGTAGAATACAGAGCAGTTCATCTGTCCACTGCAAAGTGCCTATGTCCCTGCTGAGTCACTGGTCCAGGCAGTTTCTGCAACCATTTCCCACCACTGAATGTTATTTTCCAATCTTTCCTCTATCTTGGGCAGATCTGAAGGATGAGGGATGGGAGCTAGCTGGTGCAGTCCATACTGCTGGTGTAGGGTAGACCATTTTAGGGGACCTGCCATGGAGGAAGGCATGTTTTTTTTTTTGCTATCTCCCTGCTCCAGATTAAAAAGGTTCGTTGCGTATGCTGCCTTCATGACTCCCTGGGTAGCGGGATAGTGCAAATCCTTACAGGTCTTGCTGCCACGCTGAGCTTGCTCTAGCTGAGAAATTGTTTCCACCATGTGTGCTATTTCAAGCGTAGCCTGAGCTTTGTGCCCTGTTGCCAAAGGCAGGTTACAGAAAGCTCGAACCCATGGTCATGCCTGGAGCATTTCCCATCAGTGTCCACGGTAGCTGAGCTGAATAGGCCCAAATCTCAGGCTCCATATTGTAGGCCTGAACTTGGCCTTCGTTGTTTAGCTTCTAGTTGGCAGCTGTGGCTTGAACCCGCTCGTGGTGCAAACAAGAGCATGCCGTAAAGTACCAGGCTGACCTGTGGTTGTATTGAAGCTTTAGCTGACAATTGATCCTGCAAGAGCTCGAAATGTATCCCTTATGCTTGAACCCTTCGCTTGGCCAGTTTTTTTGGGGAAAAAACCTATTGCAGATTGATACAGATGGAATAGCAAGCATGTCTGTGGCCAGATGTGATGCGTGCCGTGTGTCAGAGGTGGGGACCACCAAGCAGGGAGGTCTCCCCACCAGCCCCTAACTGAGGTGTGCCTTTCCCTTGCAGCCCACACGCTCATCTGCTTTTCGTGCTCAGATGCATCCTCCAACTGGGCCTGCCTGAAGCCTGTCAGGTGCGGGGAGAATGAAAACCACTGTGTGACGACGTATGTTGGAGTGGGAATCGGTGAGTGGTGACGGGACCTTCTTCTGCCCCTCTTGGCTGCTCTCCTGGGTCACCTGCTGAGCTGCAGGAAGGCTTTCCTTCCTTTGGCTGGGAAAAGGGGAAAGGGGAAGGGGAGTTTTGAGGGACGTGCTGCCAGACGGAGTCACGTTAAAGCCCACGTGCCTGCACTGATGCCAGGAGTCCGAGGGGAATTTCGAGGTGGGGGCGGGGAGGTTGCTGACGAGTAAGTGAAAGTGTGGAGGATGCTGCAGGCTTCCTTCATAGGAAAGCTCCAGGGTTGCCCTTCCTGCTTTTGTCCTGTGTTCGGGTTGTTCATCCCTGAGTCCCACCTTTGCTTCTTTGCTCTCCGTGGATGAGGTGGGGTTACCAGGAAGGGAGATTTGCAGGTGTCCTCCCTAAGTGCCAGGAAAGATCTGGGGGGGTCTGTGCTTCCTGGCTGCTGCTCCTAGGGAAGCAGGCTGCTCTGGCAGGTCTCCTGGCTCCATTGCAGAGACCAGACCCCAGCCTGGCTTGCCTTGCTCTCCCTTGCAGGAGGGAGGGGTGTTGCATGCCTGAGTTGCACGGTCCACAACGTGGGCGGGTCGTGCATGTACAAATGGAAGCCAGGAGCTTTTATAAACCTGTCGTCTTAGCACAGTGTTAATGGTTTCCTATTTCCTGCTGTTAAATGTGTGCTACACCTCTCTCGCAGCTAACGCTCGAAATGCAGCCTTCGCTCACGCGTGCCTTCCTGGTGCTCTGTATGCCCCGTGCTCCCTGTCTCGCTCGAGGAGTCCCAGGGTCAAGCTCGAGTGGGATTTTTGAGATTCTTCACTGGAGTTGTAGCAGCTAAACTTTGGCCGACAGCCTAAAAGGGCTGTCCCTGGGGTGTTGCATGGTCTCTAGAGTCTGTGTGGGAGGTTGTCATGGGTGTTCCCTTGAGATGTGTGGGCTAGCTGAGACTACTGTCGTAGCCTGATGCCAAGAAGCACTTAATCCTCTCCGTGCCACCTGTGACGCTTCGGCTATTTTAGCGCTGTTATTTCCTTTGCAGAACAGGTGATCAGAAAGCCGAGAAACATTCTAAACCCATCTCCTTTTTGCTTTTCTTCCTTTCCTCCTGCCCCAACCTACGTTCAGGCGGCAAGTCTGGCCAGTCCATCTCCAAAGGATGCTCTCCCATTTGCCCCAGTGCCGGGATTAACCTTGGCATAGCAGCTGCCTCTGTTTACTGCTGCGACTCCTTCCTCTGCAACATCAGCGGTTCCAGCAGCGTGAAAGCCAGCTACACCGTCCTGGCCTTGGGGGTCCTCGTTAGCTTCATCTACATCCTCAGGGCTCGCGACTGATGGCGCTGGCCGAGGAAGAGCCGTCTTCCACGGGCTGTCGCGGGTCTCATTAGCCAATATCTTCTCTGTCGCTGTCTGCAAGGAGATTCTCTACTTCTCAGCAGGCTTCCAAGGTGGTTGTTTCCCAGACTTTATGCTCTTCCAGCATCGGAGACCTGGGCGGTTTGGCCAAGCTGTTCTCCTCTTTCTGTGGACATACCCCTCTGCACTCTCACACTTCCTTGGCAAAGGTGGATCGTTTTGGAAGGGTTTCTGCTTTTATACCTAGTACCTCCCCCTCGTTTCTAAGGTTGGTTAAAACAAGGCTGGGACTCGCCGAGAACCGATTAACCCCAGGTACCACTCGGTCAAGTGTTCAGACGTTCCTGCCTCTCGCCTCTGCGGAGGTGCCTGGCACCAGCATGCCCCCAGCACATGGGTGGTCCGGGCACTGGGAATGCATGACCCAAAGGGAGACACATTCCCGGCCCCTGCAGCTGCAGTCTCTTTTTATAAAATCGTTTCGTTTCTTCCGATCCTGGGCTGACTTTTCTGGAAAACAAATGACATGTACCTTGTCCCTCCGAGCTCTGTAAGTGCCAGACATGAATAAACATGCTCCTGTTGTTACCTGAGATGGGACGTGTGCTATGTGTGTTTCCTTGCTCCAGAGAGATTAGAAACACTCTTAGAAGAAATCCAAATGCTACGCCCGGCACGAGGGCCTCTTACCCTCTCAAGCGGCTTTTGAGTGCTTCATCTCAGCATTCCTTCCAGTTCACCTCTGAGCAGCAAGTCCATCTTCTCCCTGTCCCTGTCCTTTCTGATAAACACCCCTGGGCCAGCTTGTTTCACCTCTCTTGGGAATCGTGTTTTCCAGGTGCATTTTAGTGAAAAATGGCAGTTATTGGGGTCTGAGTCAACACCATTACTCCTAATGGAGCAAGTGCACTGGGAACAGGACCTCTAAAAATTAGTCTGCGTATTACAAAGACTTGGTGCCTCGATTTCCCCACTTTGGACTTCTCATGGTGATAGACAGTAACATCGATACCTAAATGATCCAGGGCAACAGGTCTGTTTGCAAAATTTAGTGAAGTCAGAGGCAAAGATATCGATACTCAGATCTTTAGGCTCAACCTGCAATCCCTGGCTGATGGGCTGATGGTGCACGTGGACTGCAGAAGGTGACTTCACCACCAAACCTGCCAATCCTGCTGTCCATCAGATCCCAGGATCTTCCCGGGCCTTTCGCCAGCATTGCTCCTGGAAGTTCTCGGCCGTCCCATGGGAGATGAGTCCTCCTGCCATCTGTGCATCATGCTGGTTTCCTATCTGCTTTGCCTACCTGTGGACCTGCTAGACACAAAACAAGCCAAAATTGAGCCTTGAACTGTCAGGCAAAAGCTCGCTGTCACTTCCACTGACTGATCAGAGGTGCACTGGGCTTTTTTTCCCTTCCAGCAGCAAAAATCAGGTTAGCCATGCCCTCCTTGTACATGGTTCTCCTATGCCGTGTCAACAAATAAAAGCTTCTCAAGCTGCGCACACTGTTCAATTATACTTCTATCCCCACTTAAATGAAAGATAAACAGCTTCTTTTGAACGATGATGTGCCGACGTATAGAAATATTTGCAACAAAAGTGGTTACATATTTTTTTCCTCCTCCTCCCCATCTTTTAATTAAAATGATACAGATGCTAATGACAGCCTTTACAACAGGAGGGACTGGTCATCGTGATGTGACCCACAATTAGGTGACGAGTTTGGTAAGAACGCATCGCTTGTCTCGTTGGTCCTCAGATGTGCCTTCCTCTGGTTAATGCATCCTCCCTTGCCTGCTGAGACCTGCTGGGACCACAGGGCTCGAGGTGTGCCACAAACCTCTGCTATGCACATATAGCGCCGGGAAAATTGGGGAAAAAATTACTAGAAATGGGGTAAATATTCCCTAGCTTCCCCGTGCCTGAGCCTTCCTCCCAGGAGGGTTAGAAACCTCATTTACAGGGTTAATTTGTTCCTCGCCACTTGCTGTGAGTAGATGCTGTAGTGAGACCAAGGCAGCACGCAGAGTACTCTACCTTGCAAGTAATGGGGCTGTAACTCTTTTCTAGCCACCTGGTAAAAGGTATCTTGGTTTTGGACTCAATTACCCTCACAACACCTCTGCGGTGAGCAAAGAGCTAAACTTAAAAACCATCAACATAGCTGTGTCCTACTGCCTGTTCATGCCTTTACGAGGCTCTTGAGGATGCCGCACCGGACAACCCCGTGGGCTAAAGCTATGAGCAGGGTTATGAGACCTGGTTGCCTCCTCTAATAGCCATCTCCTTATCTCAGTGTTTCAGAGTTTGCTTGTGCCAAGGACTCGGTTATGCAAGGGAGCAAGGGCTGGCAGGAAGAGCATTTAGCAGGCTACTTACCCTATACAAATAACAAGTTATATTAATGGTATTGCCAGGGGACAGATCTGAAGGTCAGTTCACAAGTGTTCTTGGGCCTATAGATGATGAATAGTTTGCATATGGAGATATTTTTTTCCCTCTTCACTCTCTTTTTTGTCTTTCTCTCCTCCTCATGTGCTATATTCCTGTACGCTTAGTATATGGAGGAAGAGATATTTGCAGTTTTTCCTTTTGAACACATGTGGCAAAGATCTCTTTGATAGATATATGTATATTTGAGAGAGAAGGAGGCTGTGACAGCTTGTCAAATGCAAGAGATGTTATTCAACAGTTTAATCCCAAGCATCATATGATGAGTTCTGCCAACTCTCACAATTTCTGGCCCTACTATAGATTTTTTTTTTTGCCCCCAAATCCCCAGCACCAGAAATCATGTGAGAAACTCAGCTGTCATAAAGCCCAGGAGGGAAAGGCCTGAAAATGTGCAGCTGTAGTAATTAAAAACATTAATAATAAGAAGAAAATAAATAGCAAGAACCCAGCATTTGTAGAATATTAAAACTGGTGGCTTGTTAAACCAAACACCTGATTTGGAACTTGAGGGCCATGGTGGGACAGCTCTTAAGTGCTTTGAATGTGTTTACTTGGACTGTGGAATTAGAGATGGAAATCTCAGCAGAAAACTCAGATCTCCACCTTTTCTGACAAGACGAGAGGTTACGAGGGGAGGCAGCTTTGCTCCGTACAAGCATAAAATAGCCCGGAACAGTTTTCACTGGAAAATAAGAAGAGCTTAAGTCAAATACCTGCCCATTTTGGAACATGCTAATGAGAAAACAGTTTCTGTGCTTCCGTCCTGGAAATGGCTGTATTTCGACGACAGCTGCTGCCGTCTACCACTACGCCAACGTCGCAAGGGCTCTCATTTCTGGGTATTGTCTGTACATGCTCAAAGCTTACTGCGGCACCAGTCCTTTCTGCTCAGGTTCGCTGGGTTTGCTGTTTGCCGAAAAGGAGGACTTAAAAATGAACAAAGTTCTTCCAACTGTTTTTGAGAATTTTTTTTTTTGCAAAAGGGCAACATTCCTCCTTTTGGAAAACACAGACCTGATGTGACTTCCTTGCACAAACAGCCAGAACAAATAAGGCCAGTTGCTTAATCATTACTCAAAGGATCCACATTGTTCCTCAAAGAACGTCCTTGCTTGGTGTTAATTTACTCAAGTTATGGGTTATTTGAAACGACTGACTTGCTTCCCAGAGACCCTATTCGCAATGAAGATGGCTGTGGTCCCACCACCCCTGCGGGAAGCCTGGTAGCTCTGGTCTGGTGGCTGTGCCTCCATGCTGGAATGAGGTATAGGCATCCATGCTCTCCTGTCTCAGGGAAAGGCAGATGTGGTGCACATCTGGATGCTTGGAGGTTTAGGGCCCTATCACAAGCCCCTTGCTCCTCTGATCCCAGTGCTTTTGCACCCTGAAGCTGGACTGTGCTTTCACTGTCATCCTCAGTGGTGAGGTGCTGCGGGTCTCAGCTGTTTGGGATGAAGATGGCTCTGAATCCTTCCTTGATCCTGGAGGAGTTATTTCGCCCCTGGAAAGCTGCTGTCTGAGGCTATCAAACTGGAATGGGGATAGACACACCCAATTTTCCATTTTGGGAGAGTCCATGGTGCACAGGGAAGCAAAGCCCTGGGTCGGTCCTGCCATCTGCTGGCTTTTGCCAGACCTGGTAGAGATGCTTTGAAGCCCAGATCTCACAAGCCAAGGAGGAACCGTTAACACATGAAGTCGCGAGTAGGGAGCCAAGGGCGAGCTACCTTTAACCAGATAATTGCATGCAAAGCAGAGAATCAGAAGCATCAGAGACAGATTGAATGTTTTAATTTGTGCAGCTTTGCTCTGATAGCGTAAATTGAGAAATGAAAGGCTTAACAGGCTTCCCAGAACCAACGCTTTCCGAAGGAACACTTTTTCCAACCCAAACTCTACTGTTTCAATAAAACTGAAACACTTCATGAAAATATAATAAGGCCAATAAAGTCTTGCAGAAAAAATATTGACACATTTTATTTCAGCTTTGTTGGATGATCTCATTTCACTGAGGCGGTTACACTGAAATGTTGGTTTTACTAATACATATATGTGAGATTTGTAATTGTGTATTACCTTTATTGTAACAGAATAAGCAGAATAAAGAAACATTGATTCCTTTAAATATATTAACATAAGTATAAGTGTCGAGTATGTTACATACTGTTTCTTATACTCTAATAAAAAAATATGGACTTAATAAAAAAGGTACACTTGGAACAAAATTTTTGGATGGTTCTGCAGATATTACAGATATTGCCTCTTGCTTTGTGTGAAAAGAAAGTACTTGGGTTGGATTCAAAGCCCAGGCCTGGGGATTGCAGGCTGGTCAGAAGGAGGACAGACATGAGGCTGAGCCTATAGACTATAGGGAGGGATAAATCTGTACATGCCATCTCAAGGCCATTGGAGTCTCTTCCTGGTGATGGATAAAGAACAGGGATTGTCTTTGCCTTCAATATTGTGCTCATAAATATCGTTGACTTGCCTGTGACCCTACTGGGAATGGAGATGGGATTTGTCCTTTGAGCCTGTGCTCTTTCTTGTTGGAGAGGGCGGCTATTTTGGGCACATAATGGCCCCTGTGTGGGTGTCTGTGGGCAGCTGCTCCTCTTCCCGAGCTCCCTGGGGCTGCAGCGCTGCAGGGGCTGCTCTGACCCCTCTCCTGCCTGCAGACAGATGCACACATGGACACACAGATGTGGGAGCTGGTTGCTCTGGAGACTCCCCCCTGCTCTTCTGAACCAGGGAGCATTCATGCTGCTTTGCAAAGATGTGTCATTCTAATTTTTGTTTAAAGCTTTATTATTTTGGGGAGCCCAGTTGGAATGTAAGGCAGATGCAGAATAGATGCTCAGAGCGATGGGCTCTCAGGAGTTTCTTAGGAACAACCACAGCCTGTTTGAAACAAAGACTTAAAAATATCTAAAAGATATTAAATATCTAAAAGATATTAAAAAATATCTTTCCTTTTCTCTGGATAATCCCAACCTGGACTATCTTCTTCCTGGGAAAGGCTCTTCTCCACTGCTCTCCCTCCTTGCAATCCATATTTTGCAGCCTCTTCTACAAGTGTTTTTGGGACAGGAGAGCACCAGCATCGACAGGGAGTATTTTCAGGATAGGAGGGCACTGCACAGCAGGTGGGGACAGAAGAAACCTACAGCCAGGAGGCTACACCTCCATCCTGCCCAGCGTTCCCATCCTTTCTGTTCACATTGCCTCCCACGTGCCCGCCTCTGCTGCTCCTCCTGTCTCTAGACAGGCCCAGGATGGGCTCTCCCACATTTCAGGTGTTCAGAAAGTTCAGGGAAATGGTGCCATTTCTCCACATGTAAGAGGGGACACCGTTGGTGTCCAGAGGTCATGGTCCAGCTCTATGCCCAGAGGTCATAGAGCTGCTTCCTTCGTTAAGGTCCGTATTTCCAGGTGAGACTTGTTAAGAGATGCAGTAATACCGAATACACAAAAGTATTTCTGGAAACTAATCAACACAGGCTGTTGCCAGTGTTTCTGTTTCAGTTGGCTCTGCAGACCTTTCTCACTGGCATCCCAAGGTCGTGTTGATCATCTCAGTGTATGAGTCACCATGTGCTAGCAAAGGGGGTTGAAGCAGGGGAATTCCTGCCTCCCCATCCCTGCACTTTTCTGTCCCTCTGGACATGCCTCCACTCTAGCCATAGCAAACACAGGTTTTTAGAGGAAGGAATAGCTCTGGGGCTGGAGGGGAGTCTCCAGAAAACAGGTTCATTTGCTAGTTCTGACGTGGAGGAGTCAAGAAAAATGTGTAGGCAGATAGTTTGCGAGTGAAAATTTGAGTGGTTCTAAAGGAAGAAAAAATGACTGAATCAGGAGCTCCACCTTCCTGCCAGTGCTAACCCTCTCCGCTTTCTTTCCCTCTGGTTCCTTTTCTCCCCAGTTCATGGGTATTCAGATCCACATGAGAGACCATGGGGAGCAAGGGGGAAGATGGCACCTCCAGGCTGCAATGCTGACCTGAGCAGCAACTGAGATCGGAGGAGGCTGGAAAGATGGGAGGTGCTTTGCGTGGCTGTGGGATCATGCTCCAATCCTCCTGTTTATCATCTCCCAAGAAAAAGAGATTTAAAGCGATTCACAACGTACCTTGGTCTCCTTGGGTTTGGTGATCTGGCCCTTCCTGTGACACAGAGCCACTTCTCCATCCGAGCTGCCATTAAGTTAATAACTCTTGTCCTTTGTGTAGAAGGAGTTAAGCTGGTACGTCTAAAATGTAACACGTACAGCAGCAAACCGGTGGGGGAAGAGGTGTGAGTAGCGTGCCTTGCTCTCCTCCATGCCAATTAACACAAACAACAACTTGGGTGTGTTGTATTTCACACAGATTCTTGTCATGCCCACATCACCGAGAGCAATATCACCTCGTTGTCCCTGAGCACCAGGTGTTCCTGGCTGTGATTCTGTCTTCTCATTGCTAACATTACAGGAATGCAGTCACCCATGCTCACACGAGAGTCTGAGTTTCAGACGAGGACCCCTTCCTGAGCTCAGACCAGTTAAACCTGATGGTTCCAGAATGGGTATCTGGTTCCAGATACCCATTTAGTATCATGGTCCAAACTATTAGAGAAAAGATTACAAAAAACAAATACGAGCACTCAATAGGGGTGACGGTGGCACCTTTTATGTGACCACTTTGCAGTGCTCAGGTTCTTTATAAAGGCAAGGTGCAGCTACTCATTGCATGTGGGAGTTCAACTCATGGTTTGTTCAAAGAAGCTTAGATAGACTGAATTTTTCTCTCCTTTTTATTTTCACATGGATGTATCTCATCCTAAAGCAGATTGGAACCAAATGATTATGAAACCTGAATTTTGGAAACAGTGAAAATTAAAACCTACCAAAATAATCCTAAAAATGCCTCCCTTCCTTCATTGGGAAATGGGCTGGGACCAGGCATTTGCATTTTCTTCTCTTGTCGGAAGGTGGCAGTGGCAGGCCCCAAATCTGCCAGTGCAGTCTCTGTAGGATGTCCTGGGGTGGGTGTGTTGACATATCAGGACCACCAGCCCCTTTTGCTAAGGGACATGATGCAGAAAGAAGTTCATCTGGAGCCTGGAGATGAGGAAGAAGTGCTTTAGCTCAGCATACTCTTCACTGTATCCCAAGCATGGAGACACCACAGCCTTTCTGGTCTCCTGTTCCAGTTTTTTAACGCTGACATCGAGAAATATTTTTTCCTTCTGTCTGACAGAATTTCACTTCCTGCAACTTGTGGCTAATGGATGTCTTCAAGGAGAGCCCAGCTCAGCCTTCTTTTATGTCAGATGCTGTTAGACCCCCGAGCCTTCTCTTCTCAGCCTGTTTTCCAGGTTGAACAAACCCAGCTCTCTCATAACTCCTCGTATTGCCTATGGTCAAACCATTGGCCAAACCACACTTGCAAACAAGGAGGAACTTGTTGGGGATGTGAAGTCTGGGGGCAGCCTTGGCTGCAGTGACCACGAGGTGGTGGAGATGAAGATCCTGAGAGAGGGGAACGAGACAAAAAGCAGCATCGCAACCCTGGAGTCAGCACGGATTCACAAAGGGGAAATCATGCCTCACGGGCCTGATAGCCTTCAGTGATGAGGTGACTGGCTTGGTGGATAACGCGAGAGAAGTGGATGTTGTTTATCTCTACCTCATAAAGGCTTTCGACCCTGTCTCCCACAACATCCTCATAGACGAGCTGACAAAGTATGGGTTATGTAAGTGGACAGTGAGGTGGATTGAAAACTGGGCCCAGAGGCTTGTGGTCAGTGGCACAAAGTCCCAGTTGGAGGCAAGTCCCTAGTGGGGTACTTCAGGACTCAATACTGTTCATCATCTTCATTACTGAGCTTGATGATGTGGCAGAGCTCACCTTCAGCAAGTTTGCAGATGATACAAAACTAGGAGGAGTGGCTGATACACCAGATGAGTGTGCTGCCATTCAGAGGGACCCGGACAGGTTGGAAATATGGGGGGACCTCAGGAAGTTCAGCAAATGGAAATGTAAAGTTTTGCATCTGGGGAGGAATAACCCCAGGCACCAGGACAGGCTGTGGGCTGATAGGATAGAAAGCAGCTTCGCAGAGAAGAAACTGAGGGTCGTGGTGGACACCAAGTTGCACATGAATCAACAATGTTCCTTGGCGGCAAAGAAGGCCACCAGCCTCTTGGGCTGCATTAGGCAGAGCACTGCCAGCAGGTCAAGGGAGGTGATCCTCCCCCGCTTCTCAGCACTGGTGAGGCCAGACCTGGAGTCCTGTGTCCAGTTCTGGGCTCCCCAGTACAGGAGATACATGGACATACTGGAGAGAGTCCAATGAGGGGCCATGAAGATGATGAAGGGGCAGGAGCACCTATCCTATGAGGAGAGGCTGAGAGATTGGGGACTTTTCAGTCTGGAAAACAGAAGGCTCAGGGAGGATCTTAACAATGTCTGTAAATACCTGAAGGGAGGGTGCAAAGAGGACAGAGCCAGGCTCTTCTCAGTGATGCCCAGTGCCAAGACAAGAGGCAAAGGGCACAAACTGGAACACAGGAAATTCCATTTAAGCATGAGAAAAATCTTTCTTTACTGTAAGTATGGTTGAATGCTGGGAAAGCCTGCCCAGGGAGGTCATGGAGTTTCCATTTTTGATGATATTCAAACCCAACTGGACACAGCCCTCGGCAACCCGCTCTAGTGACACTGCTTTGAGCAGAGGGGTTGGACTAGGCCATCTCCACAGGTCCCTGCCAAGCTTAACCATTTTGTGATTTGTGTGAATTCTGCTGCTGGTGTGTCTGGGGGTCTTTGCACCCCTCTGCTTTGTGACAAGTGCCCATGAACTGGTCTTTTCTTCCACAGGCTTCCTTTGCCCATTTGCCAGGACCATCAGACAGGCTGAACTGCTCACCTGGCTGGGAAACATCACTGCCGGGCTGCTTCCCTCACGTTTACCAGGGACAAATGCTCCAGGAGCCAGAAGTTTTTTGGTCAGAAGCTTTTTCCTGAAATCCCTAAGCATCTGGAGGCCAAACCTGGGATTTTTCTTGCAGCTGGTGGGAGACAGGCTGAGCCCATCACCTGGGCAGTGGGAATATCTTCAAGACACTTAGGTTTTCTACTGGTTTGAGCAGACTGAACCTGGAGACACACTCCTCAGCCAGAGGCCTGGATATTTCCAGCTTCAGTGCCAAGCACTGCAGCATTAGAGGGAGATGAAAAGAGCTGGGAGGCAAAGCTGCTTCCTTTCAGTCAGGTCATTTGCTGTTTTACATGTGTTGTCCTTGTTCTTCCCTTTTGGGTCAATGAGAAGTGACTCAGATAGGAAAGTCTCTCTTGTTCATTGGATTAAGTCTTGAAGGAATGTAGGGGATAATTAAAGCAGGTGACAGCTAAGCTGCGCAAGATCTCAGTCGCTGAGGTAAGCAGCTCTGGTACCGGCATGATCCGCAGTGGAGTCCTCTAGCACGGTGCACAGGGGGGTTTCCAGAACTGGGGGAACCTCAGGGGAGCTGAGAGAGCTGCCAGGAGCCCACAGCTTGCGTGACAGTGGCTGATGAGACCTAGCCAGGAGCAACAGTGGCCAAGTCCCCCCACACGTATAAAAGAAGCCCTTAGGGAGTGCTAGCGACCAGGAGCGCCGTAAAAAGGGTGGGCGAAGAGGGCATGGTGCATCAGCAAGGGCATGGCGTGGTAGTTTCTGTGGAAGGGCGTTCAGGAAGGGTGCTGAAGCTCTGCCAGTTCAACCAGGGAGCAATGGTATCCACCCAGCAGAAAGCCATGTCCTCTCTAAGCTCTGCACCCACCACGACTGACACAGCTTCCCAGAGTGAGCTCCGGTGGAAACACGCTGCCACCCAGGTGTCGTCAGGGTGTGCCCAGCTCTTATGCCAGTACCAAACGGTCATAGTGAGCAGACCTGTGGGAGGTGTGCCCAGGTAGAGGAACATCTCTGCTTAGTGGCAGAGCTCTGGAAGGAGGTGAGTAGGTTGAGGAGTATCAGGGAGTGCGAGAGAGAGATGGACTACTGGAATCGCACCCTACCTTCCCTGAGACAGGCCCAACAGGCAGACAGGACGCATGATACGGAGAATTCCCTATCCTCTCTCTGCCAGGCTGAGCACAGTGGCTTAAGGGCTAGGGGGCAATGGCGACAAGTTCCTGCCTGGCGCAGCAGGTGCATCTCCTCTGTGACTACTGCACCTTCTCAGGTGCCCTTGCATAATAGGTTTGAGGCTCTGCAAGTGGAACTGAACGATGACAAGGATGATGGTTCATCTAGCTTGGAGGTGTCGCCGAGGTTAAGTCGGCCTACGCCCTGTGTTAAAACTGCTTCCATAAAGAAAAAAAGACCGGTTATTGTCATAGGAGACTCTTCTTCTGAAGGGAACAGAAGGCCCAATATGCAGACCAGACCCACTTCTTAGGGAAGTCTGCTGCCTCCCTGGGGCCCAGGTTAAAGATGTGAAGAGAAAGCTTCCTACCCTGGTATGGTCCTCAGATTGCTATCCATTATTAATTTTTCAGGTAGTCAGTGATGAAGTTGCAACAAGAAGTCCAAGGGCAATCAAGAAAGACTTCAGGGCCTTCGGATGACTGGTTAAGGGATCAGGAGCATGAGTAGTGTTCTTCTTTATCCTTCCAGTTGCAAGGAACGATGAGGGAAGAAACAGGAAGAGCCAGCAGATCAATACCTGGCTCCGAGCCTGGTATCACTGGCAGAATTTTGGGTTTTTTTAATCATGGGTTGGTCTACACAACACCAGGCCTGCTGGCGACAGACGGGGTACACCTGTCTCAAAAGGGGAAAAGGAGCTTTGTGCAGGAGTTAGCAGGGCTCATTGAAAGAGCTTTAAACTAGATTTGAAGGGGGAAAGGGATAAAACCAGGCTCACTAGAGACAAGCCTGGGGGTGGCATGCCAATGTTTGAGGGACAGTGTGCTGGCGAGGTCCTTCGGTCTGCCGTCTCAGTGGAGGTAGGGGATGGAGATCCATGCGGCAGCAAAGGCGCAAGGGCTATGGACATGTTAGAAACCACAGAAGCACCTGAGAATGGTCATGTAGGAATTAGGGCTTCTCCCCCCAAAAAGGTGGTGGGATCAATAGCCCAACTGAAGTGGATCTACACCAACGCACGCAGCATGGGCAACAAACAGGAGGAGCTGGAAGCCATTGTGCAGCAGGAAAACTATGACAGAGTTGCCATCACGGAAACATGGTGGGATGACTCGCACAACTGTCGTGCTGCAATGGATGGCTATAAACTCTTCAGAAGGGATAGGCAAGGAAGGAGAGGCGGTGGGGTAGCCCTGTGTGCTAGGGAGTGTTTTGACTGTCTAGAGCTTAATGATGGTGATGATAGGGTTGAGTGTTTATGGGTAAGAATCGGGGGGAAGGCCAACAAGGCAGATATCATGGTGGGAGTCTGTTCTAGACCACCCAACCAGGATGAAGAGACTGACGAAATATTCTATAAGCAGCTGGGACAAGTCTCACAATCACTAGCCCTTGTTCTTGTAGGGGACTTCAACTTACCAGATGTCTGCTGGAAATACGAAACAGCAGAGAGGAAACAGTCTAGGAGGTTCCTGGAGTGTGTGGAAGATAACTTCCCGACACAGCTGGTGAGTGAGTCAACTAGGGAAGGCGCACGCTGGACCTGTTGTTTGTGAACAGAGAAGGACTTGTGGGTGATGTGATGGCTGGAGACTGTCTGGGGCAGAGCGATGACAAAATGATAGAGTTTTTGATTCTTGGAGAAGTAAGGAGGGGGGTCAGCAGAACTGCTACCCTGGACTTCTGGAGGGCAGACTTTGGCCTGTTTTGGGTCCTGGTTGACAGAGTCCCTTGGGAGGCAGTCCTGAAGGGCAGAGGAGTCCAGGAAGGCTGGACATTCTTCAAGAAGGAAATCTTAAAGGCACAGGAGCAGGCCGTCCCCATGTGCCGGAAGATGAGCCAGCAGGGAAGAAGACTGGCCTGGCTGAACAGAAAGGTTTGGCTGGAATTCAGGAAAAAGGGAGAGTTTATGACCTTTGGAAGAAGGGGCAGGCAACTCAGGAGGACTACAAAGATGTCGTGAGGTTATGCAGGGAGAAATTAGAAGGGCCAAAGCCCAGCTAGAATTTAATCTGGCTACTGCCATAAATGACAATAAAAAATGTTTCTATAAATACATTAGCAACAAAAGGAGGGCTAGGGAGAATCTCCATCCTTTATTGGATGCAGGGGGAAACATAGTGACAAAGGATGAGGAAAAGGCTGAGGTACTTAATGCCTTCTTTGCCTCAGGCTTTGACAGTAAGACCAGTTGTTCTTGGGGCACCCAGCCCCCTGAGCTGGAAGACAGGGACAGGGAGCAGGATGAAGTCCCCATAATCCAAGGGGAAATGGTTGGCGACCTGCTACACCACTCAGACACACACAAGTCTATGGGGCCAAATGGGATCCACCCAAGGGTACTGAGGGAGCTGGCAGAAGTGGTGACCAAGCCACTTTCAATCCTTTATCAGCAGTCCTGGCTAACCGGGGAGGTCCCAGTTGACTGGAAGTTAGCAAATGTGATGCCCATCTAAAAAAAGGGCCGGAAGGAGGGTCCAGGGACCTACAGGCCTGTCAGTCTGACCTCGGTGCTGGGGAAGGTTGTGGAGCAGATCATCTTGAGTGCCATCATGCAGCACGTACAGGACAAGCAGGTGATCAGGCCCAGTCAGCATGGGTTTATGAAAGGCAGGTCCTGCTTGACCATCCTGATCTCCTTCCATGGCAAGGTGACCCACATAGTGGATGAGGGAAAGGCTGCAGACGTTGCCTACCTAGACTTCAGTAAAGCCTTTGACACTGTTTCCCTCAGCATTTTCCTGGAGAAACTGGCTGCTCATGGCTTGGACGGGTGTACTCTTCACTGGGTAAAAAACTGGCTGGATGGCCAGGCCCGAAGAGTTGTGGTGAATGGAGTTAAATCCAGTTGGCGGCCGGTCAGAAGCGGTGTTCCCCAGGGCTTTGTGTTGGGGCCAGTTCTGTTTAATATCTTTATCAATGATCTGGGCGAAGGGATCGAGTGCACCCTCAGTAAGTTTGCAGATGACACCAAGTTGGATGGGAGTGTTGATCTGCTTGAGGGTAGGAAGGCTCTGCAGAGGGATTCTGGACAGGCTGGATCGATGGGCCGAAGTCAGCACTAAGTGCTGGGTCCTGCACTTGGGTCACAACAACCCCATGCAATGCTACAGGCTTGGGGAAGAGTGGCTGGAAAGCTGCCTGGAAGAGAAGGACCTGGGGGTGTTGGTCAATAGCCACCTGAATATGAGCCAGCAGTGTGCCCAGGTGGCCAAGGAGGCCAATAGCATCCTGGCTTGTATCAGAAATAGTGTGGCCAGCAGGACTAAGGACGTGATTGCCCCCCTGTACTCGGCACTGGTGAGGCTGCACCTCGAATACTGTGTTCAGTTTTGGGCCCCTCACTACAAGAGAGACATTGAGGTGCTGGAGCGTGTGCAGAGAAGGGCAACGAAGCTGGTGAAGGGTCTGGAGCATAAGTCTTCTGAGGAGTGGCTGAGGGAACTGGGGTTGTTTAGTCTGGAGAAAAGGAGGTTGAGGGGAGACCTCATCGCTCTCTACAGCTACCTGAAAGGAGGTTGTAGAGAGGTAGGTGTCGGTCTCTTCTCCCAAGCAAGAAGTGATAGGACAAGAGGAGATGGCCTCAAGTTGCACCAGGGGAAGTTTAGATTGGATATGAGTAAAAATTTCTTCACGGAAAGGGTTGTCAAGCATTGGAACAGGCTGCCCAGGGAAGTGGTTGAGTGACCATGCCTGGAGGTATTTAAAAGACATATAGATGTGGTGCTTAGGGACATGGTTTAGTGGTGGACTTGGCAGTGCAAGGTTAACAGTTGGACTCGATTATCTTAAAGGTGTTTTCCAACCTAAATGATTCTATGATTCTATGATTTACGTACCTATGTCATTAACAACGCCTTGGAAAGCTGGTTGGAGCAAACAAGTGATTACTCCCTCAGTCAGCCAGAGTTGATGGGAAGGGAAAAGATACCATCTTGAAAGCGAAAAGTAAAAAAGGAAACTAGAAAAATTTGATAGGGAAGGAGGACAAATTCCCACTAGTTATACATATATGATCAATCCTTCCCATGCATGTTAAACAGAGAGGGAGAATGTGCTTTAGTAGTTATTAACTCCCGTAAGATTCCCCCATAGGACCACTGTATCCATATGCTGGCCCCTGGGCAGACAAGTGATAAATATGAAAATCCCACCCCGAAAGAGTTAAGTGCTACACAGAGGTTAGTCTAAGTAATAACCTAGAGATAAGATGTACCTGCATCGAGTTCAAAGTGAAAAAAAAAACAACCAGGTTGGGAAAAAAAAAAAAGGGCAGGTGAATCATTACCTACAGGGAACAAGACTCCTATAAAAATAAATCATCTTGTTCCCTACATTCCTGTCCTGGTGAATATACAAAGCATTACTAATTCTCAGGCACAGCATGCAACACATGCCTGGGGCAGAGGGGATAGCTATAGCAAGGTCTGGTGGGAATTTGGGAAGAGCAGCAGAGTTAATGATACCCTTCGTACTTGCGGTCTGGCCTGATCTATCTGTCCCAGATCCTGCACTGATCAGCATCCCTCATGTCCCAGTCCAGTATCAAGGTGGAAACCAGTGTGGAGAGAGCTGCCAATCTTTCTGTACCCCTCTGCAGCTCCAATCTATAGCAGACTGACCTGCTACCAGGTGTGAAAGTCACAACTCTCCGCTCAGCAGGGTGCTTTGAACCTATGGCTTGTCATCTTGAGGGGATCCATGCCCTTTCCCCAAGGGAACCTTCCAACAACTCGGTTCCAGGAATCACCTAACCTTTACATGCTCAATAGGCTTGAGAGAGGGCTGAAGTGTCTTGCAAAGATGTGCCAGTATAATGGTTTTAAAGCCAGGCAGAGATGTGTTGGACCTTGGCCATACATTGTAGGGACTTGTAGTAAAATCAATTAGTAGGAATAAAGCTGCTGTGACTAATGAGCTCATGAGTGATGCCTGAGTGGAAATGGCTCTAAGAGACCTGCAGGGTTGGATTCCTGATGCATTATTCATAGGGATAGGCCAGATTCAGGCTTAGCGCTGTTTATTTTTTACTTTGCTTTTCCAGGTTTCTCTTTAACTTTTACAGATGTTCCTCATCAATGGAGAAAATGAAGGAGGGCGAAGATATCTGTTTAATTCCTCTCTTTTAGGTGCGAAGTGGCTCTCATCTCTGGAGAATTGTGGTTTCTATGAGAGATAGATTGGGGACATGATGCGTCAGAGGTGAAGTTCGTGGTAATTTAATCCCTGGCACTGCACACCAGCAGGTTTACTAATTTGACTAACCCATCCTTGCTGCTGGCTTCCTTAAGTGGCTTTCATAATTGACACTATTTTGAAGCTACTAGGAGAAAACTGGGAATTGTTTGAACAAATCTCCTCTTTAGCCTTTCTAATACAGAGCTTATATTGTAGTTATGATCAACCCTCCAACATGCACTAACTTTTTTGCACTAACCATTGTATCTACAATGGGGAAACTGAGGTTAATTTCTCAAGGCCAGTTAGCAAATCATTAACAGAGCTTAGAATAAACCTCTAAGTATGTGGCTGTCAGGCCAGCACTCACTCCTGTTGCTTCTGGTAACTCATGCACCTCCTATCAAGGTTGCACAAAACCAGCAGAAGAGCACTCATGCAAAAGGCGCATTAACTAGTGGTTAAACGATGTAGAATACAATGCTGGCTCTATTTCTGGAGTTGCTACTACCTTGCTCCATGAGCCCAATTAACCTCTCTGCATCTCAGCTTCCTTATATATGATATTGAGATAATAATATTTACGCATCTTGCAGGAGCGTTTTTGGGTTTAACCTACTTGTCGGTGTGCAGCAAGAGCTTAGCACTAGCGTATGACACCGTCGTGTCAGCACCACCCCACATCTACCTTTGCATCTAATCATAGCTTTTGCTTATACATTTGCCTGCTCTGGAAAGCTGTGTGAATCCTAGGAGCTACATGAAGAGCTGATTAGAATCAAGAAAACGGAGAGTTTAAAATGATCAAGTCAAGAAGGCTCTCACTCAAAACCAGTGCCTGCACTTCTCTAAGTACACGCACGCAGCCCGTGGTCCATGAAAGTCTGCCCTGGAGGTGGGTGGGCATATCTTAGGAGTTCCCCGTGGGACCTCCTCAGCCTGGCAATTAGGCAGTGTGAGCCAGTCTATCGGGAGGTTACAGGATTTGGAGACTATTTCCAGTATGGATGCAACTGTCGCAGGACTGCTCACACCAGATGAAGATGCCTCTACCCAGAGACAGTCTCAGCTGGCCTGGTAGGTCAGGAAAGGGGTTTGGCACCCATTTCTCAGGCTGGAAGTAAATGTTTGACTCTGAACTTTTCCTTTTATTTATGATAACGAACTCCTCTGAAATGAAGAGAGTTCTTGTACTAGTTTGCCTTTGAACACATGCTAGAAAACGTCTTTTTTTTTTTCAAAATCATCTTGTGGGTTGTTGAGGCAGATTTATACAGCTTGTGTCTTTTTATTTTCTTTCTCTGTAGTAAATGGACACAATAGGTTGTGATTACCCACAACGAATAAAAGGGGTTCAACAAAATGCTGTTTGGATGTTCCTATTAATTCTTGTTATTTCTTTGGTGACTTGCCAACACTGCAAGGCAATTGCATAGCATATGCATAAAAGAGGAAACGTTTCAGGCGATGCTTAAAGACTCGGTGTTGTGGTTTAGCCCCAGTCGGCAACCAAGCACCACACAGCCGCTCGCTCCCCACCACCCCCCGTCCCGGTGGGATGGGGGAGAGAATCAGAAGAACAAAAGTAAGAAAACTCATGGGTTAAGAACAGTTTAATAACGGAAATAAAATATATTAATAATAATAATAATAACAACAACAACGTAATGAAAAGGAAAACAACGGGGGAGAGAGAGGAACAAAACCCAGGAAAAAACAAGTGATACAACTGCTCACCACCCGCCAACCAACATCCAGCCAGTCCCTGAGCAGGGATTGCTGCTCCCTGGCCAACTCCCCCCAGTTTATATACTGAGCATGACGTCATATGGTATGGAATAGCCCTTCGGCCAGTTGGGGTCAGCTGTCCTGGCTGTGCCCCCTCCCAGCTTCTTGTGCACCTGGCAGAGCATGGGAAGCTGAAAGGTCCTTGACTTAGTATAAGAACTGCTTAGCAACAACTAAAACATCAGTGTGTTATCACATTATCTTCATGTGAAATCCAAAACACAGCACTATGCCAGCTACTAGAAAGAAAATTAACTCTATCCCAGCTGGAACCAGGACAGTATCCACCCCTTATTCTATACTATCTATGACATGCCCAGGTCCTGCATTTTCCAATACATTCCAATTAATCACCACCACTTTTGCTGGGTTTTGATATAAACACACAGATATCATTCCCTTAGTCCATGGGCCATCCCTCTATTGAGTTCATTTAGTCCATGACGTTGGGCTCCATCTGTCATAACAGTCTTTCAGGGCAGGAGAGGTGGTGTGTGGTGTTGGATTGTTGCATGCTGAAGCCAGTTCTGGTTCCATCACCACTGCACTTTGGTTCTATCATCACTATACTTTGCTTGGTTTCATCAAAGTTCATTCTTCATTAATCTGGGTGATTCTTACTGTAATACCATTGATATGGCAACTATAGGAGCAATGACATACAGTATTACCTAGCAATTAACACCATACAGTTCAAATCATTGGCTATTTTCACCCAAAATCAAATCCCCTTGAGGAACACATTGGACATCCTCATCCTTCCACATTACCCACCAAGCGCACCCAGGCCCTTGAGCAAAAGCAATCCCACGAATGGGTTTGCCTTTGCCTGAGGCAGGAGTAACCCAGACTGTCTTCCCCAGCGTATTTTTATGAGCACTACTGGGACTTTATCCCCTTCACCATACGGCACGTAAAAGTTTGTTTCGGCAGGGCCAGCTCGATTGGCAGATCCCCTCGTGTTGACTAACCAGGTGGCCTTTGCTAAATGTGTATCCCAATGTTTGAACGTCCCACCACCCATTGCCCTCAGTGTAGTCGTTAGCATTCCATTGTATTGTTCGATTTTCCCGGAGGCTGGTGCATGGTAGGGGATGTGACAGACCCACATCCCCTATCGTACGCCACACCCACGGTGTGTCACAGGGATGTGATATGCTGTGCTCTTTGGCCCAGGTGTCTGTGAGGTTGTTTCGGAAATGCGTCCCGTTGTCTGACTCAGATCTTTCTGGGGTGCCATGTCACCACAGGACTTGCTTTTCAAGGCCCAGGATAGTGTTCTGGGTGGTGGCATGGGGCATGGGACATGTTTCCAGCCATCCGGTGGTTGCTTCCACCATTGTAAGCACATAGCCCTTGCCTTGGCGGGTTTGTGGGAGTGTGATATAATCAATCTGCCAGGCCTCCCCATATTTATATTTCAGCCATCATCCTCCATACCAGAGAGGCTTTAACTGCTTGGCTTGTTTGATTGCAGCGCATGTTTCACATTCATGGATAATCTGTGCAATAGCGTCCATGGTCAAGTCCAGCCCTCAGTCACGAGCCCAGCTATATGTTGCATCTCCTCCTTGATGGCCTGAGGTGTCATGGGCTCACCGAGCTATAAATAATTCACCCTTATGTTGCCAGTCCAGATCCACCTGGGCCACTTTAATCTTAGCAGCCTGGTTCACCTTCTGGTTGTTTTAATGTTTTTCAGTGGCCCAACTCTTGGGTACGTGAGCATCTACGTGACGTACTTTTACAACCAGGTTCTCTACCTGGGCAACAATATCTCACCACAATGTGGCAGCCCAGATGGGTTTGCCTCTGTGCTGCCAGTTGTTCTGCTTCCGTTGCTGCAGCCACCCCACAGGGCATTTGCCACCATCCGTGAATCAGTGTAGAGGTAAAACACTGGCCATTTTTCTCGTTCAGCAATATCCAAAGCCAGCTGGATGGCTTTCACCTCTGCAAACTGACTCGATTTTCCTTCTCCTTCAGCAGTTTCTGCAGCTGTCATACAGGATTCCATACAGCAGCTTTCCATCTCCAGTGCTTTCCTACAATATGGCTGGACCCACCAGTGAACAGGGCATATTGCTTCTCATTTTCTGGCAGTTATTACACAGTGGGGCCTCTTCAGCATGTGTCACCTCCTCATCTGGCGATATTCCAAAATCTTTGCCTTCTCACCAGTCCATGATCACTTCCAAGATTCCTGGGCGACTGGGGTTTCCTATTCAAGCCCGTTGTGTAATCAGTGCAACCCACTTACTCCACGTAGCGTCAGTTGCACGATGTGTAGAGGGGACCCTGCCTTTGAACATCCAGCCCAGCACTGGCAGTTGGGGTGCTGGGCTTCAGTACCAACCACTTCTGAAGCAGCTTGAACCCCTTCAGATGCTGCCAATATCTCTTTCTCAGTTGGACTATAGCGGGCCTCGGATCCTCTGTATCCCCGACTCCAAAACCCTAAGGGTCGACCTCGAGTCTCCCGTGGTGCTTTCTGCCAGAGGCTCCAGGTAGGGCCATTGTCCCTGGCTGCGGTGTACAGCACAAATTTTACAACTTGCCCTGCCCAGACTTGCCCAAGGGCTACTGCGTGAACTATCTCGTTTAATTTGTTCAAAGGCTTGTCGTTGCTCAGGGCCCCATTTGAAATCGTTTTTCTTCCAGGTCACTTGATAGAGAGGTGTCCTGGTTTCAGCTGAGACAGAGTTAATTTTCTTCGTAGCGGCTGGTATGGGGCTATGTTTTGGATTTGTGCTGAGGACAGTGTTGATAATACAGAGATGTTTTAGTTGCTGCTGTACTAGTCAAGGACTTTTCAGCTTCCCGTGCTCTGCCAGGTGCAGAAGAGGATGGGAGGGGACACAGCCAGGACAGTTGATCCAAACTGACCAAAGGGCTATTCCATATCATATGATGTCATGCTCAGTATATAAACTGGGGGGAGTTGGCCGGGGGGTAGCGATCATTGCTCGGGGACTGGCTGGCTGTCGGTCGACGGGTGGTGAGCGGTTGTAATTTTTTTTTTTTTTTTTTTTTTTTATATATATATGTAATTTTTTTCCCCTCCCTTGGGTTTTGTTCCTCTCTCTCTCTCTCATTGTTTTTTTCCCCCTCATTATAATTCATTATTAGTATTACTATTATTTTGTTCCAATTATTAAACTGTTATTATCTCAACCCACGAGTTTTCTTACTTTTGCTCTTTCGATTCTCTCCCCCATCCCATCGGGGGGGGGGAGTGAGCGAGCGGCTGCGTGGTGCTTGGCTGCCGGCTGGGGCTAAACCACGACAAGAGGGCTTATGATCAGACTGTAATTTGGCATATGCATTCTCCAAAAACCCACAACACCTAAAAATGCTTGTGTTTCCTTTTTGCTAGTTAGTGGAGACATAGCTGTTACTTTGTTGATCACATCCATTGTGATCTGACAATGTCCATCTTGCCATTTTATTCCTAAACACTGGATCTCCTATGCAGGTCCCTTGACCTTACTTTGTTTTATGGCAAAACCAGCTTTCAGAAGGATTTGGACTATTTGCTTCCCTTTCTCAAAAACTTCTCTTGCTGTGTTGCTCCACACAATGATGTCATCAATGTATTGCAGGTGTTCTGGAGCTTCGCCCTGTTCCCAGTGCAGTCTGGATCAGTCCATGGCAAATGGTAGACCTGTGTTTCCACCCCTGGGGCAGTCGATTCCAGGTGTACTGGATGCCCTTCCAAGTGAAATCAAACTGTGGCCTGCACTCTGCTGCCAAAGGGATTGAGAAGAACGCGTTAGCGATATCAGTTGTGGCATACCACTTGGCTGCCTTTGACTTCAGTTCATACTGAAGTTCTAGCATGTCTGGCACAGCAGCACTCAACAGTGGCGTGACTTCGTTCAGGCCATGATAGTCTACTGTTAGTCTCCGCTCTGCATTAGACTTTCTCACTGGGCATATAGACTATTAAAGGATGAGCAAGTCTTACTGATCACGCCTTGGCTCTCCAGTCGATGAATCAGCTCATGGATGGGAATCAGGGAGTCTCGGTTGGTACGATATTGCCTCTGGTGCACCATTGTGGTAGCAATCAGCACCAGTTGTTCTTCGACCTTCAACTACCCCACAACAGAAGGGTCCTCCAAGAGAGTGGGCAGGGTGGACAGCCGTTTAATTTCCTCCGTCTCCAAGGCAGCTATACCAAAAGCCCACTGGTACCCTTTTGGGTCCTTGCAATACCCTCTCCCGAGGTAGTCTATGCCAAGGATGCACGGAGCCTCTGGACCAGTCACAACAGGGTGCTTCTGCCACTCATTCCCAGTTAGGCTCACTTCGGCCTCCAATACAGTCAGCTGTTGGGATCCCCCTGTCACTCCAGAAATACAGAGGGGTTCTGCCCCTATATATTAGGGTACACTCTGCACTCACATCTACTAGAGGCTTGTACTCCTGTGGGTCTCATGTGCCAGGCCATCAAAGCCACACAGTCCAGTAAACCCAGCTGTCCCTTTCCTCCACCTGGCTGGAGGCAGGGCCCCTCTAGTGCTGGTCATAGTATT